>NC_141002.1:22426827-22828843 GCF_052327205.1 Somniosus microcephalus | reverse complement strand
TGTACTCGTTGAACTTTTTCTGGTATTTGAGGGCCGTCAGCTGCACCTCGCTCTGCAGCGCCGAGACCTGGGTCACCAGCGACTTCTCCCGCTTGCCGGAGCGGACGGCCTGCTTCTTGAGCTCTTGCGCCAGGCTGGCCGCCTGGACCTGCAGCGAGCCGCTCTGGGCTTTCAGCGCCTTCAGGCAGCAGTGGCGCTCGCCCGGCTGCCCCAGGTCCCGGTGCAGCAGCACTAAGCCGCAGCCCTGGTCGCAGATGCCCACCGGCCGGCACTCGCAGCTCTCCCGCATGTGGACATCCATGTCCTTCAGGTTCAGCACCTCCTGGCAGCCCTTGTTCCTGCACTTGGCCGGGCTGTAATCGCACATCTCCACATGCTCGGCCAGGTTCTGCAGGTTGACCACCTTGGCGCAGCCCCGGGGGCGGTAGTCGCACTTGATGTCCAGCTTGGAGATGAGGTTCCTGAGAGCCAGGACGTGGTTGAGCTCCTTGGTGGACATCCTCTGGCACTTCACCGGGCATATGCCTTGCTGAACCACCCAGGGCAGCACACAGCTCGCACAGAAGACGTGGCCGCACGGGGTGGTCAGCGGGTCCTCCAGCACCTTATCGCACAGGTTACACTTCAACTCGGGGTCCACCTCCTCGTTGAAACGCTCCAATTCGAACCCCATCTCGCCGCCCTCTCCCTCTCCCTGCAGATCGAGAAGAGAGTTAGAAAGTTGCCCGGAGCCGCCTGACTGCCGCCAGAGTCATTGGCAGACTGTGCGCTCAAAGTGAGTGACTGACTGACTGCGACTTGAGTTGCAGCGAAGACTGGAGTCTCCCAGTCCGACTGGCCTCTCTCGCTCTCTCAGGGCTGCCAGTATCAGAAGCTGCAATCCAGAGCTCCCCGCCGTATTCCACCTAAAAGAGCCCTCCCCTTAAATTGGAGGTCTGGGACGGAGACTGTCTGCCCGGAAAATAAATAAAGTTGATCACTTGGCTGCCCCTGTCTTGTTAAGAGTTAACTCGATGATTTACTTGTGAAGATTAAACTACCACATGTAAAACAACGTCGACAGATATAAAGAAAACTGCACAGCAACGGAAAGCAGAAAGAATGAGGTGACAGGCACAATCACTGGGGAGGTGAGGAAGAAATGTTTCTCCTCGCCTTCCCCACCCCCGCCTGTAAGTTTATTTCCCTTTCTCCCCCCATTCCAAATCTCACAATTGCCCTTCATGTCTCCCCAAACTCTTCATACACGGCCGCACCTCTTGTGTCAAGTGTAAAGCCCTGCTCAGAACATGGACCAGTTCCAAGGAAGGGCCTCCATCTGAAAGGTTTGTCCATCTCTCCCTGACACTGACTAACCTGCCGTGTCTTTTGAGCAGTTTGTGTTTTTGTTTAAAATTTCCAGCACTCCACTGACACCAGATGAATAAAGGAGCATCGCTGAGTATCCTGACAGCTCAGTGTGTTTGTTTTAGTGAAGTAGCGGATGCCCTATAGACCAGGTTTGATCCCTGCTCGCTGCTGACTGAATAGATTATTCACTGTAATTCACGTCAGCGCCCCTGGGTTAGAGAAGGGAAAACTGACCACTGTTCCTGCTCCTGATTACCATCCAATTACCCCTGCTGGAAGTTTGTATAGAAACATAGAAGATAGGAGCAGGAGTAGGCCATTCGGCCCCTCGAGCCTGTTCCACCATTTAATGAGATCATGGCTGATCAAATTCAGTACCCTGTCCCTGCTTTCTCCCCATATCCCTTGATCCCTTTAGCCTTAAGAAATATATCTAACTCCTTCTTGAATATATTTAATGAATTGGCCTCAACTGCCTTTTGTGGTAGAGAATTCCACAGGTTCATCACTCTCTGGGTGAAGAAATTCCTCCTCATCTCAGTCCTAAATGGCTTACCCCTTATCTTTAGACTGTGACCTCTGGTTCTGGACTCCCCCACCATCAGGAACATCCTTCCTACATCTAGTCTGTCCAGTCCTGTTAGAATTTTATAAGTTTCAATGAGATCCCCTCTCATTCTTCTAAACTCCAGCGAGTACAAGCCCAATCGTCCCAATCTCCCCTCATACGTCATTCCTGCCATCCCAGGTATTAGTCTGGTGAATCTTCGCTGCACTCCCTCCATGACAAGAACATCCTTCCTCAGATAAGGCGACCAAAACTGCGCACAATACTCAAGGTGTGGTCTCACCAAGGCCCTGTACAACTGCAGCAAGACATCCTTGCTCCTGTACTCGAATCCTCTCGCTATGAAGGCCAACATACCATTTGCCTTCTTAACCGCCTGCTGCACCTGCATGCTTACCTTCGGCGACTGGTGCACAAGGACACCCAGATCTCGTTGCACTTCCCCTTTTCCCAATCTATTGCCATTCAGATAATAATCTGTCTTCCTGTTTTTGCCACCAAAGTGGATAACCTCGCATTTATCCACATTATACTGCATCTGCCATGCATCTGCCCAATCACCCAACCTGTCCAAATCATACTGGATTGGAGATCAGGTGAGGACAGGATTAGACTTGGCTACAATGCCCCACACAGTTGAATAGGCAGGCAATCTCACTGTGTAGCCTCACATGTAGAGAATGGCCAATTGAGTTATGTACCAGAGGACATTCAATGCCATGGAACTGTACGCAAACAAGGAGAGGTGTAAGTCCCTCTGAGGTACAGACTCTCAATGTAGGGGTCTCTGGGGTTGCCATTGATAAGTCTGTCCACGGTACAGACTCTCTCAATGTAGGGTTCTGTGGGGTTGACATAGTAAGTCCCTCTGCGGTATAGACTCTCAATGTAGAATTTGCAGTGGTTTCTCTTAGACTTGTACAGAAATGTTAATGGCAGACAAAGATTGGCAACTGGAAGGTCTCATTGTATCACCAATTAAGTTATGTGCATTCCCTTGTTTGCAAGCTTCACAAAGTCTCTTGCAGCGTTGTAGCAGGAAATATCACCCCTCTAGCAAAGGAGAAAGATATAGCACCTTTCATGACCTCAGAACATCCCAAAGTGCTTTACAGTCAATGGAGTACTTTGTAAAGTGTAGTCACAGTTATAATGTAGGAAACGCAGCAGCCAATTTGCATACAGCAAGGTCCCAAAACAGCAATGAGATAAATAACTAGATAATCGGTTTTAGTGATATTAGTTGAGGGATACATATTGGCCAGGGGAGAACTCCCCTGCTCTTCTTCGAACAGTGAAATGAGATCTTTTACGCCCACCTGAGAGGGAAGACGGGGCCTCGGTTTAATGTCTCAGCTGAAAGACGGCACTTGTGACAGTGCAGCACTCCCTCAGTACTGCCGTGGGAGTGTCAGTCGAGAATATATGCTCAAGCCTCAGGAGTGGGACTTGAACCCACAACATTCTGACTCAGAGGCAAGAGCCAAGTACGATAACAAAATGGCAAGGGAACACTGGACTTTGAAAATTTTTATTGTTCTGATTGGTTTAAGATATATATATATATCAATGGCGAGTCACAGACATTAGAAGTTTGACTTGGTTTTATGTCTGTTTATGCAGTAGTTTTTGTGTTCCAAAACAAAGAGGGTCTTCACACACATCTGTAATACACCATAGGGCACTGATTGTTGCCGGTAAGTACTGTTTTCCTTTTTTTAACACTCTAATGCCAACAAGCAGTCCCTTATTGGTATCACGGACTAACTGTGATGACCTAACGGGGGGTCACGGTTAGGCTAGCGCACGTGTGCGGGGATGTTTGGTAATGAAACTCGATGGGTGCCACATTGACTTGAAGGCAGTGAGATTCTAACATCAGCTGTAAAAACACTCCATGAAAATAATCTGGACTTTCTAAACAAAGGGCACATATGGAGATACAGATATTAAAAATATGAGGAGATAAAATACCTTGTATATGTTGTAACTGGGTCATAGAGAGTGAAGTGGAGCTGCTACAGTTCACCATGGTCACAGTTGTAATTCTAACTGAAGCACCTTTTTAAACAGAAGATGCTGGAATGTCAATACACTGGAGTAAGCGAGTTGGCAGCCCCAAAATGTTTCATTCTTCATTAAGTTCTATTACAGAAAGAGCACAGAATGTGAAAGATATCTGTGTAAGCACTCTGTGTGTATATTTTAAACATCTCGGAGAAGCCATTTATCAAAACACACTCAGTTCTCCATTGGCGCCGTGTAGAAAAAAAAACCAGAAAGCAGAAAATGGGACAAATCACCAGTAAAATGCAGCGGCTCCATCCGTATGTGAAGTGATATCTGTGCACTGGGCGGGAGAGGACACTTTGTTACTGGAGTTCTGATCTGCTTACAAGCCCGCCCTGGGATTTGTGTCTGTAGTAATTAGGAGATTATGGAAAAACTCTGCTGCATTGTTAACACAAGAACCTGTAATGCACAGCTAATTATTGTCAAGGGATTGGAAATCTCCCAGCTCTGTCATTTTGGAAAAAAAGGGGACAGCTATGTCCACACTTGGGTTTAACTGCTACAGCTCCATTTATTTACTTTTGAAATTTGGCACTGATTTGACTTCTATATTCCTTCCACTTCCCTGGACTCGTGCCTGTGGAAGTCTGGCAGACGGGCCTTTGGAAAGGTTTTAATGATTAAATAAATGAATTATCAGCAAAAAAGTTCCAATGGAAATATTATGCAGACATTCTTACTTGGGATAAGGTTGCACAGGGCATTTTTCTGTATCTTGGACAACTTGTATATATTATTTCAAAATGTGAGTTTTGAAAGCAGTTATGATGCCAGAAATTATAAATGGGGAAACTAGTCACTTCAATAAATCCTGGACTTAAAATTATTACTGGCAAACTTACTTGTGTAGTACTGAACTATACAGACCAAAAGGCCTGTGCTGAGTTAGTTGCTCTTAAACTGGGCCGCAGTTAGCCTCAGTGCAACTGAAGGAAGGAAGATAGTTGGAGGGGGAAAATCATCCTTGCTTCCCCCTCATGGTTGCTCAGTGACCCCTGCTGGGAAGTGCTGGTGTGGCGATGCTGAGTGAGATGAAATGGAGCCTGGCCATGATGCCCTCGACAGTCGAATAGCCTGCCAACACTTACTTAGGCTCACATTAAGAATAGCTAGTTGGACGTGGTGCAGGAGAGCAGCCAGTGCCAATGGACCTTGACCCTTGACACCTTCAGGAGAGGAGGTGAGGGGAGAAATGTGTCAACCTTGGTTCAATGGTAGCACTCTCACCTCCGAGTCAGAAGGTTGAGGGTTCAAGTCCCACTCCAGAGACTTGAGCACATATTCCAGGCTGACATTGCAGAGGCGTGCTGCACCGTCAAACGTAACGCCTTTCGGAAGAGATGTTAATCTGAGGCCCTGTCTGCCCTCTCAAGTGGACATAAAAGATCCCATGGCAGTTATCGAAGAACAGGGGAGTTCTACCCAGCGTCCATCACAAACAGATTATCTGGTCATTTATCTCATTGCTGTTTGTGGGACCTTGCTGGGTACAAATTGGTTGCCACGTTTCCCTACATTACAACAGTGACTACACTTCAAAACGTACTCCATAGGCTGTCAATCATTTTGGGATATCCTGAGGTCATGAAAGGCGCTACATAAATGTACGGTCATTCTTTAAAAGTAAACCTTATCAAAGAGTAAGAATGCTGAATATATTCCTTCAGCACTACCGTTAAACTTGGTTGCTCCTTTACCTTGCTGGTTTATGTCAAATCTTAACCACATTCCCACTATTACACATTTTACTTATAACCTCATTCAGCATCACAGTTTAAATGAAAAGAGGAAAACAATATTTTTTTGCCATAAATTCAGGAAATTTGAGCTTTTCATCATAGAATTACATAGAATGTACGGCACAGAAACAGGTTGTTCGGCCCAACGGCCAGTGTTTATACATTACACGAGCCTCCTCCCACCCCTTTTTATCTAACCCTATCAGTGTAACCCTCTATTCCTTTCTCCCTCATGTGTTTATCTAGCATCCCCTTAAATGCATCGATGCTATTCGCTTTGCAACACATAAGGCGCCCACTAGCTGTCTGCCAAGATGCTGATTCTTTCGTATCCGAAAGCTGCATGCATTTTAAAAAGAAAATGATGCCATAAAAGGATATTGCTTTTCTTAAAGTAAAAAGAAAGACTGCATTTATATAGCACCTTTCGCAACCTTCAGGATGTTCTAAAATGCTTTACAGCCAATAAAGTACTTTTGAAGTGTCGTCATTGTTGTAATGTAGGAAACGCGGCAGCCAATTTGTGCACAGCAAGATCTCACAAACAGCAATGTGATAATGACCAGATAATCTGTTTTAGTGATGTTGGTTGAGGGATAAATATTGGCCAGGACACCGGGGAGAACTCCCCTGCTCTTCTTCAAAATAGTGTCATGGGACCTTTTACATTTACATGGGAGGGCAGACGGGGCGTCGGTTTAATGTCTCATCCAAAAGACGGCACCTCCAACAATGCAGCACTCCCTCAGTACTGCACTGAACTGTCTGCCTAGATTATGCATTGAACCCACAACCTTCTGCCTCAGAGGTTAGTGTCCTGCCACTGAGTCACAGCTGACAAAAAGTATAAAAATCTGTTCAAAGCTTTACACTTACCACGTTTAATGATGTGCTAGCCAGTATGATTTTGGTTAAAAACAACATTGTTAAACAACCTTTTGATAGTTTGACAGTAAGGTACTTTGTTTCTTCTCATCAATGTTCTCTCTACCTTTCCTTTCCCTGCTGGGGGATAGTTCCATGGGTGCTGAGTGATCCCCAGTATCTTGTTGATTTGGCCCCCCTTCATTTGTGAGCCTTGGCATTTCAGCCTCTCTTCACCGAACCTCCACATATGTATTTCCAGAAGGATTTACTGCATTAAGATCAAGAGAAGAATCCGGGGTGATTTTCCCTTCCTATCCCAATAAGAACAACTTGTATTTATGTAGCACCTTGAATGTACTAAAACATCCAAAGGCGCTTCACAGGAGCGTTATGAAACAAAATTTGACACCGAGCCACATAAGGAGAAATTAGGGCAGGTGACCAAAAGCTTGGACAAAGAGGTAGGTTTTAAGGAGCGTCTTAAGGAGGAGAGAGAGAGGTAGAGAGGCGGAGAGGTTTAGGGAGGGAATTCCAGAGCTTAGGGCCTAGGCAGCTGAAGGCACGGCCACCAATGGTGGAGCAATGAAAATTCAGGGGTGTTCCAGAGGCCAGAACTGGGGGAGCGCAAAGATCTCAGAGGGTTGTAAGTTTAGAGGTTACAGAGATAGGGAGTGGTGAGGTCATGGAGGGATTTCAAAATAAGGTTGAGAATTTTAAAATCAAGGTGTGGCCGGACCGGGAGCCAATGTAGGTTATCATTGGGGTGATGGGTGAATGGGACTTGGTGCTAGTTAGGATATGGGCAGAACAATTTTGGATAAGCTCAAAGTTACGGCGGGTGCAACCCAGGAGTGCTGAGGCCAACTCTTGTCTTCCTCTCACTACCCTGACTGAAGTTGGCTAACTCAACAAAGGCTGGGGACGCTCCTGGTCGGTGTGGCTCAGCAACTCATTGGCTGGACTCAGTGATCTCTCCGGGAGCTGAGATTAAGGTTCTCTGTTCCTTAAATCTGAATGAAATTGAACTAAATGGTATAGTACATTATAGTGCTGTCCAATCTTTCTGGATGTAGGTTGAGATTTGAGCGCAATCAACAAAGGGATCAAGATTTGTTTATTTCTGATCAATGGGTGTTGTAGCATTAGAAAGGACGTGAAATTTATTAGACATTGGAATGATATGATGGAATTGGATTATAGCCTCCGAGATTGACGAATGGAGAAATACTAGAATGCATCAAAAATGAGCAAAGATTTAAAGGACTGGATCAAAACCAGACAAATTCTGACCACAGATCCAGCCTTCAAAGGGCTAAAAGTATAAATTGGGCAGTTTCCTTGAATCTGATTCACATAGTGAGGGCACAAAGGCAAAAGAATGCATGAAATGAGAAGAGGCCATCTGGACCATCAAACCTATACCTTCCACAGATCATGTACAATCCATCCTATCATGGAGTCTACCCCACATATTTAATCTTCTGAGGAAATGATCCCTGACCCCAAAGATTATAAAGCAAACTCCAGAATCTATCTTCAGTTAGGAAGGGCTTGAATTTACCTTTAATGTGCAGCCAAAGTATAAACAAAACAGCAGGCTGTTTTAAAATACTTTAAATATTACAAAACCACTGATGTTAAGATCATATTTGATTTATTCTCCATAATCAGACAAATCATTCAGATAAAGGAAATGAGAGTGTGTGGAGGTGACACCATAGAAGATGTGTGTGTAAATGGACCATTCATGATGCAGGTCAAAACACGTAGAACCTTTTCAAGTCTGTCAGTGCATTTACTGGCAAAACCGTGGGACCGGAACAGGCCTGATGGGTTAGAACACTCTTATCCAATACATTAGCCACTAGCCACATGAGGCTAATTGGGAATCCAGATCTAATTAATAAGTGAAACATGAGTAATAGACACTATCGTGAGGTTTGTGATCTCAAAACTCATATATATAAGGCATATGTATGTGCACGTTAACCTCTGTGCGTTTGTTGATAAAATGGTAACACAAAAAGCAGAGAGTGCAAGTGTGTTGGATGATTGTGAGTGCTTTACTTCCTTGGTTACTGAACGGTGGCAGGTGTTTGTTCAGTAAATATACACGTGTGAAGTATATTTACTGTGTGCAACGCGCCCTCTACTGAAATTAGTGCATGTGGCTAAAACGGTGTCGCTGTGGCCTTGCCTGTGACTAGTCAGTGATTTTTATTGGACAACATTAGGTTAGAAGAGCTGGTTCACATAACTCGGCCCATGGGCCACCTCCCCCTCCCCCATGGCCACGGGCCCCAAACCTGTTGCTCCATGTAACTCTGAGCCTCTATCCATCTGTAGGGTGTTAAAAGAGCAGGAATTCTGTGCTGTTCACTCCTCTTGTTCTGCAGCAAAACAGGGCAAAGGAATGCTCTTAGGGGCAGAGTCATCCCAGCTCACACCAAGTTAAAATACAACAATTTAATAGAACTACTGATCTTATAGTTTGTGTTTTCTCTACCTGGGATGAAGTGCTTGACCTCCACTTGGCCCTGCACTTTGGAATTCCCTTCCTCAATGTCTGTGTTTTGTTACATTCCTCCCCACTTTCAAAAACCTTCTCAAAACTTTAGTCTTTGACCGTGCCTTGAGTCACTGTCACAATTTTAGGGTTTTGACACTGGATATTCACTCAGGTTCAGTGTCACCTGTCACTACCATCAGCGAGCCTCAGGTCCCCGATGATCTGGAGTGTATCCCTTTCTTCCCGCTATCTAGTTAAACTATAGTATGACCCAGGGGTTATAACTGAGAATCCTTACTCTGTATGCCAGCAATGAAATATCGTACGTGCTACCACGTGAATTATCCTCTCTTTACAAAAGGCAGATGGAAAAGCACTCTATCGTGGCGAGGCACAGCTTTAGACTATCATTTGGTTTGTTTACATAAAATACATGAATGAATAGTATACACTTTTCACAGTGAGAACAATCCACTTCCCTACACTCCTCGATTATAAAAAATAATAGACACAACTTATGAACTGCAAACGTGGCCAAATCTTCTCCAGCTGAGTTTCTGCAGCTAAGTGGCTTCAGACGTTTAAAATACAGGCAGCTTCTTTATGCTGTTGCAAAAGCACAGAGCAGTCTGTTTGCGAATGTGAGTGAGAGAATGAGAGAGAGTGAGTGACAGACAGAGAGTGAGACAGAGAATGATAGACAGAGACCAAGTTTGAGAGTGTGAAAGGCAACACAGGCAAAATTATATTTTCTACAGACACCATCCCTGCCCCGCCCCACTCTCCCCGACCTTCCCCTAAATCCTGCTTGGTGCCTGATCAGCCCCTCTGTGAAGCACCTTGGGACATTCCCAAGCATCAAAAGTTGCTGCTTTTTTTTGTGTTTGTTATTAATTGGCTGCAGTGGTAAAGATTGAAATCAGGAGCACTCTGTGTGCGCTATCCAACGACAGACCTGATTCCATCAGTATGTGGTGCAGTGTTCTTGAGAATGACCCTCAAAGCAAGACAGCGGTTTTAATGGTGGCCCTCAACAAAAAGCAAAGTGAGTAGCACTGAGTTAGAATAATAGTGAAGGCATTTGTTCAAAAATACATTCCTGCGAAATGAATAACAAACCCACTGTGTTTTATCACTGCCTGTATGACCTTTATTGCAGTGTCAAGGTATCGCTATAAAGTGATTAGAGCATGGAGAAGAAGAGATGAAGGAGAAATGCAACAATAGATTCTGAGCACGAGACATCCGAGAGAATCAGATTTCATCCCCTCCCTATCCGACCCCTCAACATAAACAGTGCAATTTATCTCACGTGCGCTTTGAAGTAAATGGACCTGTTGATAAAATGAACTGCATCACCCATTCACATACTGTGAGCACTCTCAAATACATCATCAATTTGATTTGAATTTCATTTTGAAAGGTTCTCCGGAAAGTCTTAAGGCTCATTACCTCCCAAGGACAGCATTGGAGCCTTAATGGCCCCTCCTGCCTTTTGTTGCCAGAGCACCACACCATCTGACACTGCGCAGACATGATGTGGCGGTGATGTTGGAAGCTGTAGCGATGACTGACTTCTATTGGTCAATCAAGTTTTTCCAGTCACCAGGTAACACGGTTCAAATTTTAAAAAATGCTTGCATTTATATAGTTCCTTGTTGCGTTTCTCAGAGATGCGTCAAAGCTTGGCATATACAATTCATTACTTTGAAGTGCAGTCACTGTTACGTAAGCAAACATGGCAGCCATTTTATACACAGCAAGATCCCACAAGCAACGGGATGAATGACCAGGTAATCTGCTCTTTTGGTCGAGTGAGGAATGTTGGCCAGGATACTTGGAAAACACCATGCTGTTCTTCAAATAATGCCGTGGGATCTTTAACATCCATCTGAACAATTGGAATAGGCAGGCTTACCGTCACATCAACAGGACAGCACCTCCGCAACGCAGCACTTCTCGGTACCGGACTGAAGCTGGGAGATGAAATGAACAATCGGAGCTTAAAGCTGAAATTTGGCACCATGATTTTTCAGTATTATTTTGAAAACACTTGGTAAAAGAAGACAGTTTGAAAATTGTTCTCACATAGGTAAGTGAGCTGCAGGCACAAATAGCCACATGGGAATATGATGTTGTGGCAATAACTGAGACCTGGCTCAAATGGTCTAAGATGGGTTTACAGTGTATGTATGTGAACGCACGAAGCATAGTAAACAAGGTAAGTGAGCTGCAGGCATAAATAGCCACATGGGAATATGATTTTGTGGCAATTACTGAAACCTGGCTCAAAAAAGGGCAGGATTGGGTATTAAATATTCCTGGTTATAAGGTGTTCAGGAAAGATAGGGAAGGAAAGATAGGAGGTGGTGTGGCAGTATTGGTTAGGGAGAATGTTACAGTGCTGGAGAGAGAGGATGTCCTGGAGGGGGTCAAGGACAGAATCTATATGGCTAGAGTTAAGAAATAGAGGTGCCATTACACTACTAGGTGAATTCTATAGACCACCAACTAGTGAGAAAGATATGGAGGAGCAAATTTGCAGAGAAATTACAGAGAGGTGCAAAAACTATAGAGTAGTGATAATGGGGGACTTCAACTATCTTAATATAGACTGGGATAGTAATAGTGTAAAGGGCAGAGAAGGGGAAGAATTTTTGAAGTGTATTCAGGAGAACTTTCTTGATCAGTATGTTTCCAGCCCAACAAGGGAGGAGGCATTGCTGGATCTGGTTCTGGGGAATGAGGTAGGTCAAGTGGAGCAAATGTTAGTGGGTGAACATTTAGGGAACAGTGATCATAGTATCATAAGGTTTAGATTAGCTATGGAAAAGGACAGGGAGCAATCTAGAGTAAAAATATTTAACTGGGGGAAAGCCAATTTCAATGGGATGAGAACGGAGCTGGCCCGGATAAACTGGAATCAAAGATTGGCAGGCAGAACTGTAATGGAACAATGGGCTGCCTTTAAAGAGGAAATAGTTCAGGTACAGTTGAGGTACATTCCCACTAGCGGGAAAGGCAGGGCAACTAAAGTCAGGGCTCCCTGGATGACGAAAGAGATAGAGAATATGATGAAGCAGAAAATGAGTGCATATGACAGATGTGAGGTTGCAAATACATCTGAGAATCAGGCTATATATAGAAAGGTCAGAGGAGAAGTGAAAAAGAAAATAAGAGGGGCAAAAAGAGGGTATGAGAATAGAATGGCAGCCAATATAAAAGGTAATCCAAAAGTCTTCTATAGGCATATAAATAGTAAAAGGGTAGTAAGAGGAGGGGTGGGGCTGATTAGGGACCAAAAAGGAGACCTATGCATGGAGGCAGAGGGTATGGCTGAGGTACCAAATGAGCACGTTGCACCTGTCTTCACCAAGGAAGAGGATGCTGCCATAGACATAGTAAAGGAGGAGGTAGTGGAGAGACTTGATAGGATAAAAATTGATAAAGACGAGGTATTAGAAAGGATGGCTGTACTTAAGTAGATAAATGGGATGCATCCTAGAATGCTGAGGGAATTGAGAGCGGAAATCGTGGAGGTACTGGCCATAATCTTCCAACCCTCCTTAGATACAGGGGTGGTGCCAGGGGACTGGAGAATTGCAAATGTTACACCATTGTTCAAAACAGGGTGTATGGATAAACCCAGCAACTACAGGTCAGTCAGTTTAACCTCAGTAGTGGGGAAGCTTTTAGAAACAGTAATCAGGGACAAAATTAACAGTCACTTGGAAAGGTATAGATTAATTAAGGAAAGCCAGCACGGATTTGTTAAAGGCAAATCGTGTTTAACCAACGTTTTGATGAGTTAACAGAGAGAGTTGATGAGGGTAATGCGGTTGACGTAGTGTACATGGACTTCCAAAAGGCATTCTACAAAGTGCCACATAATGGGCTTGCCAGCAAAGTTGAAGCCCATGGAATAAAAGGGACAGTGGCAGCATGGATACTGAATTACCTAAGTGATAGGAAACAGAGAGTAGTGGTGAACGGTTGTTTTTCGGACTGGAGGAAGGTATACAGTGGTGTTCCCCACGGGTCGGTTCTAGGACCACTGTTTTTCTTGATATATATTAATGACTTGGACGTGGGTGTGCAGGGCACAGTTTCAAAATTTGCAGATGATATAAAACTTGGAAGTATAGTGAACAGTGAGGAGGATAGTGATAGACTTCAGGAAGACATAGACAGGCTGGTGAAATGGGCGGACACGTGGCAGATGAAATTTAACGCTGGAAAATGTGAAGTGAAACATTTTGGTAGAAACAATGAGGAGAGACAATATAAACTAAAGGGTACAATCCTAAAGGAGGTGCACGAACAGGGAGAGCTGGGGGTATATGTGCATAAATCATTGAAGGTGGCAGGGCAGGTTCAGAAAGCAGTTAAGGCTTATGGGATCCTGGGCTTCATAAATAGAGGTATAGAGTACAAAAGTGTGGAAATTATGATGAACCTTTATAAAACACTGGTTCGGCATCAACTGGAGTATTGAGTCCAATTTTGGGCACCACACATTCGGAAGGATGTGAAGGCCTTGGAGAAGGTGCAGAAAAGATTTACGAGAATGATTCCAGGAATGCGGGACTTTAGTTATGTTGATAGCTGAAGCTGGGGTTGTTCTTCTTAGAG
This sequence comes from Somniosus microcephalus, assembly GCF_052327205.1. Lineage (NCBI taxonomy): Eukaryota > Metazoa > Chordata > Chondrichthyes > Squaliformes > Somniosidae > Somniosus > Somniosus microcephalus. The sequence continues at coordinate 22,815,105 of NC_141002.1, read as the reverse complement.
CAGAGAAGATTGAGAGGAGATTTAATAAAGGTGTTCAAAATCATGAGGGGTCTGGACAGAGTAGATAGAGAGAAACTGTTCCCATTGGCAGAAGGGTCGAGAACCAGAGGACACAGATTTAAGGTGATTGATAAAAGAACCAAAGGCGACATGGTTAAGATCTGGAATGCACTGCCTGAAAGGGTGGTGGTGGCGGACTCAATCTTATCTTTCAAAAGGGAGTTGGATAATTATCTGAAGGAAAAACATTTGCAGGGTTACGGGGAAAGTGCGGGGCCGTAGGACTAGCTGAGAGTCGGCACGGGCTCGACGGGCTGAATGGCCTTCTTCCGTGCTGTAACCATTCTATGATTCTATTCTATGGTTAACATTTGTGTTCATAAAGAGGGAAAATAGTAAGGGGGGGGGGTTAGTGATAGAAACATAGAAACATAGAAGATAGGAGTAGGCCATTCGGCCCCTCGAGCCTGCTCCGCCATTCAATGCGATCATGGCTGATCATCCAAATTCAGTACCCTGTCCCTGTTTTCTCCCCATATCACTTGATCCCTTTAGCCTTAAGAAATATATCCAACTCCTTCTTGAATATATTAATGAATTGGCCTCTACTGCCTTCTGTGGTAGAGAATTCCACAGGTTAACCACTCTCTGGGTGAAGAAATTCCTCCTCATCTCTGTCCTAAATGGCTTACCCCTTATCCTTAGACTGTGACCCCTGGTTCTGGACTCCCCGACCATCGGGAACATCCTTCCTGCATCTAGTCTGTCTAGTCCTGTTAGAATTTTATAAGTTTCAATGAGATCCCCTCTCATTCTTCTAAACTCCAGCGAGTACAAGCCCAATCAACCCAATCTCTCCTCATACGTCATTCCTGCCATCCCAGGTATCAGCCTGGTGAATCTTCGCTGCACTCCTTCCATGGCAAGAACATCCTTCCTCAGATAAGGCGACCAAAACTGCACACAATATTCAAGATGTGGTCTCACCAAGGCCCTGTACAACTGCAGCAAGACATCCTTGTTCCTGTACTCAAATCCTCTCGCTACGAAGGCCAACATACCATTTGCCTTCTTAACCGCCTGCTGCACCTGCATGCTTACCTTCAGCGACTGGTGCGCAAGGACGCCCAGGTCTCGTTGCACTTCCCCTTCTCCCAATCTATTGCCATTCAGATAATAATCTGCCTTCTTGTTTTTGACACCAAAGTGGATAAGCTCGCATTTATCCACATTATATTGCATCTACCATGCTTCTGCCCAATCACCCAACCTGTCCAAATCATACTGGAGTTTCTCGGCATCCTCCTCACAGCACACACGCCCACCCAGCTTTGTGTCATCTGCAAACTTGGAGATATTACATCTAGTTCCCTCGTCCAGATCATTAATATATATTATGAATAGCTGGGGTCCAAGGACCGATCCCTGCGGTACCCCACTAGTCACTGCCTGCCACTCGGAAAAAGATCTGTTTATTCCAACTCTTTGCTTTCTGTCTGCCAACCAGTTCTCTATCCAAGTCAATACCTTGCCCCCAATCCCATGTGCCTTAACTTTACATGCTAATCTCTTATGCGGGACCTTATCGAAAGCCTTTTGAAAGTCCAAATACACCACATCCACTGGTTCTCCCTTATCTATTTTACCAGTTACATCCTCAAAAAATTCCAGTAGGTTAGTCAAGCACGACTTACCTTTTTTAAATCCATATTGACTTTGTCCATGTTGATGGATCATATATCCTGTTTGCACACTCATAGTCAGCATTAAACACTCCAACATCACCCATTGTATGGTCAAATGCAAATCAAGGCTCCTTCAGCACTTCCCCAGTAATATGTTTAACTGTAACTTCCAAGGCGCACCCGCTACTGCAGGATGTCCAAGCCTTTGCCCCTGTGGGCTGCGTAGGCATGTACCACTGAGACCTGAGACCACATATTAAATTTAAATCCTTGCTTCTATTGATTCACATTTATATCAAGGTGCTGATACTAACAAATCTTGGTGTTCTGATGTAGGAATTATTCACCAGGGGCACAACAGTGCTAAAAACAATCCATTCCAAAACTCCCAACCCACAAAATTCAAACAGGACAAACCAGAGAATATAAAATACACGGTGTATTTAATGTAGAAAAACATCTCCAAGAAATAACCTCAAAGTGCGTCAGAGGAGTCATCAAAATATTTGACTCCGAGCCAAAAAAGGAGCTATGAAAAGGGGTGACTAAATGTTCGGTCAAAGAGGTGGATTTTAAGGAGGTTCTTAAAGGAGAAGAGGGAGTTGGAAAGAAGGGGCTTAGGGAGGGAATTCCAGAATATGGGGTCTAAGCAGCCAAAGGCACTGCTGCCAATGGTGGGGCAAAGGATAGATGGAAAGCATAAGAGACCAGAGTCAGAAGAATGAAGAATTTGTTGGGGTTGGGGAAACTTTAGGAGTGGAAGTGTAGTATATGTACCTTTAAGGGGAGAACTACTTTTTACAGCTCCTGCATACTGTAGTACCGGCAGTGACCACACTTGTATATAACCCTGAGTAGGGATCTGTACAGTTAGTTTTAGAGTAACCCTCATCCAGTAAACACCTGTTGATTGTTCCCTGCAGTCTCTTGTCTAATTATTGAAGGACACAACATCAAGATACACGGATCTAACAGGAAGAGGTTACAGAGATAGCGTGGAGCAAGACCGGGAAGAGATTTAAACATGAGGATGAGAATTTTAAATTTGAGGCGCTGTGGGAATGGGATTCAATATAGAGAGGACCAGGAGCGAGTGGGAGTTGGTACAGGATAGGATATGGGCTGCCCAATTTTAGATAAGCTGAATTTCCTGAGGGTGGAGGGTGTGAGACCTGCAGGAGAGCACTGGAGCAGTCGAATCAGACAAAGATGAGGATGAAGGGGGGGGGGAGAGGGGGTTGTAGGTGGGTAATGTTATGGAGGTGGAAGTAGGCAGTTTTTGTGACAGAAAGCTTATGGATTTGAAAGCTCTGCTCAGGGTTAAATAGGACACCGAGGTTGCGAACAGTCTGGTTCAGCCTGAGACAACTGCTGGGAGGAGGGTACAGTCAGTGGCAATGGTAAGGAGTTTGAGGTGGAAGCCAAAGATGATGGCTTCGGTCTTCCCAATGTTCAGCTGGAGGAGATAACGGTTCATCCAAGACTGGATGTCGGACAAGCGGTCTGACAACACAGAAGTGGTGAAGGGGTCAGAAGGATTGGTGGAGATATGTGGCGTATAATATAATGGGACTGAGTTGCCTGGGATTCACGGGCAGGAGCGCCAGGGCTCAAACGGTACTGTTTGCACGCTCCTGCCCTATATGAACCAACTATCATTATGGCCTCTGACCGATATTGCCAATTTATATGACTTGTGTGCTGAAGTCTCACACTCTCTAACTATTGGGTTGAAACTGCACAAACTCTGTTCACTGAGGGTTACAGCCACCAGAGAGTAGATTTTAATCCCATCAATCTGGGTTAGATTCAAACCCACATCCTCAAGGGTGAAAGGTCAGTGTGCCAACCTACTGGGCCACAGAGTCCCAGGGCTGCGGGGAAACACAGACCTTGAATTCTTGTTCCATTGAAATATAGCTGACAGTGTAATTTTTATGCCCCCCATTTTAAAGCCGTCAGCCAGCCATGTGGATGTGGATAGCACAACAGGCTGCAGTCTGGGCTCGTCGCTTGTGGTCACATGGTTCACTGAGATTCTTAAATGTAAAACCATATAAAGACTGCAAGTTACTGTATCCCAGTAATTAATGGGTTGCAAGTCGATCTTTTTCTATCCTAGAAGGTTATTATGGAAGTACTTTGGCATCGAGGAAGTTGGGGAAGGGGAGGTGATTGCAGGGTTAAGAACGTTCTGTTATGAAGGGCCTGGATTTGACTCCCGTTTCCTTGATGGTCTGAAGTGTACTGGCGATGTCAGCGAACTAAGTTATTCTTCCCATTAACACAACCCGAAGCAAAGGAACTTTACTGAACAAAACCAACTGCTGATAATGTGAAAATGTTGCTGAGACGAATGGGGAGGGGGGGGAGTGCACACTCAATTTCAACAGGGACTCTTCTTTCTCATGTCAGGGTGAACCTCTTGCAATGGTTGGCTGTACAAAGACAGACTTTCAGGATCACTTGGAATGGAAAAGAGACACCAGGGCTTTACTTGGTGGTCAGAAATGCCTGGTCACATACCAGAAATATATGGCTGAATGAAGATGAGCAACAGGACGTCACTGCTCTCAAGCGTAATAACCTTTCTGTAACGTGGTGGACTAGTCACTGCAGGAGATCCCACCCAAGGTGCGTGGGAGCGCGGCCTCGCATCGATCAGGAGGTTCCGCTCAGGCCGCTCACCAGCTGTTGCCGCTGGAAAAGATACCGCGCAGCAAATTTAAAGGGACCATGCACGAAAACAAATGCGAGGGATCATTGACCCCCACCTCCCATCTGTCCATTTATTAATCAGGACATCCTGCCATTAAACAGTGCCATTGACGAGCAGAAGCAATTTCCAGGTGAGCAATAACAGCCAATTAGCTGATCCTACAGAGAACACACTCGTGCCACAAGCACCAATTTCCACTCTTTCCACCGAATGAAAGGTTGAGGCTTGTGCAGGGACTTGTCTATCTGTAATTGAGTGTGCACTCCCCTCCCCCCATTCATTTTGATCAAGTTCTTCACATCATCCGCAGTTGGTTTTGATCAGTAACATTCCCTTGCTTCAGGTTGTGTGAAGGTGCAGAGTAACATTGTTCGCTCACCTGCTGGTATGCCTCTGAAAATCCAAGCCATCTGATAGATCTTTTTCCAATCAAAACTGGTCAATCAAGTGGCTAAACACCACAACAAATCCATCTAACCGATTGGCTCATGTCAAATTTTAACTGTATGCCAACACGTTGGGACTTCAGTTACGTGGATAGACTGGAGAAGCTGGGGTTGTTCTCCTTGGAGCAGAGAAGTTTGAGATGAGATTTGATAGAGGTGTTCAAAATCATGAGGGGTCTGGACAGAGTAGATAGAGAGAGACTGTTTCCATTGGCAGAAGGGTCAAGAACCAGAGGACACAGATTTAAGGTGATTGGCAGAAGAACCAAAGGCGACATGAGGAAAAACTTTTTTCCGCAGCGAGTGGTTAGGATCTGGAATGCACTGCCTGAGAGGGCGGTGGAGGCAGATTCAATCGTGGCTTTCAAAAGGGAATTGGATAAGTACCTGAAGGAAAACATTTTGCAGGGCTACGAGGAAAGGTCAGGGGAGTGGTACTAGCTGAAGTGCTTTTGCAGAGAGCCGGCACGGGCTTGACAGGTCGAATGGCCTCCTTCTGTGCTGTAACCACTCTATGATTCTATGTTTGGACACAAGCAAAACAGGGGATGTGCGATTTTCATGGAAAAACAAACATGATCCCATAACACCTGTAAAAATCTTGGGAAGCTCATGGAATAAAAACAGACTTTGACTTATTCAGTCATCGTAAACCAGCGGGCCTGGGCACAAGCTATTGTTTGGTTTCTGTGCGATTGTTAAATGTGGTGCATTTTTTCCTAAACTGGTAATAAAAATTCTATTCAAAATGAAGGATTAAAACATGACATCATGTTACACTTAACTAGAATTTTAATGAATGCAGTATGCAAGAGGAGTATTGAGTTAGACAGTTAAAGGGGCAGTGTTTTCATGGGCATTTGATACAACACATCCCAAATCGTCTCATCTTTCCATTTGTGCTTCTTGACAGGAACTCTTATATGGCTCTCCCGCCTCTTCGCCAAGCGGCCAAAAAGAAAGCAGTGCCCCTTTAATATTGGAAGTTGGATTGGTTACATAAAAGGCATAAATATCTGAAATGAACAGACTGGAGCTAATTGAACTACTGCACATGCCATGGATAATAAATTTGGGAGTTAATAATTACAAAGTGCATAACTAATCCTGAAAGTACAAACCTGCGGATTATTTTTTTTGCATAACATATTGTGATTTATCAAAAGCCTTGTCATGCATCATATTACACCAGAATTTAAAGATATATTGATAGTAAAGGAGGTGAAATACTTCCCATAGGAATTTATTGTTCTACTTTGTGTGATTGTGTTCCTCCATTGCAAAGCTCGGTTTCAGCTGGTATTTACAGAAAACACACAACTCAGAAAGACAGAATCCATGCTGTCGCTGTTAAAATTGTGGATTTGAACCAGTATATTTTTCTTTTCAAACTGACAACTTTGTGGTCCCAGCCAACACCACCAAAAACAGATAAACTGGTCATTCATCTCATTGGTGTTTGTGGGATCTTGCTGTGTGCAAAAAGGGCTCCTAAATCTTATTGCATGACAATCAAGTAATTTTGTTGTTGACACAAGTTGATGTGATCTGGAATGCACTGCCTGAAAGGGTTGTGGAAGCAGATTCTATAGTAACTTTTAAAAGGGCACTGGAAAGGGGAAAAAAATGCAGGGCTAGGCAGGAAAGAGCTGGGGACTGGGACTAATTAGATAGCTCTTTCAAAGAGACAGCACAGGGATGATGGGCTGAATGGCCAAATGTGTTAAGATTATAAGTTTATGAGAGACATGAAAAGATTTGCTATAAATGCAAGTTTTTCCAGTCGGGTGTGGTAAGGGTGAAATTCCACTTAGGTGCCTCTGTGAGCAGTAACATCAATGTGGGCGTGTAACTCCAAAGTCAATGCCTGAACACATTGCAGAAAGTGACGGTGTGAGACCCCACTCTGGGTGCGATCAGCTTGGAGCTTGGACCATAATTCCAGTGTAGTGTCAAGCCAAGTGTACAAAGTGCACAGATGGCCCATTAGAGCACCTTGAGGCTTTTAGATAAGCTCTGCTTTGATTTCTAATGTACTGAGGAATTCAGTGCTTCCAAAGAGGATTAAAATGTGCTGTCCAGGAGCAAAGCTGAATTAATTAGAAAGAAAATTAATTTTCTCTGCTTTGCCCATTCCCCATTCTTCCTAGCTCCACAGACCAGACAGTTTACTGAGAAAGAAAAAAGTTGATAGTTTATGTATACAATATTCTCGATGACACTTCTATGGACATGGAACATGGAACATGCTTGCAATATGAAGGACGCACTTCAGTTCTAGGGAAAGAAATACATGCTATTTATCCTATCTCAACTCCATTTTCTCTCCCCTTGTCCAGTCTCTTCCCATCTACATTCGCGACTCTTTGGAAGCCCTCCACCACTTTAACAGTTTCCAGTTTCCTGGCCCCAAACGTCTCCTTTTCACTATGGACGTACAATCCCTCTACACCTCCATCCCCCACCAGGATGGCCTGAGGGCGCTCCGCTTCTTCCTTGAACAGAGGCCCAACCAGTCCCCATCCACCACCACCCTCCCCAGCCTGGCTGAACTTGTTCTCACATTGAACAACTTCTCCTTTGACTCCACTCACTTCCTCCAAATTAAAGGTGTTGCTATGGGAACCCGCATGAGTCCTAGCTATGCCTACCTTTTTGTGGGATATGTGAAACATTCTTTGTTCCAGTCCTACTCAGGTCCCCTCCCTCACCTCTTTTTCTGGTATATTGATTGGTGCTGTTTCCTGCTCTCGCCCTGAACTAGAAAATTTCATTCACTTTGCTTCCAATTTCCACCCTTCCCTCACCTTCACATGGTCCATCTTCGACTCTTCCCTTCCCTTTCTCGACTTCTCTGTCTCCATTTCTGGGGATAGGCTATCGACAAACATCCACTATAAGCCCACTGACTCCCACAGCTACATGCACTGCACTTCCTCCCACCCTGCTTCATGTAAGGACTCTATTTTGTTCTCCCAATTTCTCCGTCTCCGCCGCATCTGTTCTGATGATGCCACCTTCCATACTAGTGCTGCCGATATGTCTTCCTTTTTCCTCAACCGAGGATTCCCCTCTACCGTGGTTGACATGGCCCTCAACCATGTCCATTCCAATTCCCGCACTTCTGCTCTCACCCCTTCCCCTCCCTCCCAAAACCATGATAAGGTTCCCTTTGTCCTCATGTTTCACCCCACCAGCCTCCACATTCATAAGAACATAAGAAATAGGAGCAGGAGTAGGCCATTCAGCCCTTCGAGCCTGCTCCACCATTCAATGAGATCATGGCTGATCTTCTGCCTCAACTCCATTCACCGGCCCTATCGCCATATCCCTTGATGCCCTTACTAGTCAGAAATCTATCGACTTCTATTCTGAATATACCCAATGACTGAGCCTCCACAGCCCTCTGGGGTAGAGAATTCCAAAGATTCACCACCCTCTGTGTGAAGAAATTTCTTCTCATCTCAGTCCTGAATGGCCCCTGGTTCTAGACTCCCAGCCAAGGGAAACATTCTCCCAGCATCCACCCTATCAAGCCCTGTAATAATTTTGTATGCTTCAATGAGATCCCCTCTCATTCTTCTGAATTCAAGAGAATACAGGCCTAGTTTACTCAACCTCTTCTCATACGACAGTCCCACCATCCCAGGAATCAATCTCGTAAACCTTCGTTGCACTCCCTCTATGGCAAGTATATCCTTCCTTAGGTAAGGAGACCAAAATTGTACACAGTACTCCAGTTGTGGTCTCACCAAGGCCCTATATAATTGAAGTAAGACTTCTTTACCCCTGTACTCAAATCCTCTTGTAATGAAGGCCAGCATACCATTTGTCTTCCTGATGGCTTGCTGCACCTGCACATTCACTTTCAGTGATTCATGTACAAGGACACCCAGGTCCCTTTGAGCATCTGCATTCCCCAATCTTTCACCATTTAGGAAATACTCTGCCTTTCTGTTTTTTCCACCAAAGTGGATAACTTCACATTTATCCACATTCAACGGATCATCCTCCACCATTTCTGCCACCTCCAGCGTGATCCCACCACCAAACACATCTTCCCCTCTGCCCCCCTCCCCTTTCAGCATTCTGAAGGGACCGCTCCCTCCACAACACCCTGGTCCACTCCTCTATCACCCCCAACACCCCTTCCCCCCCCAAAAGTACCTTCCCGTGCAAGCGCAGGAGATGCAACACCTGCCCTTTTACCTCTTCCCTTCCCACTGTCCAGGGCCCCAAACACTCCTTCCAGGTGAAACAGCGATTTACCTGTACTTCTTCCAATTTAGTGTACTGTATTCGCTGCTCACGATGTGGTCTCCTCTACACTGGGGAGACCAAACGCAAATTGGGTGACTGCTTTGTGGAACACCTCCGTTCAGACCATAAACATGACCCCGAGCTTCCAGACGCCTGTCACTTTAATTCTCCGCTCCACTCCCATTCTGACCTTTCCGTCCTCAGCCTCTTACACTGTTCCAATGAAGCTCAATGTAAGCTTGAGGAACAGCAACTCATGTTTCGATTGGGCACTTTACAGCCTTCTGGACTCAACATAGAGTTCAACAATTTCAGATCATAACCTCGGCACCTATTTTTTCTTTTTTCTCTCACATGGCAGCTGTGGATGATTCTGCCAGTGCCATTCACACCTCATCTTGAGCCATCTTTTGTTTCTTAACTTGTCCCATTACCATCTCCATTTGCCTTGCACCATCTCTTAAAGTCTCTTAATCTCTCCTGCCTTCCATCCTATCACAGACCTTCCCTTTGATCTTTCCTCCCCTCCTCCCTTTACCTGCCCCTGCACTTGCTTAAAAATCTGTTACTTCTCCAACTTTTTCCAGCTCTTGTTAAGTCTGTGTGTTCCAGTTGTATTAAGATTAATTACTGACACAGACTACAAGAATAAAGTTCAACAGGTCTTTACTAGTTGGAGGTCAGGGCTATACTAAATACAATATCACTACACAGTACTTATATACCGGTGGTCACGTATACAGCAGCCAGAGAAAGTAGTACATCTCTTAAGGTGGAACAGGCTTAAGTTCTCTTAAGGTGGAACAGGTTACATACACCACAGCTCTGACAAAGGGTCATCGACCGGAAACGTTAACTCTGTTTCTCTCTCCACGATGTTGCCTGACCTGCTGAGTGTTTCCAGCATTTTCTGTTGTTGTTACATGCTATTTAATGTTTTTCCACTATGTTGACGAGATTTTTTTTCATGTCTCTCATGTCCAAAGTACAGCTACCACTTATTATCTTTGATAGCTTTGCCCTTAGTCCCTTCATCATCCATCAATATTCTTAGCCTCACTCTCTAATCTCAAATGGAATGCTATATCTCTGTCAGTCTTCCCTTCCCGTAATCTACAGGTATTCCCAAGCTTGGCATCACCAAACCACCACATCTTGATTCAGTTGTGATACTACCCTGCACCTTGGGCCTTGTCCCTTCACCAACATTCTGAGAGCAAAAACAAGCATGCGATGGAGACGGATATTATCATCAAATTAGCCCAGTAATCATTTCCTTTGGACTGTTCCTTTATATTCACATTTTTATTGTCTCCCTATGTTCTCTTCCTCTTTAGTTCTCTGTGCACCACAGACTATTCTTCAGTTAGTGATAATTGACCATTTACCAGGTCTCCCCTGAACCAACTTCTTCCGAGGTGAGTTGTGTGCAATGCCAGTCCAAGGTGAAACCCTCTGCAATCTCCTCTCTCTGTTGGGAGGTGTTTGCCCTCTGCCTTTGAATGAAATCCAAACTCACTATATGGCAACCTATTTCCTATTATTTTATGGTACAATTTAATCGAGGATCAGCAAAAGACATTTCTAAACCTAAACTGGGTAAATTGGAGGAGATAGTCGATAATGAAGTTGTCCTGTTTCAATCCATTGGGATTTAGCCAAGACATTTGCATAAATTAGTAGAAATTCAGGGATTATTTTTGTGTTTTAGTGTAAATGTCACAGTCATTACTTTCCCCCTTAACGACACTTAATTCTCTATGAAGCTTACATCTGTCCAATATCGTTCCAGATTCTTCTGGAACTTTCCTCATGTTTCTGGACAGGGTACAAGGAAAACAACTGCAGTCTGATCGACAATCCCTCTCTCACCTCTAGCCTTCAAACTCTCTGTTGCAACCTTTCTTGTCTGTCTATTTTATTGCCACTACTAGGGTCGGCATTCCTCTGAACTTTCTTCTGGTGTCCCCATATCCCAAATATGTTGAAGACTCCTAATTGTTTCCCAAAGTCTCAAACTGCAGAAGTCTTGACCTCCCACAATCTTTAGATTTTCAAAACACAAACTTGCAATTCCTGATTGACCTCTTCTTTTGTTTTGGCATCTTAAACTCGGGGTCTTGGCCCCTCATCTTATTTTAAAAATAATTAAAACAAAAGCCACTGAATCTAAAGTAGACGAAAGAGGTTCGAACTTGAAAATTGATTCCCAAACCAAGCAGATAGTTTGGGTTTGCAGTGCTGTTCGTGTCTATTTACAAAGAGTAAAGGCCCAACATTTGTGAACGGAAGCTTCCCGCGGACGCCTCCGACCAGCAAAAAATCTACGAATTTACCTGTTGGCCCGGGAGGTACAGAGACTCGCGCTCCTGAGCCTCTCCGGGAACGCGCGGTGCGCAAGCGCCCCTGGGATCACGTGGGCCGGCCCAACCAATAAAAGAAGGGAATCCCCATTCATGCTTATGGGAGTTCCGTACGCACGGAATCCCCATAAGAACGAATGGGAATCACTTAAAAAATACAGGAACACATGAAATAAATTTTAAAAATTACATATTTAAAATTAATTAAAATGCCATTTAATTAAATATTTTAAACAAAAATTTAATTATTTGAAAAATAATTTATATATTTTAATGGGGCTAAAAATAAACTTATCTTATTGGACAGGGTTTTTAATATATAAATAAGTGATAACATTTTATTTTTCTATTTTAAACTCTTATGTTGGTAAAAGCAAGCCTTACGCTTTTACCAGGCGTAAGAATTTCACGGGCATTCAGCAGGTTGAAGTCGGGCAAATAGCGCAACTCTCCACCCGCGGAGGCCCTTTTCCCAGGGATGCGGATCTGACAGATCGCAAGTTCCGGGTTTGCGCGCATGCACTTCACATGCCTAAACCGGGAACTTGCGCAGCCCTTGTGGGCGCGTACACACCTCATACACACCCATAGGGGTCGCAAAATATGGCCCAATGTTTTCAGAGTAGGACAGTAATTTTGATTGTAATCATAGCCCATCAAATAAGACACAGCACGTGCGTTAGTCAATTATAAAGCTGAGGGCAGGAAAACCAATCAGTGCCAAGATGCCTCATGCCCGTGATTAACAATATGTTACTAGCATGTTAGAATTAACAGCTAATTAACAGGCAATATTCCCAACAGCTGCTGGTTAAAGGCCAGTCAATTTGAAGGCTGATACCCTGGCATCTGAAATTGGCAGGTAGCAGATTGTGGGGAGAAATGTACAAGGTGAGTGACTGTTGAAGCAATCCAGTTTTGAAAAGGGAGGATGCACAGAAACTGGACAGAAGTCAAATCCGGCAGAATAGCTGACAGACAAGAACAAAAGATTGGAAAATATCTGGTCAGTGAAGGAGAAGAAGAACTAAACTTTAGATAAATACCAGGCTAAAGAACTGTGCCTAAGTAGAATCAAACTGAACTGGAAGGAAAAACAATATTTAGACACAATTTAGAAAAAGCAAACTATATACAGCGCAGAATAAGAGAAGAGAAATTTAACTGAGTAATTAAATTAAAAGAAATAGGACTGAGATGAGGAGGAATTTCTTCACCCAGAGAGTGGTGAACCTGTGGAATTCTCTACCACAGAAGGCAGTTGAGGCCAATTCATTAAATATATTCAAGAAGGAGTTAGATATATTTCTTAAGGCTAAAGGGATCAAGGGATATGGGGAGAAAGCAGGGACAGGGTACTGAATTTGGATGATCAGCCACGATCTCATTGAATGGCGGAACAGGCTCGAGGGGCCGAATGGCCTACTCCTGCTCCTATCTTCTATGTTTCTATAACTGGTGGAATTGGCACCACAATCTATAAAATAGTTGGTTAAGTATCTTCATACATTTCATCCATTTAATTCCAATGATTATGAGAATTTACTCAATGATGACAATTGGGATTGTTAGTTAATAGATTAATTTATGATTACAGGAAATAATTGAGAAAGTTTTCCTATATTTAAATCTTCCTATAGACATTTTATAAATGATATAATGGTGAAACAAGTTTGCATGAAATATACTCTATAAATGTTTACAAGTTCTATAAAAGAGAACTGAAAATGCCTTGGGGCCATTGATCTTGGGATTGTCAAGTTTTCTGTTGCATCAGTTACTGATGTCTAGTCATTAAGCTTTTATTTAAATTACCTCAATTGTTATCTTATTTATACACAGTAATGCTTCTAAGATATCCTGACTATATTTGCCAGTGTTCTTCCCGCCTCCTCTCCGGAAGTCTTTAATCCTGCTAGGGTACAGTTTTGGGGTGGTCAGCACACTTTGGTGCCCATTCTTCACACGTGAGCCTCAACAGGGTGCGAGGTCATGTTAGTCACCTGCGAAGGCCGAGTCTTATCCTGTCCTAACCTAAGGTCCTCAAATGCAACAACAGCTCGCATTTATATTGCGCCTTTAACATAGTAAAACATCCCAATTTGATAGTTTCATGGTCACTTGTACTAATACCAGCTTTTTATTCCAAGATTTTTTATGCTGTATTAAATTTCTCAAACTGCCGTGGAGGGATTTGAACTCACATTCTCTGGATTATTAGCCCATGCCTCTGGATTATAGTCCAGTAACATAACCACTACACTTGTAACAAGTATACAGGCACTCATTATTGTATGAGTGCTCCATAGCCTTCTAAGCCATAGCAATACGGAGCTAAGCAGCCAGGATAAGGCAAAGAAAAATGGGGATTGAACTCAAACTACAAATAGTAAAGGTTTATACCACTGCATCTTGTTTCAGGACAGTAAACTCCGTGCACTATTCTCCCACTGTTGCGTTTGAACTGGGGGTGGGGGGGCATCTAACCTCTGCTTTTATAAGGAGAGCCACACAGAACATGTACGCAGGACCGGGTCCCAGCATTTACCCAAGTAAAGCCGGCTTCCTTATCCAGAAGGTTGAATCGTAGGCTCGCCTTGTAGTGGCTTGTTCAGACTATGGGAGCGCAGGCTGACGGGGGGAGACTTACGTGTTTAGAATCAGCTGCACTCCCATAGTGTAAAAGCACTCTTAGACAAAAGGCCCCCATCTTTCTGTTGTAACAAAGCCAACCCACTATCCACAATGACCGGCTGCACTTTATGGAGTTGCCAACTTTGTTAAATGCGCTCTGCAATCCAAATAGCTTCTCAAATAGAAGCAAGCCTTTGCGAGCGTCTCAGCAAATCTATTCCAATGAAGATAACCATGTTTTTAAAACAAAGAACACCAAATGAATTGGGGGATGACATGGCTGGATGAAAACAAGCCGATAATTCTCTTGTCTGATTAGCACCAGCATCTCTTTTCGCTTGGGTGGTAAGAGATTCAGCTAAAGCATGTAAATATTGGCCCGATTTAGACTATCCAAACATGGCACGAGAAAGAAACTGTTCAAAGCTGGAATGCAAAATTAAATAAACTTAAATTTGATGAGAGCAGGAACAATTATTTTGTATTTTGCACTCTTAAAAGGGGTATCTAAAGGTTAACAAAACTATGAACAACTCTCATTGCCGTTCAGTTCAATTGGGTAAGCAGGAATTTTTGACTTGAAAACCAAAAATTCCTGCTTACAGTTAGTAAGGTGTTGTGACATAAGCGCAGTGACCTGCTTACTGTCTTAACATGCAATGCTGTGGCTCAGCTCAGCTCAGCTCCATTGAAGATGGCAGCAGCAGCAGGAGGGAATCTGATCCGATGTTGTCCTTCACCGGTTGCAAATCAAGCACGAAATTGGTTGCACGGCCATTTGAAAAAAAAAGGCAGAACTAACTTTGCTTAGCGTTACAGTACTCTCAGGATTCAGCGTGCGCCCTGAAGAAAAAGTGATCGACACTTCCCACACAATAAAAACCGTACGGCAGCGTGTTTAGTGAAAGCTAGGGCCACCGAATCCTTCCTGGACACTCTACTCTTAAAGGTGCAGTACACACAGACCATGAAGCTGTCAGATTGTCATAAAAACCCAACTGGTTCACTAATGTCTTTTAGGGAAGGAAACCTGCCATCCTCACCCAGTCCGGCCTATGTGTGACTCCAGTCCCACACCAACGTGGTTGACCCTTAACTGCCCTCTGAAGTGGCCTAGCAAGCCACTCAGTTATATCAAAATGCGGCATTGCAGTGGCTCAGGAAGGCCCACCACCACCTTCTCAGGGCAACTAGGGATGGGCAATAAATGCTGACCTTGTCGGTGACGTCCATATCCCGAGAATTAATTTTTTTTAAATGGCCGCAGAAACCATTGCACTTTAATCTGTTAGGGAGCAATTTAAACATTTCCACATTTTTTGTTATATTAACGTCACATTTTTAAAAAGAATGGGAAACAAGTCACTTGGGTGTGTAACCTTTGATTTTAGGGAGTTTAAAAAAATTCATTCTCAGGATGTGGGCATCACTTTTTATGTTTTTTATTGGCTGAAATTTAAAAAAATTAAAAAATGATTCAGACCCTATCTTAACTGTGCAGGCCCACAAATATCTACCAAACCTGAAACTCAACCAATCGCTCATAAAATTTCCAAAGCTTTCAGATGCTATTCCCTTTCTTAGTAACTGAAATTTCTCATGTCTAAAATATGGGTTGTAATGCAATATAGATAGAAAATATTAAATACTTCACACTAACTTAATTAAGCTTGCCTAGGAAATAATGTTTGTGGCTTTGTGTGTGTTCATTTTACTTGAAGGCCTCAGTCTGTCTTAAAAGCCTTTGTTTGGACATGATAATTTCCCCCCCCCCCGCCCCCCCCGTGCTTCAATTTGTTAGAAATCAAAAACAATTATTCTTTATAGATCGATAGTTGGAATTTGAAAACGATTGTTAATAGAAAATGTATTAATTGTTCTGAGGCTTTTTCCTCATACTGTGAAATTATTTCTGAACCTCCTCATCCCCCAAACAAATGCTTTCGCAAAGACAGAAGCTAATTATGGGCAACTTTGCTTTATTTGTACTTTCAAATCAAGAACATTCTCATTAATACAGCCATACTAGTAATTTATTTATCCAGCTGCAGTGGATAAG
Source organism: Somniosus microcephalus (assembly GCF_052327205.1). Lineage (NCBI taxonomy): Eukaryota > Metazoa > Chordata > Chondrichthyes > Squaliformes > Somniosidae > Somniosus > Somniosus microcephalus. Next base: position 22,798,939 of record NC_141002.1, on the reverse strand, counting down.
GCACAACAAGTGAAAAGAATTTTGGAAGCTCACTTAAGCAAACATTTTTCAGATAAAAACGTACTGCCAACTCTTACTGCAGTGCTGCAAAACCCCAGGACCCCCAGACCAGTTTGACTACACCCCAGGAACATTCTTCCTCTGGTGCTAAAGTAGCCAAAGACTTTCCCCAGTGCTGCTAAACTTCAAGACCCTCCCCTCCCAAGTGCCACTAAATACCAGGTACCTACCCCACTCTGCTGTATGTTGCCTAGTACATATACTGGAATTTAAAAAATGGTCAGAAATAAAATTGACTCCACATGTAAAGGAGGACATTCTATTCCATTTCATTCAAATTATGAAATAATGCAACTTTTTTTCAGAACAAAGAATGAGTTTGAATCATCAGGAGTAAACTGCATCTCTCGAGGTGCTAGTATTCAGTTTTCACAGAAAAATGAAGAGGATTGCAGAATTCAATCATGAAAATACTGTAATACTCTTAGAATACCATGTGGTCAAAACTGAATTTCACGTAATCAGTCACTTGTGTCCTGGATAATAAAATGTGTGCTACAAAGTCCAACATCCCTCTTATATCACCAAATCACTGTTAACGACACCATGGGATTTCCGCTAATAAATTCTTTCCATCACACTTCAAGCACCACACTTGTGCTAGGCAAAGGCCATGTCACACTTGGACCTGATTGGCTCAAATTTAGTATTCATAAAACAACTAGCACATTTTTGCACTCAAGGGTCTTTAGTTCGGAACAATGCATGGTATCCTCATGCTTGGTGTTCGCTCTACCCATGTGCATAAAACTACATATTGCTATCTGAAATAAAATTTTCCAAATGCAGACCTACTCTCTCTTCCCATCTAGATCTGATTGTAATGGACATAAAAAAAAATCAAAATTTACCCACCTTTGCACCATATCCCTTGATACCCGTGCCTACAAAAATCCCTCTCTCTCAGTCTTGAAAGTTTCAATTGACCCAGCCTTTTGGGGGAGAGAGTTCCAAATTCCTACTACCCTTTGTGTGGAAAAGTGCTTCCTGATTTCAGCCCTGAAGGGCCTGGCTCTAATTTTAAGATTATGTCCCCTTGTTCTTGATGCCTCCACCAGAGGATATAGTTTCTACCCTATCAAATCCTTTTAACATTTTAAACACCTCGATTAGACCACCCCTCAATCTCCTATACTCAAGGGAATACAGAAGTTTATGCAACCTGTCCTAATCATTTAATGCTCCAATCATTCGGGCGTTTCTGCGCTGTACCCTTTCCAAGGCCAATTTACCTTGAGGAGCAGTTCGCAGAACTAAACGCCCACACTCCAGATGGGGCCTGACCAAGTCCCTGTACAACTGAAGTATCACTTATTCCCCTTTTGTATTCCAGCTCCCTTGAGATAAAGGCCAACATTCCATTAGCCTTTTTGCTTTTTGTACCTCCCCATTGGCTTTTAATGATTTGTGTACTCGGAATCCCAAATCTCTTTGCTCCTCTGCAGTCCTAGTTTCTCACCATTTAGAAAATACTCCGATATATCTTACGGGTACAAAGTGGATGACCTCACACTTGCCCATATCGAACTGTTCCAGACTTATTTGAAAAAAAGGAAAGATGGAAATACAAAAATAATACATTTCTCAGACTCCAGGGTGAAAAAGCCACATCCTAAACAGACAGACAGAAAAGAATATGAGCTGCTTCTCCATATTACATGGAGAGATTTATGCATGTAAGCATACATGCATGTTTGTAAGTATGGTATGCAAAGACACACATTTATTTATCTACTTGCAGTTGGCAAGGAAAACACTATTCATTTTTTTTTCCGGGAACCAATCAAAACACACTTCACTGTCCCTGGGAAGATATCCGTTAAATAATATTGTTCTAATTATTTCAGTGGAAATGCGCAATCTTCCAAGCCCTACCACCTCCCCTTGCAACAGCGTAACCGCTCTGACACAATGCGAGCAATGCCAACGGAGATCAGCTAGCATTCCAAATAAGCCATTAAGATAATGGTATCTTTGCACTTGGCCTAATTTAGAACTGGCAGTAAATTACTGCAACCAGCTGGTTAGCAGATATCAAATTGCTACGACAATTTCTTTTCAGTTAGGATACAATGAACTTTTTATTTTGAAATGCATTTCTGTCTAAGCTTATTGAAAGTGCTGGAAAAGAACAGCTTTCTTTCTGTGGCCCTTTGCAGCACTTCTTAGAATGGCATGCACTCTACATGCCATTCTGACCCACTTAAAAATATCAATCACGCAACACGACTGCATGCATTTTGAAAATAAGGCTTTATACTTATAAAAGTATGTTATAATTTCTCAAGAGTATCTGGGGGAAAGGGATTAACCATTGCAGTGCTTTTAAGCACAGCTGTCGCATATCGGGTTGACAATACTGGAAACTGATCAAAACATCTGCAGAAGTCTGACCTGCATCTGGAACAGGTTTTCTACACTATATATTTGTATATTTTCAAATCAAGTCTACTAATTTCATTTAAAGAATGCCGTGTATTACAGCAATCCAAGCTAACAACAATTTGGAGCGATTTTGCTGATTGTTTAAAGAGGCGATATCCCTTTCTCTGGCCTTCCGCCGCCCCCACCCCAGCCCCGGTTTCAATTCAAAAACTGAAAGTAACCCTTTCAGACAGTACTGAAAGAGTTTTAACATTGCAAAACTTTAAAAGGGAAAACAAAATTGCAACCCTCTTTTTTGTGAAGTGGTTCTAAGCAAGTTTGTGTCCCACCATGTTCAAACTTCACTGGCTCCCTGTGCCCCAGTGAATTGATTTCAAAACCCTTGCCCACATTTTCAAAATCCCTCTGAGGCTTATCCCCACCCTAGCTTAGCAGTCCCCTCCAGCCCTGTGTGCCCGCACACATCCCCTCAGCTCTTCTGACAGCGGGGTACTCCTTGACCCCCCTATTCCTCCACTGATGGGCACTCTTTCAGTCACTATGCTTCTGTCCACTCAAATTCTCTCCTTAGATCCATCCATTTGGTCACCTCTCTCTCCTTCAAAATCTTCCTCAAACCTTTCTCTTCCACAGTGTCTTTGCCAGACCCTCCTGCCCTAATCCTCCCCATTTTTCTCTTCCTCAATCCTGCACAGTGTCCATTGTTTTGACCTCGTCTGCGTACAGCTTTGAAATCTCTTCCTGTGCATGAACAGCACCATAGAAATGCAAAACATTCCAATGATTTATTATGTGCAAGGTAAGTGAATGATCTGTATGTGCTATGAAAGCTGTCGTGAACCATACAGTGACAGAAGGGTTAATGTATCTCAGCTCAAGAATCGCCGCGGTTACTTTCTTCTGGTCATTCACTCTGTGACAGACCCATGAAGAATCAGCCTAAGTAGAGCTATCCTAGGCCAACCTAATAGGCATTTATGAAACTCACCTGAAATAACAAACAGAAGCATTGGAAAGAATTAAAGAAAAGTGATTTATTTATTTAATATATCCTTGAACAGGATAGCCTGTGTCTTTATCTGGGTTCAACTTTGAAGATGAGGAAAACTATGTCAAGTCGCATTCAAACAATATTCTCTGAGGCTGCAGTTATACTGATACCTCTGTTATTATAGAGCGGTGTTGGATGTTCATCAGTATGAAAGTAGCAGTGTAACTTGGGAGTCCCGAGTGCACTATAAAGCCGCCTCTCTCTGTCTCTGGCTTCAATCCCCACTGCGTGCAGTATAACTCCAGTTGCATTTTGCTTTATAAATGCAGCGTTCAATCCGTGCAGAGCATTCCTTTGTCACTGATCTCAGTGGGTTCTCTGCAGTCAGTGCCGTGACCTGGGTCTGCTGGGTGCATGTCACACTCCACAGACAGAAGTCTAACCTTGGTTGAAGAAAGCTGCAGTCCTTTGAGAGCTTGTTGTTGCTGGCAATCTCCCCATTTCAGTTACAAAGTCTTGGACTTGCATTTTGGAAGTTGGACTAGAGAGGGGTTAACAAACTGAACAAAGCAACATTCCAAGAGATCAACACCACAGCTCCTAGCAGGGTTATTAGAAGATATGCCTTAACCACAATGTGGGTTTGTCAATCATTCATAGCATTATCACAAAGCAGTTATGGCAACCCTTTTCAACTATATTAAATATGTGCAATGTAGTTCAAGATTAGAACAAGTTTAACATCTGGATCAGCAACACTGAGTTGCCCATTCTCCTTAGTGCTACCTAGTGAGCACAAGTTTTTTAAAGTGAACCTGGTGGAGACATTTCACTTTCAGCCTACAAGCTAAACCACAACCTATCCTTCTGACATCACAAAGCATGTGGGCTTGTTGCAATTAACAAGATGTAAGCAAGACAAAGAGGTTTTGTTAGTGTCCAAACATTCCTGGAAAAATACAATACAAAGATCTGATGTTTTGGAGACTGTTGAATAGATTTGGATCTGTTTGGAGACCGGTCACCAGTGGTGTCCCACAGGGATCAGTGTTGGGACTGGTGCTCTTTACTATTTTTATTAATGATCTGGATGTAGGTGTTGGGGCACGATCTGCAAATTTGCAGATGATACTAAGATCTGGGCAAGTGTTAGGACAGTGGCTTGTGCTCGTTTGCTTCAGGCGGATCTTAATGTGTTGGGAGATTAGGTTCATGACTGGCTAATGATGTTTAACTTGGATACGTGCAGTGTCCTGGGACTCAGTGAAGTAACTACTAACACTACTAACAATAACCAGCCCCAGGACAGTGACAGCGTAACACAAAGAATTCGACCCAACACAATCGTCGCTAAGCAAAAGGAAAAATATCTGTCATATTGGGCAGAAACAACAAAAACCCAAAGCAAACTCAATTGCTACTTGGCCCTAAACAGACAATACAACATGGCTGATTACCTGACCATGGTAAAGGATAGCAAACTGAGAAAAACTTTGACAATGTACAGACTTAGTGAACATAACCTGGCGATCGAAAAAGGTAGACACAGACAGACCCGGCTACCAAGAGAGGACAGGATATGCTCTCACTGCAGTCAGGGAGTGGTGGAGACAGAGATGCACTTCCTCACAGCTTGTAGAAAATATCAGGGCATAAGGGAGAATTTCTACCCAAAATTCACAAAAATATGCCCGGATTTCAGAAATTTGAATGGCGACCAAAAACTCCCATACCTACTAGGGGAAGAGAGAAATTGTATAACACTAGCGGCACACTATGTTACAGCTTGCCATAAACAGAGGGACAACCACTAAATATAAGAAAAGAGTATATATAAATTATATGAAAGTATATTTATACACTCAGGGATATATCTGTTTATACACTGTATGGATAGATCTGTATTTTTGTGAACAAACATGAATGTTTTTCGATGCTTTGGCAACATAAGATGTAACTTGTCATGCCAATAAAGTGATTTGAATTGAATTGAATTGAATTGAATGCTCAACATTCATACCTCCTTCAGGGAAAAGCATTAAAGAAGGTGGAGAAAGAAAGCTGTCTGGGCATTCTAGTGCATACATCTCTAAAGGTCCACGAGCAATGCTGTAAAGCGATAGCGAGTGCAAATAGGGTGTTGGGGTGCATTCATAGGACAATTGAGTATAAGACGAGGCATACTATTTTGTCCTTGTACATAACCTTGGTTAGGCCTCACTTGGAATAGAGGCCTAGAAATTCAGTATAGCCACTTTTGGGGCGGTAAAGTCGGGCGGCCGCTAAAGTTTGCGCCCGCCGGAAAGTGGAGGGCAGTTCGCCGAAATTCAGTAGCTTTGGCCAAGGAGTTTGCTCGAGCGCTAAAACTGGCGATGCACGGCTATCTTTAGGCGCTAAGCCGGCGGTGCAGACTGATACCGCCGAGGCCGGGCGCAGCGCAGGTGCGGTCATGTTTTGATTGACAGCAGACACCCTGGCGCCGGCCAGCTCTTAAAGGGGGAAGGGTCGACTTGGTCTGCTGCCACGCCCTGGATACTGCAGCCCTCCAGCTAGGCCTAAACACTGCTGCTGGAGAGAAATAGCGCCAGGAAGGATGCAGAGGGCCCGTGAGCGAGCGCAGCGCTTCTCTGGCCATGATTTAAAGGTGCTGGTTAGGGCTTTGGAGAAGAGAAGCCATATGGCAAGAAGCCTCCCAACAGGGTGTACAGGAGAGCCTGGAGGGATATCGCCCAGAGGGTCACAGCCACCTGCGATGTCCCCCGGACTGTTGTCCAATGCCGGAAAAAGTTTAACGACCTCACTCGGATTGTCAGGGTGAGTACCCTTTCCAGTGTCCTCCTCATCCTTGCATGTGCACCTCACATTATGGGCAAAGGGACCTCAAAGGCCTAATGGCCAGCCCTCATCCAGCAGCTATGGCACTGGCATGAACATCAATTGCACTTTCTGCACTTTACACACTGGCCAAGCTATTCGACCATGGGAGGCAGTGCACACAACAACAGGGCACCACACTGGCCAAGCTATTCGACCATGGGAGGCAGTGCACACAACAACAGGGCACCACACTGGCCAAGCTATTCGACCATGGGAGGCAGTGCACACAACAACAGGGCACCACACTGTACTTAGAGGCTGTCCTTTCTCTTGCAGGCCAAGCTGGCCCAGAATCTGAAGAGCCGGACTGTCACCGGGGGAGGCTGTCCCCAGTTCCAGCAGCTCCGTGACCTTGAGGAGCGCGTGGGTCGACTCATGGGTGCCCGGGTGATTGGCCCCGTTGCAATTGGAGATGCCGACCCTGTGCTGGGCCCCAATGGTAAGGACATGACCTTTTGGACCTCTCTCGTTCCCCTTGCGCTTCAGATCTACATCCTTTGCCACTGTCCGACCAATGCGCAGAATGCCACCACTCATGCCTCCCTCGCTGACGCCCTGTCCTCACTCTAAAGCTACTCTTGTGCCTTCCTGCTTTCAGCTGGTGAGGAGGAGGTCCCTGAAGCTGCGAGTGTCAGTCCCTCGGAAGAGGAGGACGAGGAGGAGCAAGAGGAAGGCGGCCCATCGGGGGAACCCTCATCCGCGCCAGGGGATGGCAATGGAGGGGACACGTCTTCCCTGGAGGAGAGCCAGGGGGAAGTGTTGCAGGGGGGTGTAGCTCCTGTGCCCAGTGGCGTCCAGCCACGCGGGAAGGGTCGGGCAGCTCGGCTGCCTTCTCCCCAGAGGAGGGAAGTGTTGCAGGGGAGTGTAGTTGCCGGGCCCAGTGGCGTGCAGCCACGCGGGAAGGGTCGGGCAGCTCGGCGGCCTTCTCCCCAGAGGGAGAGTCCGGCCTCCAGTCCGGAGACGGTCCTCGCCCAGGAGGTGCGCCTCCTTGATCAAATGTCCGCGGACTCGGATCGTCAGCACACCGAGTTCATGGGGGTTATGGCACGGTTGCCTGAGGCCATTGAGTCCCTGGCTCATAGTGTGTCCGATTTCGGGGCCTCACAGGCCAGGGGTTTCGAACAACTCGCGGCAGCACAGGTCAGGGGTCTCGAACAATTCGGGGCATCACAGGACGCGAGTCGGGCCGAATTCGGGGCATCACAGGACGCGAGTCGGGCCGAATTGAGGGCAGCACAGGACGCGAGTCGGGCCGAATTCAGGGCAGCACAGGACGCGAGTCGGGACGAATTCAGGGCAGCACAGGCAGCGAGTGGACAGTTGATCAGTGGTGCCGTGCAGTCACTGGCTGGTCTGATGCGGGCACAGACCAGGGCAGTACAGGCACTCACTGCTGCCACACTCGCTGTGTCAGGCAGGCATCACCAGGGCACCCGCCGCGCTGCAGCAGCACAGCGGTCTGGCCTTCACCAGATTGCTGCGCTTGCTGCAGTGCCAGCCCGGCCGAGTGCCAGTGTCTCACGCGAGCAGCGAGCGCCTGGCATCAGCCAGCTTGCCCCCATTGCTGCAGCCGCCACTGCCACTCCCCCAGCGAAGCTGCGACGAGCTGCTGGAGGGACTGATGCTGCCCAGCCACAGCTGCAGCAGTCAGCAGCCGGCCCCTCGAGGGCCAGAGCTCATCTAGGCCGACCCCCAAGGGCATCTGCCGTCGCGCAATGTGCCCCTCAGGAGCCTTCCCCCAGCCTTGCAGCACCCACAGGGCCCAGGTTGAGGCGGAGCAGCAGGTCGGCCAGGGGCCGGAAAAGCCTGGACAAGGACTCGCCCTCTCGGCACACAAAGTAGCGTGTGTTGGCAAATGTTTTTTTATATGGGGGTGGTTGTGTTGTCTATGGGGGGGGGTTCTTTTGGTAAGGCCGAGGATGAAGGCCATTTGGATGGACAAGTTTTGTTATTCCTCCCCAGGTTGTGGGAGTGAGATATGTTTTTGACTGTTTTTTGGGGGTGTTGTCTGTTTTTGGGTTTCATGTGGGAAGGGCCCTGAGTTTGTTCAATAAAGCTTTTTCTTTATTCAGCTTGTCCATGTGTGATGTTTCAAGTGGTTGTTGCGTTAACCGGCTGAGGGCTTGCGGAGCGGCTGCATTCATGTGCCTTCATTGCCACAAGCCATTCCCTGACAGGGGGCCTAGAAGTGTCGTTCAATAAGCCGCCGACGGACGGCCCTTGGACCTTGTGGCTCCCTCCTGGGCTGGTACTCCTCCTCCTCCTCCTCATGGTCCTCCTGCTCGTCCTCCTGAGGTGGTGGTCCAACGTGAGGTGGCAGTGCCTGAGTCCTGCGGATAGCCAGGTTGTGCAGCATGCAGCAAACGACGACGAACTGGGAGACTCTATCCGGCGAATACTGCAGAGATCCGCCGGAGCGATCCAGGCAGCGGAACCGTTGCTTGAGGACGCCAATCGTTTGCTCTATGATGTTCCTTGTGGCTTGATGGCTTTCGTTGTATGCCTCCTCAGCAGGGGTCCTGGGCGCGTGGAGCGGGGTCATGAGCCATGTACACAAAGGATAGCCTTTGTCCCCGATAAGCCATCCTCTTGGGGGAGGCTGTGTCTGGAACATGTCAGCCACAGTAGTCTGGCGCAGGATAAATGCATCGTGGCTGCTGCCTGGAAAGCGGGCATTGACAGCTAGGATGCGCTGCCTGTGGTCACACACCAGCTGTACATTGAGGGAATGGTAGCCCTTCCGGTTGCGGTAATCCTCGGCATTGTCGATAGGTGCCCGCAAAGCCACATGCGTGCAGTCAATGGCGCCCTGCACCATGGGGAAGTCGGCGATCCTCGCAAATCCGACTGCACGCTGCTCCTGCCTCTCTAGGGTCATGGGGAAGGAGATGAATTGGTGTCTCCTTGTGAAAAGGGCATCGGTGACCTGCCAGATGCAGCGATGCACAGCGAACTGGGAGATGTTAGCTATGTCCCCAGCAGCGGCTTGGAAGGAGCCGCTTGCATAAAAGTTCAGAGCCACCGTGACCTTCACTTCCACCGACAGAGACGTCTTGCACATCAGCTGTGGACGCAGATCTCTGTGAAGCAGCTGGCAGATCTCTGCAACCACCTCCCTTCTGAAGCGCAGCCTCTTAACACACTGTGCGGCAGTCATGGTGAGATAGGACACCTGCTGGCGGTATTCCCTGAGTGGGTAAGGCCTACGTTGCCGACGCCTGATGCCCCCTCTGCGTCTAGGCATGGCTGCCCCTCTCACACAGCGTCTGCGAGCCCTTCGCACATAATGCTGGAACTGAGGGTTGGAACCCCATGCAGCCCCCATAATATACTTGCAAACAATGAAATCACAATGAGGCAAATTTCCAAGCTCTGGCCAGAAGCCAAAAATACCTCTCCTATGTTGGGCCAAATCAGTAAGGTCTCTTCCTTGGTCTCTGTCCAGAAATCCGTTGCAGAAAAGTCATTGCAGCAAAATGGCTGGCCTTTATAGTTCAGTGTAAGTGCCCTTTAATTAGCGCTCCCCGAGGCCCGCAGGGCCTCTGCTGCGTTCCACTTCACAGTTCTTAACACCGCCACGCCCACATTGGGCGGGCGCGACTGAAGTTCCGGTTTGGGGCACACAAAGGGCGTTGCACGACGAAATGACGTCATAAGTTGCGCGCGCAGCTGAGCGCGCGCAAACACTTTGCGCCGGCGCTAAATGTCTACTGAAGTTGGACGTAGGCGCAGATCGTCCTGCGCCCGGGTGCTAAGTGCCTAGCGCTCGAGATCTACCCCTCCTAAGGCGCTAACGGCTGGCGAACGCAACTGAATTTCTAGGCCAGAGTGTCCAATACAGCATCTAGCACAAGCAATGAATTACAAAGAAAAGTTGTTCACAACAGTCACATTCGCTAATGGTATAAACCAGATACAGAAATCACGTCCACTTATCACACCAAGTGTGAAATTTTAGGTGTTTCTCTGCAGTAAAAAATAGCAAACTGAATGCGGTAAGTATAGATTCATAGAAGATTATTTGCGCGCAAAGTGGAATCATTTCTGTTACAATCAAAGAAAGGGGCAATAGTGGAGTGACACCACAGGCATATTACACCAACACAGTGCACAGGTACCGTGATTGGTCAACAACTGACCACGTGAGGATGAAATGGAAATCAATTAAACGTGGTAGATGTTCAGCAGCAAGGCAGAGCTGCAACCAGCTGGAAGGCAGCGAAGAGCCAGGAGAACAAAAGCAACACGAGGGATTTGTCAGTTGAACTCGTGAGTCTGGAATCTCAAGGCAATGTTCTGCCAATTTAAGCATAACATTTCAGCCAATTAAGAGAAACAAAGAATGGAAAGTGCTGCATTTTAATCTGAGTGTAAAAGCAGCCAAGAATGCAAGTATGTCTATTTCTGAGGGGTCAGTTTGGTGTGTTAAGTCACAGAACACAGATGATGTTGAACACAACATTTTAATTTGAAAGTTGTAGCACGTCAGAAAAAAGATTATGTTACCTGTCGTTGGCTTGTGAGAGTAGGTATTATACAATGTTAGGTACCAACCTCAACTGGAGGGCCTCGTTCCATTAGCGGTAGCCCATAATTACCACTGTATTTTGAAATATAGCCAAATGCTCTTTTCTACAACTGAATGCAACGAGTACTTTTCAATCACTTCAATACAACAGTAACTGAAAACAGGTTTTTACAATTCATCCCATTCACAGTTCCTTGAAAGTAACAGTAGGATCACATGGAATCATCATTGCAGAAATAGGCTCTCAGAATGTCAAAATCTGTAGGCTATTAAAAATTTGTGCAGGGCGCTCTTCCTGTCCAACTTCACGTTGTCAACAGTTTTTGGCATGCTATTGTCAACATTTAACATCAAAACTGCCAATCTAAACATTAATGATGTAGGTGCAGGTTCTAGCCAGTATGTGGTGCTGTGGAGCGTGTTTCTAAAGTCTCCCCCCCCCAATTCCATCGCCATCTTGTATAGAAAAGGAAACTTGACTGACCAAGGACAACACCACAACAATTTACTGGTATTAAAAATAGACTAAATGTCCGCAATTTCTACAAAAAGAACTTTTGGGAATGAGTTTTATGCGGATTGAAATGAGCGGCATTAGCGCTGGAGAATGGAGCATTCCCCAGTTATTTTGGTGCTTGTTTTGTCATCAGGCAGTCCCAAGACAGGTATAACACCGATAAAACGCAGAGTAAAAGCTCAAGTCCCAGCAACATTTATCCATCGTCTGAGTAATATCCTTAACTACTCCAGAATGGCATTTCCATTTTCTGCACGAGCCAGCCAAGAGGCTTCTGTGAGTGAATGGGCCCCAGATGGAAGATGGACTTTGGAAGCAAGAGGCTGGCAGTGGAACAATGTGCAGGGAAATTAATGCAACTTTAAAAAGCCCTTGCAGCAATTCAAAACAAAATTGTTTTCCATTAAAGATAAAAGAAAGAGCTTGCATGTATATAGCGATATTCACAACCTCAGGACCTCCCAAAGTGCTTTACAGCCAATGAAGTACTTTTGATTTGTATCCACTGTTGTAAAAATGCAGCAGCCAATTTGTGCATAGCAAGGAGATAATGACCAGATAATCTGTTCCCTGATGTTGGTTGAGGGATAAATATTGGCAAGGACTCCCCTGATCTTCAAAATAGTGTCATGGGATCTTTTACGTCCACTTGAGAGAGCAGACGGGACTTCGGTTTAGAGTCTCATCTGAAAAATGGCACCTCCGACAGTGCAGCACTCCCTCAGCACTGCACTGGAGCGTCAGCCTAGATTCTGTGCTCAAATCTCTGGAGTGGGACTTGAACACACAACCTTCTGACTCGGGCGATTTTACTACCACTGAGCCAAGGTTGACACTAATACAAATGGCATAGCAAAGTAGCTGAGTGTCTGATATGCGGAAAAACCAACAAAGCAAGCTGCCAAGAAATTCAGAATTTCAGGTATTAAACCACCCCCTCCACCCCCCTTCAGAAACACACCCCATTTATCAGATAGCTCAGATGCAGTCTGACAAAATCCAAGACTATGAGCCCAAAATATTGCAGGAGTTCAACCAGTTAATACCATGCAGCCTACCATCACAGTACATTGGTAAGCTTTCCAATGTTTGTCCAGTTAGGACAATGGTATCTAAGAGAAGATTGGCTTGCAGGGTCATCTGAAGCCAGGTGACAAGAATCCCACATATCTGCCTTCCAGGTCTCTTTAATAAGCCGAGTGGGCTACTCACTCATCAACATTGCCCTTGAGTGCAGCATACTTGAGTGACCCTAACATTGGATTATCGCATGCCACAGAGGGATGACTTGGTAATCCAAACTTCCATTGTCGTATGTGCCACCTTGGAGCTATTGCAACCCCAAAGAGAATCAGCTTACCTACCCACCCCCCCCACCACTCTTGAAGATGATGGTCATCAATTGGTTTTAAGACAACTGACAAGATTTTGAGCCCTCGCTAGGTGGACAACTCACTGTAAAATGCAATGCCAGCATCCTGCTAACCAGAGAATCAACACATACCATATCTGTCGAACAGTTAGAGCTGCAAAGCTTCACCAGCAGCTATTCACCTCTCTGCAACCCAGTCGTGGTAGCTTCCAAACCTATAGGAGCACGTGTCCTTATACCTCATAACACCTTCCAGCAGCTTTCACCCAAGTCTCATGAGTTTCCTCATCAGCTGTACAGTAGCCATCCATTTTGCCACATACCAGCCACCTTGTCGGCCTAGCCATCCAAGTCCAGACTTACCTGTTTCCAGCTGCTGAATCCAGGTCCTGCGAGAGGCTCTGGCAGAAATGAGCTCAGGGTGAAGCTGCCTGTCCTTCCAGGGTGCTTAGTGACAGGTTGGTGTAGATCAAGTGTCCTTTTTAATTAACAAAGAAAATATAGGAAACAAGTCACACAGCAGGACCAGTGCCATAAAGCTAGAGTGGATAGGGTGCAAGTGTGTCTTTACAGGACAATTGACTATAAACCAAAGCCTACAATGTTGTCCTTGTACAAGACCTTGGTTAGGCCTCAGTTAGATTAGTGTGTCCAGTTTTGATCACCTTATATAGTGGGTGATATTGAGGCGTTGGAAAAGGTCCAGTGGAAAGCCACAAGATTAATTCCCAGTCTAAAGCATCTTACTTACCCAGATAAGCTCAAAGAGCTGGGTTGCTATACTTCAGAGAAGGATAAACATACAAGGTTTCCAAGATGATGAAGAAATTAGGTTGAGTTTGCGCAGACAAAGTGTTTGAACTGAATAGGTTAGGAAAGACCAGGGGTCACACTCTCAAGTTATGTAAGGGCAAAAATAGATTAGCTGTCAGGAGGTTCTTCTTTTCCCAGTGAATACTGGACCCATGGACCAGGTTGCTGGCTTGTGTTTTTTTTAATTTGTTTTTATGGGATGTGGGCGTCGCTGGCAAAGCCAGCATTTATTGCCCATCCCTAATTGCCCTTGAGAAGGTGATGGTGAGCCGCCTTCTTGAGCTGCTGCAGTCCGTGTGGTGAAGGTACTCCCACAGTGCTGTTAGGTAGGAAGTTCTAGGATTTTGACCCAGCTGTAGGGGTTCGCAAAATTCCCCTATTTTCCCTGAAGATCAGGAAATATTGGTCCGCATCGTGGATGAAGAATTGTGTGTTTTGAATTGCCTCTTGGTAGGACAGTGTTTTTAAAACATACCCAGAATCGTGAAAGGCTGCATTGGGCAGAGTAGCACTTGGGCAACATCAGGATCTAGGACAGTACATTTTATTAAAAATGGTACCTCTGAGTTTCGAACTGTGTATATTTCAAAGAGGTTTGAAAATGGCCGTCAGAAAGCATGGCCAAAAGACAAAAGAAAGCAGCTCGCAGCTCGTGGAGTGTGTCTGTGAAAAAGTGGGAGGATCAAATACAGTGGCAGTCAGACCTGCCAATCAAAGGGAGTACCCTTCTCAGAAGCAATTGATGTTTGCTTATTGACTTAAGGGATTAACCCACTTGAACTAAACCGCAGAACAATCAACTCTGTTTACACAGCAATCTAGCCCCATTTCAACACCACTTACACACAATGGATACATCTAAACCCCGGAAAAAGGACTTTGATAGGGGACAGATCAGTATGGATGGGTTTGAATCACCCATCACTCAGAATAAGGCAGTTGGATTCCCTTTTGTTTTAGCCCAGGTGAACTCCGGATGTGGGCGGGTACACTTCACCCCAGAGTGCAGACACATTAAACCACTCAAACCCATTTGGGTCAGCCAATCACGGTCCTTCTCTTGTATATTGGAACTTTTGAGCGCGAATTTTGCACACAGACCCTTTTATTTTTTCAGCGCCAAACAGCAGGAGTTGGCAGGATATAAAAGATAGCTCCTGAGAAGCTGTCTCTCTCTTACTTCGCTGGACCACAGGTGAGCAGGTTTCTGACTCCTCAGCAAGGCAACCTAGTAAGGAGTTAGGGGGTGGTAATTTAGGGGAAATTGCTAAGATTGTTTAATCAACATTGTAGCCATTAATCCCTCATTTCTGCCGTCTGCCTTCCCCTGTTAAGCAATTTACTGTAATTACTGTGTTCGTGTGATATAGTTTAAATTTGATTATAGTTTCTTTAGTTTAATAAAGTTGATTTTCTCACATCCAGATCAGTTGTCCGTTTAATATATCATTAATTATAAGTCCTTCAGTCAGAACTGGAAGGTGGGGTAGCGATTCGAAACCACTGTTTGGAAATTGGTTTACAGTGTAGCAGCAAAAGGCTGCCTGACCAGGTGAATTACCGTAAAGCAGGTAAAAGGTTGGAATTGGTCAGAGTGCAGGCAAAGGCTGCTGACCAGGTAAATTACCGTAAACCACGGAAAAGATGCCCCCCTACACATTGATGACCGCGGCAGGACTGGAGGCAGTTCTTGATATGATAAGTGGTCTGGATCTGAAGAAAGCATCAGCTCTTGTTTCTCTCGTTTTCAGTATGTGCGTAGCCCTGCGGATGTTAGCGGCAGCGTGTAGGCTGACCTATCATGATATAGGTGGGTGGGTTAAGAAGGGTGAGATGAGGGTGCAGGAGGAGGTTAAAGAGGCCAAGAATCGGGAGTCCCAGTTTGAAAAATGCCAGGCGGAGGTAGAACGCCTCATACGAGAGGTGAATGAGGCCAGAGCTAGTGGAATGAGGGTGTGGGAAGCGAATGCATGCCTCACACTAGAGGTCACGAAATGCCAGGCATTTATAGAGCACCTTGTGCAGGAAGTCACAGAGGCGAGGGACAGTGAGATGAGGCTCCAGGAGGAAAATGTACACCTCACCCAAGAAGCTAGCGAGGGCAAAAGCCACGCGAGGAACAAGATAGAGTTCCTAAAGTGCCAGATTTACAGTTCAAAGAGTAACGAGATGAGACTGCGGGAAGAGAATGCCCGCCTCACCTCAGAAGGAACAGAGCAGGAGGAAATGGTTAGGGAGGTAAAGGCAGCTTATAAGCTGGCCTGCAACCAAAGGTTTAGTGGAGCAGATCATACCCCATGTAACAGAAAGATAGAGAGTTTGGGTATGGAGTTAAGGAGGACTAAGCTGCTTAAGCAGGGGAACAGGGAAGGGGAGTTCTGGGACCCCTGTAGAGCAGGTCCGGTAACAGAAATCCGAGACAAGGGAGGCACACAGGGGATTGTTTTGGCCCCAGATCAAAGGCAGGTCCAAGTCCAAAATTCCCCATTTAAAGCCACCCGGATAAGAGAACATGAGTTTGCTGACCAGACAAGTTCAAGTTCACAGCGTGTAAAGACAGGAGCTGTGGCTTGTTTCCAGGGAAAAGTTGTCCAGCCCACAATTTGGGACACTTCCCCGCCCCAGTGGGTCCTAAATTTTGGCCAAAGCTTAAATTCGAACCAAAGTTTAAATTTAAACAAGTTATGTGGCTCAGAAACAAAGAAACAGCAACCTGAGATTAGAAATCTGCAGGCTGCTGCCAATCCACCCACAGAGACTGCTCGCGCAAGCGCGGTTCCCCAGCCCGTACCCCAAACGGCTCTTCCTCAGTCTTTCCGCGCAGGCGCGGTCGCGCGCCTGAGGGGAGAGTTTTGCCAACAGGAGGTTCGCGCAGGCGCAGCTGCGCACCTGAGAGGAGAGGTTTCTCAATACCAGTTCCGCGCAGGCGCAGTCGCGAACTCGGAACCCCAAGCAGCTCCTGTTCACTGTGAGGCCGCACGCGCAGGCGCAGTCAGCCGTTTAAAGGTCCCCGCTTCCCACCTATACGCGCAGGAGCAGTAGCCTGCTTGGAAGGCCCAGCGGTCCTCCCTTCCCTTTTCAGTGAAATTGTTCACGCAGGCGCAGTTGCCTGCAGGACCCCAGCGGCTCTTTCTAAGTTTTCCCATGCAGGCGCAATCACCTGTTTGAAGCTAGAGGCTTCACAGCCTCTGCCACGGGACTCCGAGCAGGAGGTTTGCGCAGGCGCAATCGCCTGTTTGAAGACAGAGGCTTCACAGCCTTTGCCGAGGGACTCAGGGGAGGAGATTCACGCAGGCGCAGTCGCCTGTTTAAAGGGACCAGCTTCCCAGCCCACTTCTAGAGTGGTTCCCCCCACGATGTGGGACCCTGGGGAGGCAGGGATAGTAATTCCTCTTGCAGGGGAGCTGGTAACAGGTTTTGGACATGGGGAGGAAAATTTCCAACCACCAGCAGCGGGTGGTGAGGGAATACCTGCCCCCAGCACAGGAGTGGGTAGGGAAAAGGAGACAAACCCGGAGTGCCGGCAGGCTGCCAGGTATCTTATACAGTCCGGGATATTTGCATCAGGGGGAGAAGGTTCCCAGCCAGCTAGGGCTGTGACCCAGTCTCAGGGTCCGCCAGCCAAAGTTTCCCCCACAGAGATGCCCCTCAGAAGGTCTCAGCGGGTCCACAAGCCCGAGACAAGATGGTCACCCACTTTACAGTGGAGTAAGGCAGCCTCTCGAACCAGGGAGAAGCCAACGAACAGAGGTCCCCAACCAGCAGCCATAAGCTGCGAGGGACCTGGGCAGGAGGCAGTCCAGCTTCGCTGCAGACAACAGTAATCTGCGGCAGTGCCAGAGATTAGCCTGGCCGTCCGGAGACGGGCGGCATTTGTATTATAGCTATGTGTGTATATAGCTTGCTTTAAGGTGTAAATTTTAAGTTTAGAATTAACTGTTGTAGTTTAAGTTAAAGTTTAAGTTTACAAGTGTGCCAAATGTTTGTATTTTGGTCCGAGGTCGAGGGACCTGACCATGTCTCCACCTAAGGCAGCAGGTCAGTGAGACCTGGCTGCATGTCCTTTTAAGTTCTTTCGCAGGAGAGTGGAAGAAGAAGCAGCCCTGTTTGCCTATCCTGAGCTGGGCATCGAAGGAAGATATGGAGATACAGAATGTTGGGGATCACCTCGCCACTGGACAAATCCAGAGGGAAACCCCACAGCGACCTTCAGGAGAAACCGGACAGGGTCCGGAGGAACTTGCCTACTCCTCCTACGCGGAAGAGATGGCCCCAGCTGGGTGGGGCACGGCCCCCAACCCAGCACTATCCTGACCGAAGTTCACTTGCAGGAGACCTCGCTGTTGAGGAGTCATGGTGGGGAAGCGCGGGCGCCTTGTCAGAGAGGGACTCGTTCCCCGGGAGTGGGTGGTGATGGCCCGGGAAAGATTGTAAAGGGGAGGGGGAGACCCAAGAGTCGCGTGGGTGTGTTCGGGGAAGGGAGGAACTCACCCGGGGGCCCACAGGCAAAGTTAGAGTGTAAGTGTGGTTGGGGAGGATGAGGATGGGTGACCGGATCTGGGATCCAAGTTTGAGTGTGGGGCCAGGGAGAGCCGCCACACAGGCACCCATCATTTTCTGCAGCCAGTCGAGGGAAGACTGGAGGGGGAGGGACTGGGAGTCACGATCCCATACTCCCCGGTCTTGGTCTGTGCCAAGGTAATTTTAAACATGAGGGGTACCCCGCCTCCACAAAGGGACAAGGGAACGGCCCGGGGCTGGCGGAGCAGGCTGGTCTGTAAATCCATTCTGTATGTTTAAGACCATTCAAGGGGGGGTGGAAGGAACATTTACTGCCCGAGTGGGAGGAGCAATACCCACTCGAATTTCATGACCCATCATTGGCACGTGATGGTTGGGGTTTGTTTAAGCATGTTGTTTAAGTTTTTTTGTATTTTGTGTTACAGCCCCAAGTTGAGCAGAGGCGTAGGATCCTCTCCATGCTTGGGATCATTTGTGACAACTCCAAGTTGAGCAGAGGCGTAGGACCCTCTCCGTGCTTGGAATCATTTTGATTACATTGTATGACTAAGATTGCAACATTTTGTAATAAGTTGTAATGTAACAAGTGATGCAGGGGTATGAGACCCCTTATTGTAAATTGATGTATCTGTAAGTTGCCTACCGTACCACGGTTTTTTCTCGAATTTGAGGGTAATAGACGGGACGGGGATCAGTGGTAGGTAGCTGTTAGGTAAATACAGGGGATGGTTGTTTGTCGGGGGGTCAGAAATTTTGCTCACTCCTTCGAGTGGATACTACAATCAAGTTGGAAGTATCAAAAGGGGGGAATGTAGGGGTTCGCAAAATTCCCCTATTTTCCCTGAAGATCGGGAAATATTGGTCCACATCGTGGATGAAGAATTATGTGTTTTGAATTGCCTCTTGGTAGGACAGTGTTTTTAAAACATACCCAGAATCGTGAAAGGCTGCATTGGGCAGAGCAGCACTTGGGCAACATCAGGATCTAAGACAGTACATTTTATTAAAAATGGTACCTCTGAGTTTCAAACTGTGTATATTTCAAAGAGGTTTGAAAATGGCCGTCAGAAAGCATGGCCAAAAGACAAAAGAAAGCAGCTCGCAGCTCGTGGAGTATGTCTGTGAAAAAGTGGGAGGATCAAATACAGTGGCAGTCAGACCTGCCAATCAAAGGGAGTTCCCTTCTCAGAAGCAATCGATGTTTGTTTATTGACTTAAGGGATTAACCCACATGAACTAAACCGCAGAACAATCGGCTCTGTTTACACAGCAATCTAGCCCCATTTCAACACCACTTACATACAATGGATACATCTAAACCCCGGAAAAAGGACTTTGATAGGGGACAGATCAGTATGGATGGGTTTGAATCACCCATCACTCAGAACAATAGGGCAGTTGGATTCCCTTTTGTTTTAGCCCAGGTGAACTCCGGATGTGGGCGGGTACACTTCGGCCCCAGAGTGCAGACACATTAAACCACTCAAACCCATTTGGGTCAGCCAATCATGCTCCTTCTCTTGTATATTGGAACTTTTGGGCGCGAATTTTGCACACAGACCCTTTTATTTTTTCAGCGCCAAACAGCAGGAGTTGGCAGGATATAAAAGATAGCTCCTGAGAAGCTGTCTCTCTCTTACTTCGCTGGACCCCAGGTGAGCAGGTTTCTGACTCCTCAGCAAGGCAACCTAGTAAGGAGTTAGGGGGCGGTAATTTAGGGGAAATTGCTAAGATTGTTTAATCAACATTGTAGCCATTAATCCCTCGTTTTTGCCATCTGCCTTCCCCTGTTAAGCAATATATTGTAATTACTGTGTTCGTGTGGTATAGTTTAAATTTGATTATAGTTTCTTTAGTTTAATAAAGTTGATTTTCTCACATCCAGACCAGTTGTCCGTTTAATATATCATTAATTATAAGCCCTTCAGTCAGAGCTGGAAGGTAGGGTTAGCGATTCGAAACCAGTATTTATGTGGCTGCTCCAGTTAAGTTTCTGGTCAATGGTGACCCCCAGGATGTTGATGATGGGGGATTCGGCGATGGTAATGCCATTGAATGTCAAGGGGCGGTGATTGGACTCTCGCTTGTTGGAGATAGTCATTGCCTGGCACTTCTGTGGCGCGAATGTTACCTGCCTCTTATGAGCCCAAGCCTGAACAGCATCCAGGTCTTGTTGCATGCGGACATGGACTGCTTCATTATCTGAGGGGTTGTGAATGGTGCTGAACACTGTGCAGTCATCAACGAACATCCCCATTTCTGACCTTATGTTGGAGGGAAGGTCATTGATGAAGCAGCTGAAGCTGGTTGGGCCTAGGACACTGCCCTAGGACACTGCCCTGAGGAATTCCTGCAGTGATGTCCTGGGGCTGTGGTGAACTTTGATTCACCGAATTCCTTCAATTGAGAGCCAGACCTGTTTCTGGCTGGGGCGGAGATCACCTCATACACGAGGTGGGCACTGTACAATGTTAATCAGGGCCAGTTGTTTCCTGGACTGGTTTTCGACTGCCTAAGGGGTCGGAGAGGAATTTTCCAGTTCTTGCCCCCCTAATTGGGGTGGGGACTGTATGCATCGAGGCATCACCACTGTATGGGGCAGGCTGGATGAACCTGTTCCTTTGCTCGTAGGTTAATCTTCCTGATCTCCAACTCACCAGTCCTAGAGCAGAATGAGGAGAGATCTGTTGGATGGTGAAAACTGACCTCTCGGCTGGATTGTGTGTAAGACGACCCGAGGATAAGGGTAGAGGACAAATAATGGACTTAAAAATCAGTTATATTGTAGATTAACAAAAAAAGGGCCACAAATATTCATTTTCTTGGTTTCAAGAGCTGTAAACTCTGGTACTAGGAAACATCAGGGCTAGCAACAATAATGATGGTTAATCAATTGCTTATGTTTGTATATTTTTTAACAGATTGAATGGAAGAGTCTTAACTGAAGCAGATCTCTGTAAAAATTGGCTATTGCGCCATTTTAAATTGTGTTTAATGTAAAGGTCTTGAGACCTTGATCTGTCCATTTTGACCTTTGTCAGTACAGTAATCATTCACATATTACATAGGCAAGGCTCATGAACCAAATGGACCTTTTTGTTCACTTGAAAACAATTAACTCTTGAGGTTAGAGGGGCTTTCGAAATATGCACACCCAACACCCGTGGGACAGTTTTCTAGCATTACACAGCTCGGAATAGGGAAATACAAAAGGGTCACAGAGCATTCCTTATTTAAGATCATTGCGAGGGATCAAAATGGTGAGGTTTTTAAAGCCAAAATTTATACATACAGTTGCATAGCTGACATTGATATTACAGAACCAATTTACTGTCCTTTGCCCTGAGGCAGACAATATGCCTGTTTATATAACAAGCTCTGACCAGCTCTAAAACTGTGTCCTGTTACGTTTTTAACCACACTCATAACTTGAGCAGCAATTCTGTTGAGGAAAAAATAGCCGCAATTGTAATTTCCTTTTAGCATTTGTTGACTAGGGCTGTAAATTAAGACACGACTCAGTAATTTTCTTTGTGTTTGACGATATTTATAGGAAAAGACTGTTCTTTTAGGAGGTGATGTACAAGAGGAAACATGACCCTATTTTCAAAACAATAATATTCATACTCTGCCGGAAACCAGACAATTCAACTCAATGACAAAACTGCTTATTCCCAGGTCTCGGGTACAGTACAAGTGCGCGTGTGTCATTTTCTCCTCTGCTCCCCTTAACGATGCAGTTGCCTACAGCTGCCATTGAGGACCTTGCCCAAGTGGCCAATTTCTATATGTGAGCTGAGACAGGTGAGTGTTCACAAGCTAGCCGACAGTTTGTTGGGGGAGGGGAAGTGCGCATCAAGCCCAATCTCATCTTCATTCAACGTCCAAATACATGCATTTCCCAGGAGGGCTTCTTCGATGGTGATCAGGAACGGGTACCTTGGTTGACTTCTTCCTTCTTCCTATTGAGACCAATTGCAATTCCTCTCCTTTCACCCCAGCAGAGATCAACTAACTCTGCACAGACCAGCACCCTATCCTGGGGACTTCCGTAACAGCAGGCCTCCGCACTGCCCCAGGCAGTGCTTTCACCCAGAAAGCCATTGCAGACCATATGTCGCTATTTAATCGTCCTTGTTTATATTTCTAGACAGGTTTTAAGCCTACATCTTTTTAAATTGGAGGTTATACATTGGCAAATGGCAAATTCACAGTTCGAACTGTACATCAGAGGGGCCCAAAATATGGCACCAGCCTTGACTATAAAGCTGGTGATGTCCATTGACTGATACTCCAACAATACACCCCTGAAGCAGAGTATTAAGTTCAAACAGCAGCACCAAATTTAAACAGCTAATAACTTAGCTTGGGAGTTGGGAGGAGAAGTGAGTGTTTTTGTTTGGTTTCAATTACACAAAAATATTTTCTTAATTTAAGTCTAATGTAACTTTTATGTGTATTCCACTGGAATGTTTTTAATTGCCTCACTGCTGGATCTCTCTAACTCTCTTCTTGCCAGCATCCAGAATGCCAAAGCATGTGTCCTTACCCGCACTAAGTTCTGCATTCACCTCATCTCAGTCCTTGCCAAGTTCCACTGGCTTCCAGTGTTCCAAAGGATCAGCTTTAAGATTCTTATCCTCATTTCAGACCCTCCAAGATTTCGCCCCTGTTACTTCCATGGTCACTTCCAGCCAAGTGTCCCTACGTGCAACCTCCAATGCCCAACACTGGTCTACTTGTCCTGCTCCTTCCACTCAATGATCAACAGCCACTGCTTTAGATACTGTTCTCCCTAACCTCTGGAAGTCCCTCTCTCGGCATTTGTCTTTTGACCCCCTTAACAGGGAGCAGCAGAACAGTGCAGCAATAAGCAAGGAAGAGCCCCTAGATTTACTGATGCTTCAGTAATTGCCCTTCTAGCAGAAATAAACTTGAGAAGGGGCTGAGGGCAGGAAGCCCCATGAGAGAGTGGTCCAGATTTCATGGTGGAAGGTGGCAGAGGCAGTCAGTGCAACCTCCACCTTCCCTGGAACTGTCACACAGTACAGGAAGAGGTCGATGTGATGAAATATTCCATTCATCACTGCCTGTGACTGGTCGGTTTCAGTGTCATTTCCCTTCCCCCAGTCCTCATTGTATTGTTTATTGGAATGTGCTGGAATGTGCTGTGTGTGTAGGGCTCCGCCCATACCTGGCCCCTTTTGTAAGCTAGCTCAGTCTGGCCTCAGTCTCCAGAAGGAAGATATCTCTCTCTCTTACGTGTTACGTTCTAAGTTAATAAAAGCCTTGTTTTGTTTCGCTAACATCGAGTCTCGGAATTATTGAGGCACATCAATTTTATTAACTTATTTTTCAACACTATGGATCAACTCCTGAAACCCGAACGTTTGGATTTGGATCAACATGCTCCGGACGCATCAGCACGCTTTGGACACTGGTTTGAGTGTATGGAATTCTTCCTGGACAATTCCGCAGCCGTCAAAGACGCTACGGACGCTGCGAGGATGAGACTCGGAATTCTGCGGAATTGGGTAAGCCACCGGGTTTACCCCCTCATCCAAGACGCCGATACGTACCTGGCCGCCTGCGACATCTTAAAGGCGCATTACCAGCAGCCTACGAATGAGGTGTATGCTAGGCATCTGCTCGCTACTCGCGCACAGCGACCTGGGGAATCGGTGGAGGAGTTCCTAAGCACCCTGAAAATGCTTGGCAAAGACTGCAAGTGCCGAGATGTAAAAGCCGCAGTGTACACTGACGAGCTTGTTCGCGATGCCTTTATCACAGGCCTCAGCTCCACTTACATCCGGCAAAGACTGCTGGAAAAAACGGGGTTGGACCTGAAACAGGCTGCGGACACCGCGCGATCCCTGGATGTGGCCCAGAGAAACTCGGACGCCTACTCTTCAGCCCGCGCCATCCACGCCGCTACGTGTGCACCGAGGGCGCCGCCATCTTGGAAGGCATCTTCCCCGCCCGGCAGCCCGACACCGGCGGGGCCCCGCTTTCCCCCCAGAAGCCCTACGACAGCCGCGACGCGTCAGGGACCCAACTGCTACTTCTGCGGGCAGCCAAAACACACCAGAAACCTGTGCCCGGCGAAAGGCACCACCTGCTTTAAGTGCGGTAAGAAGGGGCACTTCGGGAAGGTGTGCAGAGGGAACCCCGCCGGAAAACCAACCGCCGGAAAACCCGCCACCGCCGCGTGTGCGCCGTGGGAGCGGCCATCTTGGACGCCATCTTGCCCGACCTCGTGGGGTCCGCCATCTTATGAGCAGACAGCGTGGACGCCATCTTGTATCGATCAGAGCCCTACAGTGGCATCGGTCACAGTGGACCAGACCAGGCCGCACCCGCTATCCAAATCAATGGTGGACATCGAGGTAAACGGGTGCCGGGTTAAATGTTTAATTGACAGTGGAAGCACGGAGAGTTTTATCCACCCTGAACTGGCACAGCAACTCTCCCTAAAGGTGGTCCCTGCTCAGGGTACCATCTCTATGGCTGATAAAACCCAGACATCGACCATTCTGGGTTACTGCACGGTATAATTGGGCGTTAACGGAACTGTATACGATAATTTTAAAGTATTAATCATGAAGAACC
The DNA here is from genome assembly GCF_052327205.1 of Somniosus microcephalus. NCBI lineage: Eukaryota > Metazoa > Chordata > Chondrichthyes > Squaliformes > Somniosidae > Somniosus > Somniosus microcephalus. The sequence goes on along the minus strand of NC_141002.1, from coordinate 22,774,266 downwards.
TATGTGCGAGTGTGATCTTGGGCCTGGATTTCCAGTGCAACCACCAAAGCATCACGCTCAAGTACGGTGGGTCCCAGCCGCCCCTCACAGTGTGCGGTCTGGCTACCCTGAAGGTAAAGCCGCCTTCGCTATTCGCGAACCTTACCCCTAACTGCCGGCCAATAGCGACCAAAAGCAGGAGGTACAGCTGGGAGGACAGGCGGTTTATCGCGACCGAGGTAGACAGGCTCCTGAAAGAGCGCATTATTGAACGCAGCAACAGCCCGTGGCGCGCCCAAGTGGTAGTGGTAAGGGGTAGCGAGAAGAAACGGATGGTGATCGACTATAGTCAAACGATCAACAGGTACACCCAACTAGACGCCTACCCGCTACCCCGCATATCAGAAATGGTGAACCAAATCACCCAATACCGGGTGTTCTCCACCATCGACCTCAAGTCAGCGTACCACCAGCTCCCTATCAGACCAGAGGACCGCCCGTACACCGCCTTCGAGGCGAACGGACGCCTCTACCAATTCCTCAGAGTCCCCTTTGGGGTGACGAATGGGGTCTCGGTTTTTCAGAGGGAGATGGACCGCATGGTCGATGACCACCACTTGCAGGCAACCTTCCCCTACCTCGACAACGTCACCATCTGCGGCCACAATCAGCAGGATCACGACTCGAACCTCGAGAGGTTCCTGGAAAGTGCACAAAAACTCAACCTCACCTACAACGAGGACAAGTGCGTTTTCAACACCATGCGCCTCTGCATACTGGGCAGCGTGGTGGAGAATGGGGAAATCGGACCAGACCCCGACCGATTGCGCCCCCTATGGGAGCTGCCCCTGCCCAACACTCCCAAAGCCCTGAAAAGGTGCCTGGGGTTATTTTCTTATTATTCCCAATGGGTCCCCAACTACTCCGACAAAGCCCGCCCCCTCTTGAAAGCATCCTCTTTTCCGCTCTCTGCTGAGGCCCACGCCGCCTTCAAAAGCATGAAGCAGGATATTGAGCGGGCCACGCTACAGGCAGTGGACGAGAACACTCCATTTCAAGTGGAAAGTGATGCGTCTGACTTCGCCTTGGCGGCCACCCTCAACCAGGCGGGGCGGCCCGTAGCTTTCTTCTCGAGGACCCTCCAAGGGCCCGAGATCAGACACTCCTCCGTGGAAAAGGAGGCCCAAGCCATCGTGGAGGCAGTGCGCCACTGGCGCCACTACCTAGCCGGCAAACGCTTCACCCTACTTACCGACCAGCGGTCGGTAGCGTTTATGTTCAATAATAAACAGAGGGGGAAGATTAAAAATGATAAGATTCTTAGGTGGCGGATCGAGCTCTCCACCTTTGAGTACGACATCATTTACCGGCCAGGGGCCCTTAACGAATCCCCTGACGCCCTCTCACGAGGGATGTGTGCCAGCGCCACCGGGGATCGGCTACAGACCCTCCACAACGACCTCTGCCACCCAGGGGTCACGCGGCTGTTCCACTTCATAAAGTCCCGTAACTTACCCTACTCGATTGAGGAAGTTCGGTCTCTGACCAGGAACTGCCGCACTTGCGCTGAGTGCAAGCCTCGGTTCTACCGCCCAGATAGAGCCCACTTAATCAAAGCTACATGGCCCTTTGAGCGGCTCAGCTTAGATTTCAAGGGCCCCCTCCCGTCCGTCGACCGCAATGTTTACTTCCTGAACATTGTGGATGAATACTCCCGGTTCCCATTCGCCTTCCCCTGCCCAGACATGACCAGCGCCACGGTCATTAAATGCCTCAACAGCCTGTTCTGCCTGTTCGGTATGCCGAGCTACATCCATACGGATAGGGGGGCGTCCTTCATGAGTGAAGAGCTACGCCAGTACATGCTGTCCAAGGGGATCGCCACGAGCCGTACCACCAGCTACAACCCCCGGGGTAACGGCCAAGTGGAGCGAGAGAACGGGACAGTATGGAAAGCAGTCACTCTAGCTCTAAGGACCAAGGGCCTCCCTATCTCCCGCTGGCAGGAAGTCCTCTCGGATGTGCTCCATTCGATACGGTCGCTATTGTGTACGGCCACTAATGCCACGCCTCATGAACGAATGTTTGTCTTTCCCCGGAAATCCACCTCAGGCGTATCCATGCCGTCATGGCTCTCCACCCCAGGTCCGGTACTTGTGCGAAGGCATGTGAGGGGCCACAAGACGGACCCTCTCGTGGAGCCAGTACACCTACTCCACGCCAACCCCCAATATGCATATCTCCGGCACGCCGACGGAAGGGAGGACACCGTGTCCATAAAAGACGTCGCCCCAGCCGGCATCGACAACAACCACGGCAATAGCAGCAACAACGATCACAGCAACTCTTACCCACCCACTACTCTTTCATCACCCCCGGAAGAACATCGACCAACGGCACCCCCACCAACTACCCCTTCAACAACCCTGGCGGCACCCCCGGCAGAGACCCAGGAGACTACCGGTGACACCCAGCCGACACCCGCGGCACCACAACAGCCACGTCGGTCGCAGAGGACTATCAAACCCCCGAACAGACTAAATCTATAGAAGGGGTGAATGTGATGAAATATTCCATTCATCACTGCCTGTGACTGTGGTCGGTTTCAGTGTCATTTCCCTTCCCCCAGTCCTCATTGTATTGTTTATTGGAATGTGCTGGAATGTGCTGTGTGTGTAGGGCTCCGCCCATACCTGGCCCCTTTTGTAAGCTAGCTCAGTCTGGCCTCAGTCTCCAGAAGGAAGATATCGCTCTCTCTTACGTGTTACGTTCTAAGTTAATAAAAGCCTTGTTTTGTTTCGCTAACATCGAGTCTCGGAATTATTGAGGCACATCAGTTGAATTATCTCACAAGGTTGGCCAAGGCAAGGGAAGGCACTGTTCCCCATGCATATCCTGTCAGAATGTAAGAACCACCAATCGCCTCCTTACCACTCATGCCCTCTCGGTCGCATTATCTGGATGACAGGGAAACTGATCTATTTGCAGGAAGCCTCTGGAGACAATAATGCACCACCTTAACTGCAAACCATTTGACTGATTTTATTGCCCCTACACTACCCTGTCAGTAAAAATGAGGACAAACCAACCCATACTATCTGTCCTATTAGTGGCTCCACCCAACCCATTTAATCTCCAAAGAGACGCATGGGTGGAACCTTTAAGACAAATCTCCTGAAGGTTATCAGCATAACTCCAGGATACAGATCTGCCCTTGATTCTGTGACGGAAAAAAATCCTTCTGATCGCCTGCCTCAATTGACGCTAATCCATCTTTCACTCTCACCCTCCAGCTCTACAATAAGTTTAAATAAGTGCAGATAGAGAAGATCAGATGCTGTGTGCAGCATTGTGGTTCCTGAATTGTGTGGCCTTGAGAAATAGGTCAAGGAAGGCAACTGGTCAGGGGTGAATAATACAGAATTATTCATATGATAGGTGCTCTCCAGCTGTGCTTAATTAATTCTGTTGGGGACTGGGAGAAATTTGCCTTAGGTAATAAGTGGGTTGGACAGAATCCATGATGAAGCATATATAGTCTTTGGACTATGTGGGTCAAAATGGCCTTCTCATGTTCCATGCGTCATTTTCTTATTTAAATATGAAAGAAAGAAAGACTTGCATTTATGTATGCCTCTCAGAAACATCCTGAAGTGCCTCCCATACAATATATAAAAGTGCAAGTGTTTATTACAGGGGCAAACACAGCAGCAATTTTGCACACATTAATATTCAACAATCATCGATGATCGCTTAAATTCATTGGTGATGTTTATTGAGGGAGAAATGTTGTCCAGGACAAGGTGCGAGAGTATGGCTCAGAATTTGCAGTAGTAATAACAGCGAGGCTGTCAGCACTCACCATTATTACTGGGTAAAACTGACAGCAATGGTACAGTGTCTGCACATGCGCAGTTAAATGCGGAAATCGGAAATCGGAAGTTGCTGTCAGTGAAACCCTGCTCCTCCATAGACTATGCTGTTGCAGTCTTCGGTGATGGAATCTGCACAAGTTCACAGTTAAGGCACAAACTTAAACGAATTACCCACTAGTATTGCACGAAAGTCTGATGAAAAATCTAAGCCTTGTTCACTCAGAAGTATCTGAGTTTATAAAGTATAGTAAGTCATAATTACTGCTGAACAACCTCTCTGGCCCTGAAACATTAATTTTACAAGTTTGGAGTCTCATTCCGTCAGAAGAAAATTAAAACATTGCAGATTTTTAAAAAATGTAATTAATAAACATTTTTTTTGTGTTTTGCTATTTAAGTTTTCCCTTAATCCCATATGTCCCAATCATTATTTAATTTGCTGTACAATAATTTAAATGTAATTTATATTTCCTGCTTTTTACTTCCTGCTTTGCCATTTGTGAGGATTCTTTAATCTGATTGGATAATCAGCCTCCCTGCTCTGTTCACAGACCCAACAGATCCCACTGCAGAAGGCGTCAAATTGATGACAGAAAAGAAGTCAGCACTCTGGAGCCCGCTAAAACTTTGCGGGCAGCTTTTTTGAGGTGAATGGCGAGTGCCGTCACTTCGCCGCTGACCGCAAAATCCGGGCAAATATTCAACATTTAAGAAATTGTTTCTTGAATGCAACTGAAGATTACAAATAGCCATCAGATACAGATTACAGCTGAAAAGTATTACAAGCAAAATGTTATAATGCATGAAACCTATAACAAACCAGATAGGCTTCATCAAATAAATAAAATCTGTATTTAAAGCATAAAGAGCGATAAAGAAGCAGCGACATGGGAAGCTAAATAAGTACATGAGGGAGAAAGGAATAGAAGGCTATGCTGATAGGGTGAGATGAAGTAATATGGGGGAGGCTCGTGTGGAGCATAAACACTGGCCTTACAGATGTGTTGAGCTCAATGGCCTGTTTCTGTGCTGTAAAACTCTATGTAAAGAAACAAAAAACTCCTTCTTCATATGACCTGTGTGCATATCAAAATGCATTAGTATTAGAGTTGGTTATGAATTAACCAGGTGTTATCTGTTCGCTACCCCTTCTCTCCCTCTCTGAATTTTATACAGGACTAAAATAATTGTCAATCTACAATGAAATTATGAGGAGAACAACTAAAAGTATTTCTACGATAGCAAAATACTGCGGATGCTGGAAATCCGAAATAACAACAGGAAACACTGGAAAAACTCAGCAGGCCAGGCAGCATCAGTGGAGAGAGAAACAGAGTTAATGTTTCAGGTCGATGACCTGACGAAATATCGACCTGAAACGTTAACTCTGTTTCTCTCTCCACCGATGCTGCCTGGCCTGCTGAGTTTTTCCAGTTTTTCCTGTTGTTATTAAAAGTATTTCTATCCTGTTATAGCTGAAGCAGGGAATCAGGGCCATCCATCCCCGTCCTGTAGAATTATAAATTTAGAAGTGGAGAGTCAGGATAATCTAGTCTGAATGACTAATTCATGAGAATAAGTCAGAGGCTACTGGTAGAATCATAGAATAGTTACAGCACGGAAGAAGACCATTCAGCCCGTCGAGCCTATGCCGACTCTCAGCTAGTCCCACTCCTCTGCCCTTTCCCCATAGCCCTGCAAATTTTTTTCCTTCAGATACTTAACCAACTCCCTTTTGAAAGATAAGATTGAGTCTGCCTCTACCAGCCTTTCAGGCAGTGCATTCCAGATCTTAACCACTTGCTGCGCAAAAATGTTTTTTCTTACATTGCCTTTGGTTCTTTTGCCAATCACCTTAAATCCGTGTCCTCTGGTTCTCGACCCTTCTGCCAATGGGAACAGTTTCTCTCTATCTACTCTGTTCAGACCCCTCATGATTTTGAACACCTCTATCCTCTCAATCTTCTCTGCTCCAAGGAGAACAACCCCAGCTTCTCCAATCTATCAACGTAACTGAAGTCCCTCATTCCTGGAATCATTCTCGTAAGTCTTTTCTGCATCTTCTCTAAGGCCTTCATACCCTTCCTAAAGTGTGGTGCCCAGAATTGGACACAGTCCTCCAGCTGGGGCTGAACTACTGTTTTATACAGGTTCATCATAATTTCCACACTTTTGTACTCTATACCTCTATTTATGAAGCCCAGGATCCCGTAAGCCTTTTTAAATGCTTCCTCAACCTGACCCTGCCACCTTCAATGATTTGTGCACATATACCCTCAGGTCTCTCTATTCGTGCACCCCCTTTAGGGTTGTACCATTTAGTTTATCTGTCCTCTCCTCTTTCTTTCTCCCAAAATGTATCACTTCACACTTTTCTGCGTTAAATTTCATCTGCCACGTGTCTGCCCATTTCACCAGTCTGTCTATGTCTTCCTGAAGTCTTGTCAGGTACTTTAAACATCACTTTTATTCTGGAGTAATTTTAAAAATCTCTTCCCGGCTCTCTGGGAGAAAGAGCGAAACATACTAATATAATTGTATTGAACTGCACTTGGTAATCCGTGGATGTAAAAATACAAAGAATGTAAATATGTTTTAGATTGAGAACAATGGCTGTTACCGGTATTCTCGATAAATCCCTCAAGTATCTAATAATAAAAGATCAGATCTTCTGCATGATGGCTTGATATGGAATGATGGAAATTCTAAATTGGTCCAAATTGTGCTTGGAAGAGGTGTGAGTCTATCAGCTGGGATTCCATTGTACTCATGATGTTTCTACCCTTGGTTTTGCACTAGTTTGTTACCTATGTATGTAGCACCTGTAATGACTAGTAGGATATTTGAAGAAAGAAAGAATTTGCATTTGTAAAGAATCCAGCAGTGAAGTTTAAAGACAGAAGAAAGAAGAAAGAACTTGTATTTATATAGCACCTGTCACAACCTCAGGACATCCCAAAGCACTTTACAGCTAATGAAGTACTTAAAAGTGTCGTCATTGTTGTACTAAGAACATAAGAAATAGGAGCAGGAGTTGGCCATACGGCCCCTCGAGCCTGCTCCGCCATTAAATAAGATCATGGCTGATCTTCGACCTCAGCTCCACTTTCCCGCCTGATCTCCATATCCCTTGATTCCCCTGGAGTCCAAAAATCTATCTGTCTCAGCCTTGAATATACTCAAGACTCAGCATTCACAGCCCTCTGGGGCAGAGAATTTCAAAGATTCACAAACCTCTGAGTGAAGAAATTCCTCCTCAATTCAGTCTTAAATGGCTGACCCCTTATCCTGAGACTATGCCCCCTAGTTCTAGACACTCCAGCCAGGGGAAACAACCTCTCAGCATCTACCCTGTCAATCCCCCTCAGAATCTTGTGTGTTTCAATGATATCACCTCTCATTCTTCTAAACACCAGAGAGTATAGGCCCATTCTACACAATCTCTCCTCATAGGACAGCCCTTTCATCCCAGGAATCAATCTAGTGAACCTTCGTTGTGCCGCCTCCAAGGCAAGTATATCCTTCCTTAGATAAGGAGACCAGAACTGTGCATAGTACACCAGGTGTGGTCTCACCAAGGCCCTGTACAATTGTAGCAAGACTTCTTTACTCTTATACGCCAACCCCCTTGCAATAAAGGCCAACATGCTATTTGCCTTCCTTATTGCTTGCTGTATCTGCATGCTATCTTTCTGTGTTTCTTGCATGAGGACACCCAAATCTCTCTGAACACCAACATTTGAAAGTTTCTCACCATTTAAAAAATGGCAGGAAAGGCAGTAGCTAATTTGCATATAGCACAGTCCCACAAAAAAGCAATGAAATATGTGACTAGATAATCTGTTTTAGTCGTGTTGGTGGAGAGATAAATATTGGCCAGGACACCGGGCGAACTCTCTTGCTCTTATTTAAAAATGCCATGGGATCTTTCATGTGCACTTGAGAGAGCAGATGTAAAGTTTAACGTCTCATCCGAAAGGCGGCTCCTCCGACAGTGCAACTTTCAAACGAGCTTAGCTTGTATAAAATGTAAGTTAATTTTAACTTGTATCAAAGGAGAGAGCTAAGATCCTCAAAGTCGGTTGCACTATCCCTCAAGTTCAGCATCGCTGTCATGTACTTTATCCTCCGAACTTATTTTCATACAAATGCGACAGTGTTTGCAAAACTGCATTGGTGCTTTTGAAAGCTGGTGCTACACATATTACAGATTGCGGCCAATATTATTACTGCATCCCCTCGTCAACTTTGTTAAACTTGTTCATGATTATAACAGTATTTCCACACTAAATTAACAAGTTACCCAACTCAATCTTTCAGTTAATTTGGATCATATTACCAGTGAAGGGATGTGTTGTAACTTGGCATATGCCCTTAACTCCACATTTTAATATAAACAGTATGTTAGTAAGTCATAAATGTTATGCAAAGTGTAAAAATATCCCAGCAACACAGTTCAATGTATTCCCTTGTATTATCGTTTAAGTAGGAGAATAATCAGCCTGGTGGTGCAGCATTGAAATTCTGGGATGGCTACAAGGATTGTGTGAATTGATTTTTAAACTACCGACACTGAAATCAGTTTTACTACATAAATCAGCTGCTGCCAGGTCACCAGTCTATTTTTCAGTCTAAGTGGCAGTGATGAAAACACAAGTGTTAATTCAGGAAATTTGCAATCGGCATTGATTTTAACAGGGGCGGGGTTATGATAGTTAACTTCCTACCGGCAAGTTACGCCGAAATTTCCGGAGCATCTCATTTGCATACGATAGAACGTAAAATCCGGCTTCAACCAAATGGAAATCAGCGTAAACAATTGGGGCCCGAGGGCAGCACGGTGGCATAGTGGTTAGCACTGTTGCCTCACAGCGCCAGGGACCCGGGTTCGAATCCGGCCTCGGGTGACTGTCTGTGTGGAGTTTGCACATTCTCCCTGTGTTTGCGTGGGTTTCCTCCGGGTGCTCCGGTTTCCTCCCACAGTCCAAAGATGTGCGGGTTAGGTTGATTGGCTATGATAAATTAACCCTTAGTGTTAGGGGGATTAAATACGTGGGGTTACAGGGATAGGGTGGGATATGTGTTGGTGTAGGGGTTACGGGGATCAGGTGGGATATGTGTCGGTGCAGGCTCGATGGGCCGAAATGGCCTCTATCTGCACTGTGGGGTTTCTGTGATTCTGTGATTCTGTGAAAGCGGCAAATTTACATCATATTCCTTCTTTAAAGTCTTGCTTTATGCACAAAAATTGAAGTTTGAAGCCATCTACCCATCATTTATGCATATTAGGCACAGCCTGATTGAGAAAATGCAATTTTTAAAAATTTGTTCATGGGATCTGGGTGTTGCTGGTAAGGCCATCATTTATTGCCCATCCCTAATTGCCCACTGCACTGTGGGAGAACCTTCACCATACGGATTGCAACGGTTCAAGAAGGCAGCTTACCACCACCTCCTCAAGGGCAATTAAGGATGGGCAATAAATGCTGGCCTTACCAGCGACGCCCACATCCCATAAACAAATTTTTAAAAATGTACTCCCACATTGCTGTTAGGGAGGGAGTTCCAGGATTTTGAACCAGTGATGATGAAGGAACGGTGATATACTTCCAAGTCAGGATGGTGTGTGACTTGGAGGTGGTGGTGTTCCCATGTGTCTGCTGCCCTTGTCCTTCTAGATGGTAGAGGTTGCGGGTTTGGGAGGTGCTGCCGAAGAAGCCTTGGCGAGTTGCTGCAGTGCATCTTGTAGATGGTACACACTGCAGCCACGGTATGCCGGTGGTGGAGGGAGTGAATGTTTATGGTGGTGGATGGGGTGCCAATCAAGCGGGCTGCTTTGTCCTGGATGGTGTCAAGCTTCTTGAATGTTGTTGGAGCTGCACTCATCTAGGCAAGTGGAGAGTATTCCATCACACTCCTTACTTGTGCCTTGTAGATGGTGGAAAGGCTTTGGGGAGTCACGAGGTGAGACACTCGCTGCAGAATACCTAGCTTCTGACCTGCTCTTGTTGCCACAGTATTTATGTGGCTGGTGCAGTTATGTTTCTGGTCAATGGTGACCCCCTAGGATGTTGATGGTGGGGGTTTCAGCGATGGTAATACCGTTGAATGTCAAGGGGCAGTGGTTAGACGCTCACTTGTTGGAGATAGTCATTGCCTGGCACTTCTGTGGCGCGAATGTTACCTGCCCCCCCAAGCCTGAAAGTCGTCCAGGTCTTGTTGCATTCGGGCATGGACTGCTTCATTACCTGACGAGTTGCGAATGGAACTGAACATTGTGCAGTCATTAGTGAACATCCCCATTTCTGACCTTATGATGGAGGGCAGGTCATTGATGAAGTAGCTGAAGATGGTTGGGCCTAGGACACTGCCCTGAGGAACTCCTGCAGCAATGTCCTGGGGCAGTGATGATTGACCTTCAACCACCACAACCATCTTCCTTTATGCTAGGTATGACTCCAGCCAGTGGATTTTGGAATTATTTGGAATATTTAAAGCAAATCATTTTGCTGCCATAAAGAAACTTTTCAAAAGGGGAGAAATAAAAAAAACTCGCTGAAAAAAAAAAAGCAACGGAAAACACCCGAAATATGACTTTGGGATAAGGCGTAAACTTACAGCCCATTCAGAACTGGCATTAATAAGAAATTTGCGTGCGACTTGGGGGCGCCCTTAATGAGCGGCAGAGGGTTTCAGTGGAGGTGTCATGGAATCGGTGTAAAAAATCGGGGAAATTGGGGCGTAGCATAAAATCCGGGACAAGATGCGCCCAAATTTCTTCAATCTTTCGGCTAAAAATCAGCACCGCGCCATTGTTTTGGCACAAGTTTTGAGGAAATCCCAGGCCATTGTGTACAAGTTTCGTATTGAGTATAATACATTAATCCACCATAAAACCCTTCGACTATTCTCTATTTAATTTGTTTAATTGGCCCTGGTCCTTCAGAATACTAGCCACGTGGTCACATAATGTGGGATACGAGTAAACTATGTACTATTACGAGAAATAACCTCCGACAAATCGTTTACAGATAGTGTTGGGGAACCGAGTTCGGAACCCTGCCAGTTCTCCACTCATCACTGTTAACGTAGCTGTTTTCTCAAGCAGTTCCAGATAATTGCCAAAACCACATTAGCTATTCCTTGTGGCCATTTTGTAACACCGATACCATCCGATAATTTCATCTCTCACCAGTGTTAGGTTAACTAGTGTTTAATTGTCTGATTCGTGACCCATTCCTTGTCAGGGCAACATTCCCTGTACTCCAGACTTTGGGTACAGCTCCTGCACTAATGGAGCTTCGCAAATTATTAACTGAAGCCTCGCCATATTGCCTTCCTCCCCTCGGTGAAGATCCTACCTCATTTCGGCCAGATACCCTGTTGATATTTAATTATTGGAGTTTCTTCATTGCAGATGCTTTATTGGCTTCTATATACATTATAGATCCCGAGGCACTTCAGATTTGTTCATTGTTTTCATTTTTGAAGAATTCATGGAAAACAGCTGCTACCTTCAGATCGCTCTCATAACTTCTATCCAGCTCGTCTCTTTGCTTAAAAAAAGACACACACTTGGCATCTGGGCTTCAACAATGTGTCTGTTTCCTACATAGTTAAAAAGGAATTCTTTGGGCCCTCACTGCGATTGAAATGTTTACCAATTCCAGTTATTCCTGACTGACTTTAGTCCGACCCCCAGTCCTCATTACTTGTTGCTTCACTTAATACTTTAAGAAAGATGCAGGCTGGTCCGACCCCAGCCGTTGTCTATTTTCCTGTAGAGAAGGGGTATCCCACCTGTAATGATCAGTAACATGTCATTCTAGAATGGTACACTAGGTGGAGCTGTATGTTTAGTAGTGGGCTACCCACAAGGCAGTAGTCAAGATGGATGCCTGTACACTAGTCCACATGGCTGAATAAATGACTAGCTCAAGCTAGCTGTTCTTTGAACTGATCTACACACCAGGCAAACACATAGGGCTGGATTTTCCTAAGCCCCTGGAGTCGGGTTGGAGGCGTGCGGGCGATAAAAATCGGAGATCTGGGGGTCCCGACCCCATCCCGCCTCCAACCCGCCTCCATGTCAATTTCATAGGAGTCGGGTTGCCGACAAGTGCTGGAACCCGACTCCCAGAGGCGGGAAGGGATTAAAGGCAATTAAACTGCCTGTTAACAGGTAGTTAACAGGTAGTTTTTTGCCTATTCGTGATTTCTATTGCTGGTTTGTGGGCTTCCCGACAGCTCCAAACCACGAAAAGTTTTCGAGGCGGGACGTGGGTCTAAGGTCTTGGAGGGGTCGAGATGCCCAGTGTTCAGGTGAGTGAGGGGTGCAGGAGTGCAAAGGTAAGTGTTTTGCAAGTGTTTAAAGTGTTTAAATAAGTTTAACTTACTTTAACTTACCTTTACAGGAGTCCTGCATTCCGGTGTCGGGAGTCGGCTGCAAGAACCACAGAAGCTCCGATTTAAAAAAAAAAATCAGCTTCTTGGTTTCTGCAGCAAAATGATTTTAAAGTTATCCTGAGAAAGGACTGAGGCTGAATTAGCAGTTTTTCAGTGCGTGACAGCTTCAAACAGCTGTTAAACACTGATCTTTCATCTGCCAAAAGCTTTTGACAGATGAAATGTCAATCTCTGACGTCACCTGTTGCCGGGTGGCCCTTAATTGGCCTGCTGAGCCCACAGGGCGGGCTCAACAAGGTCAATCAGAGGAAAATCCAGTGGGTTGGCCACACCTCCATGGAGGTGGGACAACAAGCCCGAATGTGGGTTTCCCACCTCCAACCCGCCCCCGTAGCAAAATCCAGCCCAATGTGTTAGCAGATGCACTATCCCGAGCACCCACAATGAGTCATGTGAGCTCTACTGAGGAAGACGTGGATGTTCATGTGAGTATGGTCACTGCTGCGCTGCCCATGTCAGACACAAAATCAAAGCAAATAGCAGAAGAAACAGTAAAAGATACAGTGTTACAAACAGTAATAGAGAACATTCATCATGGTTGGCCAAAAGGTTCCTGTCCAAAGTACTATCACATCAGGTCAGAGTTAAGTGTCGCAGGTGGACTATTACTAAAACAGAACAGAATAGTCATTCCACAGGCTCTACGTCAAGGCATGCTCAAAAGGATTCATGAGGGACACCTCGGAATTGAAAAATGCAAAAGGAGAGCAAGAGACACTGTTTATTGGCCTGGCATAATTAAGGACATTGAGAACATGATAGGCATATGTGAGACATGTCAGAAACACCAAAACAAACAAGCAAAGGAACCAATGATAGTAGCTGACTTACCAACAGCACCATGGCAAAAGGTTGGTATGGACCTCTTTCATTTGAATGGTAACGACTATCTAATAGTGATTGACTACTATTCTAACTATCTTGAGATGGCGCTGCTCTCAGGCACATCAGCAAGCAGTGTCAGAATGCATGTTAAATCCATCTTCGCCAGACATGGAATTCCCAGGATTGCCGTTAGCGACAATGGTCCGTGCTTCAACTGTAAGGAGTGGCAACAGTTTGCAGCACATTATGACTTTCAACACATCACATCCAGTCCTCTGTATGCTCAGTCGAATGGTAAGGCAGAGAAAGGTGTTCAAGTTCTCAAACAGCTACTGAAGAAAGCAACAGAAAGCAAGTCTGATCCTTATCTCGCCCTGCTGAGCTACCGAGCCTCCCCTTTAGACTGTGGTTCATCACCTGCTGAACTCCTAATGGGTCGCAAGTTGCGCACCACGCTACCCTGCTGTGCAAAAGAAAAGCAGAGTAAGGAACTGAGACAGAGACTTCAATTGTTAAAGCTGAAACAGAAATCACACTATGACAAGTCATCCAAAACTCTGAAACCATTGACAAGGGATGATGTTGTCAGGATTGAGGATCCAGATACATGGAACAGGAAAGCTACAGTTCTTGAGGAAGTAGGACCAAGGTCATACACTGTTAGAACTGAGGAAGGACAGATTCTCAGGAGGAACCGCCGTTCCCTCCTGAAAACACAAGAAACTATCCAAGAGCAAATCGATGACAATGCCGCAACTGAATCTTGTCACTCACCACCAGAACAATCTAACACAAACACACATACAGGCTCTCATGAAAACACATCAGACTTACCTGTGCTGAGAAGATCCACACGTGAAGTAAAAAAGCCTCATAGACTTAATCTTTGAGCACAAAGAAAACTATAATAAAAGAATGAAAAGCTTAGAGTTCATAAAGTAAAGCTTTGAAAATGTGTTGACTGTTGTGAAGATGTTTATGTCATTATGATTGATTGATATTGATTTTGTTTAACCTCTAAGGAAGGGGGATGTAATGATCAGTAACATGTCATTCTAGAATGGTACACTAGGTGGAGCTGTATGTATAGTAGTGGGCTACCCACAAGGCAGTAGTCAAGATGGATGCCTGTACACTAGTCCACATGGCTGAATAAATGACTAGCTCAAGCTAACTGTTCATAATGAAAACATCTATTTATTTATGAACATAACACCACCCACACCCCCAATTCCTGGCAATGCGACCACGGAGCCCAAGCAACTCGGTCCCAGTTACACTTAAATTTCTTGCTTGCTGATTTGCCCAGTTGGAATTTTATCAGCCTCATGGTTTGGAAAGGACTGTTTTATTTCCTCATTGGTGGTTAAATCCTCAAACAAAACAGCAACATCTGTTCGTATCAGCAACTTAAGATAGATGCAAATTATAGGAATGCAGAAGTAAATGTATTGAAGGGTTTCGACCTGAAACGTTGACTCTATTTCTCTCTCCATGGATGTTGCCTGGCCTGCTGAGTTTTTCCAGCATTTTCTGTTGTTATTTAGTTAATGTATATGTTGCCCTCAAGGCTTTATGATACATATGTATGTGACCCTAAAGCAAGCCATTGGCTTAGTGGTAGGAGTCCCACCTCTGAGACAGATGATATAGGGTTCGAAAACCCCGTTGCAGACAATCCTGGTGAGTGGAGAACGGCGCTCCGCCTCTGAATTCTGAGTTGACATCCAGCGGGATACTCATGTCTGCTGGGTATGGGTTGTGGGAGCTCAAAGCCCTTCCGCGGCATAGGACTAACCACCCTATCAGCTGAAAGAAAGATGGTTACAGCTGTGGAAACAGCCTTGTCAGACTGTTAATCGGCCTGTGAATCCTTCCACTACTTCACACTAATCTCCAAGGGAAGAATGAAGATACGAAACAACATCTAAAAGACAGATAACTTCAGCACTTGTGCTTTAGGCACCTCTCCCAGTGGACTGCTCTTAATGATGCTGGTAGGATGGTCCAGCCTGTGGACTTCTCTCCGATACAGTCAATGCTGCTTCTCAGTTAATTAGCTAAGACATATGCTTAACGTAGTTAAAGGGATCCCCAGGCATCTCAATGCCAGTTGGTATGAGCGCATTATTTTCGATTGCATAATTATCTGATTTTTCTAAATTGTTTTAGGAAAATATTGAGCTCATATTCTGTAGATATGACTTGAAGTAGAGTGGCATTTTGAACATTATTCCTCCATTAGCACAGTGCAAATAAAGTCCAATTTATCACCAAAGACCATTTGTTAAACTGATTAACTTGCACCGTTACAGCTCGTGGCCCATTAACTTACTGCCAGTAGGAAATCAAGATACAAACCAATGCATTAACCTTTGGCTAGCAACTGGGTGGCGTTTACTGCTCAAACACCCTTAATGGCAATAAAGAAGACAGTCTTATGGCGTGGGTTTCACCTCAGTCTTGGTTCGAATAACAAAGTAAAATGTTTACGTTTAAAACCAAGTTCCAAAAAAAAAACCCAAAGCACACGGGTCTGAACGGCATTTCAAATTGGAGTACTGAACAGCTGGAGGCAAATAAAAACAGAGCAGGATATTAATTGAAGCGCGGTGAAGAATCTTTTCAGCTCATCCATCCTTTTGGGCTGATGATCCCCAAGTGCCACTTGAATACGACAAAATCTGCTAACCTCATCCTTTCACTTGTTTGTGAGACTTTTCGTTTTTGTTCTCTGTTTATGGAATTTTCAGTATATCATCCCGTTGTACTGCACTTCTGGCACCGGTATGACGCTGTGATTTTGGTCTTAACCGTATCGTGTAGTGTGTTTGACGCCGGCTCAACCAACACAAATGGGTTACCTCAAAAGAAGGTCATCTTGTAGTGGTGTTACTTTGCAACCTGCTGCCGTGCAAAGCCCATCTTTCATTTCAAGTTTGGCCGACCATTTTTCTCTCCATTTGAAAGAGCTAGTTGTTCCATGAGACTGTTTTGTCAGCTCTTTCTGGGCAGCACAACATACATTGACAATTGAAGTACAAGTAAATCTGACTCTGCAAATGCATTTGAGCATACTTGTGTAGAGCTGTGGCACACTCCCCTCCTTAGCAGAGTGAGCTAACAGTCCAAATTCCAGACTCTACCCACTTGCACAGATGATGCCAGTACTGGGCTCCTACCACCAGTTTAATGGAATTAGGAAACAGGCATTAAGCTACTTTCTTGAAAATGCATGCCCCCAGACTACAAGTTGTTGAATATCACATTAACATCCAATTTTACTCACAATGTTTTTCTCACAAACAGTTGAAACATCTGTAACTGACATGTCGCATTCCTAATCCATAACAAGAAAACAAAGGTTAGTTGAATGCGTCTACATAAATATGCAAATTCTTCTGCTTGATCGTATGACTCATGTAGCATGGTGATCCAGCGAGAAATTGCATGGAGGGGCAGGTCCTGTGTCTAATGTCAGCTGTGAGTGTGTGTGTGTGTGTGAGAGTATCAGGAGAGTTCACACCTAGTCTCACAGCAGCGGGACCTGCACCATTTGAAGATGCACCAATAGTCGCAATAGCACAACAGGAAATCAATTTATTACAATCCATAAAATTACATATTTACAAATCACGTTGAACGAATGATCCGTTTGCTGCTAAGAGGAGGTGGAGAAGGTTGGTGGCCTGAGCGTTTAGTCTTCAGTCTGATGGTGAACAGCAGCAGTTCATTGTGCAGATGTTCCACCAGGTGACCCTCCGGGCGGGTCGGACACGTTCTGACTGTTGGTGAAGTAAACATGCAAAGGCCACTGCATGTGCTCGCAGTTGTTCCTGGGGGTTCTGGAAGAAGGACTCGCAATCCGAGGCATATGAGGTGATCTGCAGGCCAGGCAACATCCGTGCAGAGAAATTAGAGTCGACGTTTCGGGTGAACCCTTTTTCAAAACTGGAAAGGAAATGAAATAGATCGCAAGGCAGGGCTGGGACAGAACAAAAGAAGTAAAGAGACATAAAGAGGTATTCAAAACCAAACGAGATGGTGATAGGACTAGTGGAGACAAAAGACGGCTCAGATTAGGTGTGAAATGTACTGGCAGAATGAGAGACAGCTGCCATGTGGGAGCTGTCTCTCATTCTCAACAAGGAAGCCTCAACTGATCCAATGAGTGGGAAGAGCAACCATAGTGTTGAACAACAAGACCTAGTGAGCTCCTCACTCTTTCCATCCAGGTGCAACAACAAGTGCACCAGGTTGGAATGGACCTGTCGGCAGAAGGAGGATCTGGAACCTTCGATCCCACACTAGGCCAAGATCCCCAACACGCTGAACACTTCAGCCCGCACTCTATCAGACTCTGCCTCAAAGAGTGGATGAATCCTGGCGAGGATTTTCTCTACAAAGGGTTGGATGGTGTTTGCTCGCAACTGAATTAAGTGCTTCGAGAGGCACGACAGCACCTCAAATATTAGCACCGCCTTCTGGTTCTCCATGTTCCCCAACAGAGTAATCATTGTGCACATCACTTTCCGAGACCATCTTTCGGTCTTGTGATGTGCTCCAATTGTAACATTGCCCAAGCCCTTGGCACACAGCAACTGGGCAACCGGAGAACCATAGAGCAAACATCTTAGCAATCTACTCGCCAGAATGTCTGTGAGCTGCAGCTGTGAAACCACTGGAGATTTTTTTTTCATTATTTTTTTATTCGTTCCTGGGATGAGGGCGTCGCTGGCAAGGCCAGCATTTATTGCCCATCCCTAGTTGCCCTTGAGAAGGTGGTGGTGAGCCACCTTCTTGAACCGCTGCAGTCCGTGTGGTGAAGGTACTCCCACAGTGCTGTTAGGGAGGGAATTCCATGATTTTGACCCAGCCCTGATGAAGGAACAATGATATATTTCCAAGTCAGGATGGTGTGTAACGTGGAGGGGAACTTGCAGGTGATGGTGTTTCCCTGTGCCTGCTGCCCTTGTCCTTCTAGGTGGTAGAGGTTGCGGGTTTGAGAGGTGCTGTCGAAGAAGCCTTGGCAAGTTGCTGCTGTGCATCTTGTAGATGGTACACACAGCAGCCACGGTGGAGGGAGTGAATGTTTAAGGTGGTGGATGGGGTGTCAATCAAGCAGGCTGCTTTGTCCTGGATGGTGTCGAGCTTCTTGAGTGTTGTTGGAGCTGCAAGTGGAGAGTATTCCATCACACTCTTGACTTGTGCCTTGTAGATGGTGGAAAGGCTTTGGGGAGTCAGGAGGAGAGGCACTCGCCACAGAATACCTAGCCTCTGACCTGCTCTTGTAGCCACAGTATTTATGTGGCTGGTCCGGTTGAGTTTCTGGTCAATGGTGACCCCCAGGATGTTGATGGTGGGGGATTCGCCACTGGTAATGCCATTGAATGTCAAGTGGCAGTGGTTAGACGCTTGCTTGTTGGAGATAGTCATTGCCTGGCACTTGTGTGGTGCGAAAGTTACTTGCCACTTATCAACTCAAGCCTGAATGTCGTCCAGGTCTTGCTGCATATGGGCATGGATTCATTATCTGAGGTGTTGCAAATGGAACTGAACACTGCAATCATCAGTGAACATTTCCCACTTCTGACCTTATGATGGAGGGAAGGTCATTGATGAAGCAGCTGAAGATGGTTGGGCCTAGGACACTGCCCTGAGGAACTCCTGCAGCGATGTCCTGGGGCTGAGATGATTGACTTCCAAGAACCACAACCATCTTCCTCTGTGCTAGGTATGACTCCAGCCAGTGGAGAGTTTTCCCCCTGATTCCCATTGACTTAAATTTTGCTAGGGCTCCTTGATGCCACACTCAGTCAAATGCGGCCTTGATGCCAAAGGCAGTCAATCTCACCTCACCTTTGGAATTCAGCTCTTTTGTCCATGTTTGGACCAAGGCTTTAATGCAGTCTGGAGCCAAGTGATCCTGGCGGAACCCAAACTGAGCATCGGTATGCAGATTATTGATGAGTAAGTGCCGCTTGATAGCACTGTCGACGACACCTTCCATCACTTTGCTGATAATTGAGAGATGACTGATGGGGTGGTAATTGGCCGGATTTGATTTGTCCTGCTTTTTGTGTGCAGGATATACCTGGGCAGTTTTCCACATTATTGGGTAGATGTCAGTGTTGTAGCTGTACTGGAACAGCTTGGCTAGAAGTGCGGCAGTTCTGGAGCACAGCCGGGATCTTTGCTGTATCCAGTGCACTCAGCCGTTTCTTGATATCACATGAAGTGAATCAAATTGGCTGAAGGCTGGCCTCTGTGATGGTGGGGACCTCAGGAAGAGGCCGAGATGGATCATCTACTCGGTACTTCTGGCTGAAGATGGTTGCAAACACTTCAGCTTTGTCTTTTGCACTCGCGTGCTTGGCTCCACCATCATTGAAGATGGGGATATTCATGGAGCCTCCTCCTCCTGTTAGTTGTTTAATTGTCCACCATCATTCAGGACTGGATGTGGCAGGACTGCGGAGCTTTGATCTGAACCCTTGGTTGTGGGATCACTTAGCTCTGTCTATAGCATGCTACTTCTGCTGTTTAGCATGCATGTAGTCCTGTATTACAGCTTCCCCAGGTTGGCACCTCATTTTTAGGTACACCTGCTGCTGCTCCTGATTGAACCAGGGTTGGCCCCCTGGCTCGATGGTAATGGTAGAGTGAGGGATATGCCGGGCTATGAGGTTACAGATTGTGGTGGAGTACAATTCTGCTGCTGCTGATGGCCCACAGAGCCTCATGGATGTCCAGTTTTGCACTGCTTTAGATCTGTTCTGAATCTATCCTATTTAGCACAATGGTGGTGCCACACAACACGATGGAAGGTGTCCTCAGTGTGAATACAGGACTTCATCTCCACAATGACTGTGCGATGGTCACTGCTACCAATACTGTCATGGACAGATGCCTCTGTCACAGGTAGATTGGTGAGGACAAGTAGGTTCTTCCCTCGTGCTGGTTCTCTCACCACCTGCCGCAGGCCCAGTCTGGCAGCTCTGTGCTTCAGGACTCAGCCAGCATTGGTATTGATTCTACCGAGCCACTCTTGGTGGTGGACATTCTGTGCCCTTTCTTCCAAGTTGTGTTCAACATGGAGGAGTACTGATTCATCAGCTGAGGGAGGGCGGTAGGTGGTAATCAGCAGGAGGTTTCCTTGTCCATGCTTGACCTGAAGCCATGAGACTTTGTGGGGTCTGGAATCAATATTGCTGTGGGTCTGGAGTCACATATAGGCCAGACCAGGTAAGGATGGCAGATTTCCTTCCCTAAAGGACATTAATGAACCGGATGGGTTTGTTATGACAATCCGATAGTTTCATGGTCACCATTACCGAACTAACTTTTTATTCCAGATTTAATTAATTAACTGCTGTGGTGGGATTTGAACTCACATGTCTGGATCATTAGTTCAGGCCTCAGGGATTACTAGTCCAGTAACATAACCACTGTGCTACCGTACCCTATTTTAACAGTTCTCCAAAGAAGGAAGCCAGGTAACTACATGACAGTCTTGGACAGTATGGATTTGAGCTGCCAGCTGTTTCACAATGCCAGTCAGACTGGAGCCAGCATATCTCACCATTGCTCTGGCCAGCAGGACAAACCCCTTGTCAGGCTTGAAGAGATCCATCATCTGGTCCCATCCTCCGCTTTCCACCATGTCATTAAGCACTACTTCATTATTTGTCCGAGCTAGCAGGTCCTTCCGTGTCTCCAGACAGTTCACACACACACTGCAGCTTTCAGATGTTCGAGGCTCAACTGAGAATTCTCTCTGCTGCGATTGACCATCAGGAACTAAACCACTGACCAGACAAACATTAACACAAGAGTTGAGATGAATGAGCAGGGCACTAAATATCTGCAGGAGTAATGTAGTCACCGCTGTAAAGTCTGTGGGTTGTGCAGTTAATTACGACACAGACTTCAGGAGTAACATACAACAGGACTTTACTATTCGAAGGTCAGGGTGAATCTGCCCTATAAATCATGCCACAGCACTTATATACCGGTGTGGTCACCGTCGGTATTACCGTATACAGAAGCCAAACAAGTAGTGCCACACCTAAAATAGTTCTCTTAAAGGTGAACGGTTACATACAATAGTCTCTTAAAGGTAGACGGTTACATACACTACAATCCTCCCTTTTTAGCTTACAACATACGTATTCCCCATTAAACATAACATATATTCAACTTCATGTAAAACAATTTACAGATATAGTCTCTGCGGAAAACAGTTCACAGGTTCAGTCTCTGTGGGAACAGTTCACAGATTCAGTCTCTGGTCTTGACTCGGTCCGAACAACATCTCTGTGGTGTAGCCGGTTCACATTGCTAGCGTGATTCATCCAATAGTCTTTCCCTTGACGTAACAGCTTGAACTTCCGTCCTGCTGAACCAGTAGTGCTGACTTTTACAAACAGCTGGACTGCCTTAGTAATTTTTCCCTACTTTCCCATTAGAAGTGATAATGATTTAGATGGTTATCATCTTCGGCTTCGTCTTTTCCTTTTTTGCTTCTTGGAGACTCTCGGGGCTCCCTTATCAGCTGCCAGCTGTAGCGCCACCATCTCCCTATGTTCCTTAGATTTAAGTGCTTCATCCTGATTTCTGCACTTTGGGAGTTTTCATCACAAGCTGGGCAGACCAAGTCCTCGTAATATTCCGTGTCACTCAACAGGTCATGGTAATATTCGGTGTCATCCTGAGCTAGTCTAGCGAGAGGGCCTGCTACTTCTTCCTTACCCAACTGGACGTTAGCCGACTGTTGTTCCCTCCCTAGACATCTTTCCTGAAGATACTTCTTTATGCGTTCATATTCATCCCACTCTTCCTGGGTTTCCTGCAAATCCTTCACTAATGACTTCAATACTTCCCCTTCCATCGGAGATTGATTGATCGGGCTATTCAATCCTTCTACTGGAGCATCTGTTTCAACATTCTGTTGTTCCCATTGACGTGATTCAGCATACTTTTGGCATCCCAGTAAAATCCGTGTTGCACCCTCAGTTATATCCGTAACTTTTGAGAGCTCCGAACTCCTTCCCTCTGAAGATTGAAGCTCGTGTTCAGATTGTTCCCATTGCAGAGTCTTGTCCCTCAACATATGAAGGAGTTGGCTGACCGTTAACTCTTCCACGGGAACACTGTGAATCAGAGTCTTCTCCATTTCATCCACCTTTTCCTCCAATGCTTTCACCTTCTTTTCCTCTTGGACTTTGGCTTTCAGCGCTCGGAGAAGTTGTGCCATGATGCTATCTAGCTCTTGTGACATGATGCTCTCTAGCTCATGTCTTACAGTCTCTGTGTTTCTTACAGTTTCCTTTTCTTCCACTGAAAGGATTCCCAGTTGAATCTGTTCTTCAAGTTGTTGAACCTCGGTCATTGCCGCCTCATATTTGTCTTGGGTTTCCTTCAATAATTTTCTGAGTTCTTGGACATCTTGCCTTTCATGTTCTGCCATGTCTTTCACCTCTAATTTCTCATCTATGGATGGAACTTCTACCGATGAGTCTGTCTTGGCCTTGAGCTCATCAAGAATTTCCTGCAGCCTTTGGACTTCTTGCTCATGTTCAACCTTTAGTTGCTCATATGCTTCTACTGAAACTAGCTTTTCGGAGGTTGCCGAGTTAACCCCCTCCAGAATTGTAGCCTGGGCCTGTTCATACTGTTCTTTCAACTTCTCACACTCTGCTTGTAAGGAGTCGTAGAGAAGAACTGGAATAAAATTCTGGCTTCCTGAAGATTCCTCTTCATTTGCTTCTTTCGCAATTTTCTGTTGGAGTTCAGCCAAGGCTGCTATGCTATCTGCCTCTCGAAGTCTCACTGCCATCAAATCTTCTTTATTCTTGCAGTCTATCTCAGCCATTTTCCCTTTACTTTCATTTAACTGAGTGAGTAGTCCCTTATTCTGGGCTGAGAGATATTGCACCTTCTCCTGTAGACCATTGCACTCCTTCTCTGCTCGACATAGCTGGTTACTGCTGATTTGGTTCTGTGTTTCAAGTTCCAACATCCTTTGCTTAGCTTCTTTCAGTTTCGCCCCTATAAGCTCCTCTTGCAACATGGCCACATTATTCTCATCAGGTAAAGAAGCGTTTCTCTTTTCTATGTCCAAGATTTTTTTTTGCATCTCTTTAAGTGCACACTGCGATTCAGCTTCTCTTAACCTTGCCTGCACTAGCTCCATCTCCAATTGCAGAACAAAATCCTCAGTGTAGCGTGGTTTGCCTTTATGCTGTATCTCTAGATCATGCAAATATTCTAACTCCTGAACATCATAAGGGAGATGTGATTGGTAATTGGTCACGATGGCTCTATGGTCGCTCTCTGCTTGAGCCAGCAGGTTCTGTTGTCTTTCCAGACTCTCCCATTCGGTGTCATAGAACTTTTTCATTGTTTTCATCTCTTGTACGAGACGGTAACTCAATTGTTCTAATTGTTGTCGTACTTTGAGATAACGTTGAGTTCGAGCCCGGTGTTCCTCCGTAATGCATATGTCTGTAACTTGAACAGGCTCAGAATTTTCTGTCGAACTAGGTTGTCGTTGTTCGGTGGAGTTCTGTTCTGAAGCTTTGTTCTTCTCTGGAGCATAAGCCTTTCTGCATGCCTTCGTTTTTCCAACCTTCGTCGGCAAGTCCATTTCAGCCTTGCCTTTCATATTTGGGTTGGTCTTATCGTCATCCGTTTCAGAATCTGAGCTGATTGTCTGCACCGAGTCCTCACTCGTTATGGCTTTTAGATAGTGCCATTCCATGTCTATTTTCTTGATCCACTCCCATCCTAGAAGTGGCGGTCCCCTCTCATGTAGTACATATAAGTTCATTCTTGGGTGTTCTTTACCCCTATCTCTCACTTTGACTCTTATCTTTCCCATGGGGTATACTTTATGCCCCGTGTATGTCTGCAATACGAACTTGGTATCTCTTAAGGGTATATGTGAGAATAGCCGGTGGTAATCCCTTCGATTTATGACTGATAGAGCTGATCCAGTGTCCAACTCCATTTTCATTTGGATTCCAGCTATTTTTAGCATGACCCAGATAGTTTGTAGGTCAGCTTCCTTACTCACATTGTGAATTCTCAGACTACCCAGCTCCTGGCCGTTTGGGTCTGAGTCTGAATTCTGTTCGTCTGAACTCTTCTCAGCCACCTTGTGTACCTTGTAGTACTTTTCCTGTGATGGCTTCCTTTGGTTGTTGGTCCTTTGGTTGTTGGTCTTCTTCCCTGCCCGGCATACCTTAGCTATGTGACCCAGTTTGCCACATTTCCTACATTCCTGGTTCTTAAACCAGCATTGGTTCTGGTCGTGTGTTGTCTTCCCACAACGATAGCATTTTGTTGTTGTCGAGGTAATTTGATCCACACTTAGTGCTGCTGTCTTTAGCTGCATTTCCGCAGTTCCCTTCACTGCGGCTTCGTGCGATGCTGCAATAAGGACAGCCCTGTCAAGTATAAGGTCGTTCTCTTCGAGTAGTCGCTTTTGCGTTCCTTCCTTTGCCAACCCGCACACGAACTTGTCTCGCAATGCCTCTGTCAGATTCCCTCCAAACTGGCAGTATTTCGCTAGTCTACGCAGTTCGACCAAGTATTCTGCGTTGCTTTCGTCTTTCCGTTGCGTTCTCGCATAGAATTTGAATCGTTCCGCCAACATCAACGGTGTAGGGTTCAAGTGGTCCTTCAGGACAGCCACAATTTCATCGAAAGTCTGATCCGCCGGTTTAGCTGGTGCTAGTAGATGCTTCAAGAGCCCGTATGTCTTTGCGCCCATCGAGTTCAGCAAGGTTATAGCTTTGTCATCTTCTTCTATTTTATTGGCCTCACAATAGATCTCAATGCGTTCCACGTACGTGGCCCAGTCTTCTACCTCGGAATTAAAATCATTGATGTTACCACGCTTAGGCATCTTCCTCTCTTTGGGAACAACACAAGTATTTCTTTAAATTATTATTTCTTTTTTTTTTCTAAGATGGCGGTTTTCCCGCGAAAATGGCAGTTTCCCGCTCTTATCTTCTCTCCCCGCCCACTTCAATGGCGGTTTCCCGCTTCTGTCTTCTTCCCCGCCTAATGGCGGCTTCCCGCGTTTCTTCCCTGGCGGGAGGGGTACACTTTCCCCACGGGCGACGGCCGCTGGCTTTCAGGTTCACAGCCTGCGCGTCGGCTTCAAGGCTTTCCCTTTTTTTTAAATTTTATGGCAGGGCGACCGGCTCTGGGTACCCCGTTGACGGCGAACAGGTTCAGCCGCTGGGCTGGCTCTCGCACAGTTCCCCTTGCTCAGCTCTGTCTCTCTCCCGCTCGCTCGGCTCTACCGGCGCTGGGTACACCCCGTTGACGGAGGACAGTTCAGCCGCTGGACTGGCTCTCGCACAGTTCCCCTTGCTCGGCTCTGCCTCTCTCCCGCTTGCTCGGCTCTACCGGCGCTGGTTACACCCCGTTGACGGAGGACAGTTCAGCCGCTGGACTGGCTCTCGCGCAGTCTCTCTTGGTCGGCTCTGCCTCTCCCACTCGCTCGGACCCCAATCGCGCCTCCCAGCCCTCTCGCAGTCCGGTGCTTCTCTCCCCGGCTGCGGCTGAGTTTCTCTCTTCCCGCGCCTACGCTCCCGGTCACAGCGCTTCGTGGCTTCGGTCACCGCCCGGCTTTTCCCGCCGGTCGCGGTCTCTCATGACGCCGTTGGACCCGACTTTTTTTTTCCGGCTCCTTTTCCCCCTCGACCGTGGTCGAGTGCCCAGCCCTTATCCTCCGGCTATTCTTTTCACTTTCCCTTACTCACAGTCACCATGGCAGAA
This sequence comes from Somniosus microcephalus, assembly GCF_052327205.1. NCBI lineage: Eukaryota > Metazoa > Chordata > Chondrichthyes > Squaliformes > Somniosidae > Somniosus > Somniosus microcephalus. The sequence goes on along the minus strand of NC_141002.1, from coordinate 22,748,329 downwards.
GGGACAGTCAGTGCCTGTTGCTGATGGAAGTTTTTGTCGCTAAAGTCTTCCTCCTTTCTATTGCTGCAGCCTTGAGTTTTCTCCCAGCCGAATGACGAGGGCGGTTGCCTCTTTTCGACGCTCTTTCGTTGCTTGAAAATATTGTTGCCGCAGGGTACGATCGGACTCGTCGCCACTGTAAAGTCTGTGGGTTGTGCAGTTAATTACGACACAGACTTCAGGAGTAACATACAACAGGACTTTACTATTCGAAGGTCAGGGCGAATCTGCCCTATAAATCATGCCACAGCACTTATATACCGGTGTGGTCACCGTCGGTATTACCGTATACAGAAGCCAAACAAGTAGTGCCACACCTAAAATAGTTCTCTTAAAGGTGAACGGTTACATACAATAGTCTCTTAAAGGTAGACGGTTACATACACTACAACCGCCTTTGCTGACTCGGGCTTAGTTATCACCTCGTGCAGCCCACAGATGGCAGAGAGGGATTCAAGGGTCGAGTTGTGTAGCGTTATCACTGATGGGATAGGTTCTGCTTATCCCAAATCGTAACCATTTGTTCAGTGTGTCCAGCAGCTCTCCCGTTGTACTCGTGGCACATTGTGTGTTCTCGGCCACTGATCGCCACACGTCACTGACGTACTTGTCCAAAAGGACGGGGTAGGTGAGGAGACAGGACACAACTGTTGTTCTGTTGTGTGAGGCCAGTATGGCGATACTCTGTAGAACCAAAAGTTTCACGTTCTCATAAGGAACTGTCTGCAATTCAACGCTCAGCACGTGAAGTATCTCTGAGACCTGGTCCCGAAGTTCACTGCCTCGTCTTTTAATGATGTTTTGCAGGAGCACCGCGGCTGCACTGGAACAGCTGTGGTGTTGGTCGGACAGTCCTTTGAAGACCATGGAGAGCAAGTTGCTCAGCTGGTCATGGGGCAAACACTTGGAAATGATCTCTGTGATGTGACAGCATGTTTGAAAGAGGACTGAAGCATCAGGGTAACTAATTGTTCTCTGACTGCTTTCAGAACCTCCAACTGATCCTTTTGCTGATCCAGATTGGTGCCTTCATACGATAACTGAATGGACAGGATGATGTGCAAGGTGTCCAGAGCCATCTGTCAAACGGGAAGCGATGGGTCTACACAACGTGGCATTAGTCGTCCAATCAGAGACCCCATGTTATTTCCTGGTGCTATATTATGAACATTGAGCTTCTCCCAGTAAAGCCCCAGAAGCTGTAAGGTCATGTCCATGGCTCTCTCTCGTTCATCAGCTTTTGTTGATATGATCCAGACCTCTACCTGATTGAAAATGAACTCCAGTCCTTCAGGGGACAGGTCCTGAAGCAGTAATTGCTTCAGGAACTCTTTTAGGGAACTCATGGTTTGGGTATAAACATAGAAACATAGAAGATAGGAGCAGGAGTAGGCCATTCGGCCCCTCAAGCCTGCTCCGCCATTCAATGAGATCATGGCTGATCATCCAATTTCAGTACCCTGTCCCTGCCTTCTCCCCATATCCCTCGATCCCTTTAGCCTGAAGAAATATATCCAACTCCTTCTTGAATATATTTAATGAATTGGCCTCCACTGCCTTCTGTGGTAGAGAATTCCACAGGTTCACCACTCTCTGGGTGAAGGAATTCCTCCTCGTCTCTATCCTAAATGGCTTACTCCTTATCCTTAGACTGTGACCCCTGGTTCTGGACTCCCCGGCCATCGGGAACATCCTTCCTGCATCCAGTCTGTCCAGTCCTGTTAGAATTTTATAAGTATCAATGAGATCCCCTCTTATTCTTCTAAACTCCAGTGAGTATAAGCCCAATTGACCCAATCTCTCCTCATACGTCATTCCTGCCATCCCAGGTATCAGTCTGGTGAATCTTCGCTGCACTCCCTCCATGGCAAGAACATCCTTCCTCAGATAAGGCGACCAAAACTGCACACAATACTCAAGGTGTGGTCTCACCAAGGCCCTGTACAACTGCAGCAAGACATCCTTGTTCTTGCACTCAAACCCTCTCGCTATGAAGGCCAGCATACCATTTGCCTTCTTAACCGCCTGCTGCACCTGCATGCTTACCTTCAGCGACTGGTGCACAAGGACACCCAGGTATCGATGCACTTCCACTTCTCCCAATCTATTACCATTCAGATAATAATCTGCCTTCCTGTTTTTGCCACCAAAGTGGATAACCTTGCATTTATCCACATTATACTGCATCTGCCATGCTTCTGCCCAATCACCCAACCTGTCCAAATCATATTGGAGTTTCTCGGCATCCTCCTCACAGCACACACGCCCACCCAGCTTTGTGTCATCTGCAAACTTGGAGATATTACATCTAGTTCCCTCGTCTAGATCATTTATATATATTGTGAATAGCTGGGGTCCTAGGACCGAATCCTGCGGTACCCCACTAGTCACTGCCGCCACTCGGAAAAAGAGCCGTTTATTCCAACTCTTTGCTTCCTGTCTGCCAACCAGTTCTTTATCCAAGTCAGTACCTTGCCCCCAATCCCATGTGCCTTAACTTTACACGCTAATCTCTTATGCGGGACCTTATCGAAAGCCTTCTGAAAGTCCAAATACACCACATCCACTGGTTCTCCCTTATCTATTCTACCAGTTACATCCTCAAAAAATTCCAGTAGATTAGTCAAGCACGATTTACCTTTTGTAAATCCATGTTGACTTTGTCCGATCCTGTCACTGTTTTCCAAGTACTCTGCTATTACAGCTTTTATAATGGACTCTAGCATTTTCCCCACTACCGATGTCAGGCTTACCGGTCTGTAACTCCCCGTTTTCCCTCTACCACCTTTTTTGAATAGTGGGGTAACATTAGCTACCCTCCAATCCATGTGAATGTTCCAGAGTCTATCGAATTTTAGAAGATGACCAGCAATGCATCTACTATTTCTAGGGCCACTTCCTTAAGTACCCTAGGATGTAGATTATCAGGCCCTGGGGATTTATCGGCCTTCAATCCCGTCAATTTCCCTAACACCATTTCCCTACAAATACTGATTTCTTTCAGTTCCTCCCTCTCATTAGACCCTATGTTCCCCAACATCTCTGGGAGGTTATTTGTGTCCTCCTTTGCGAATACAGAACCAAAGTATGTATTTAGTTGGTCTGCCATTTCTTTGTTACCCATTATAAATTCCCCTGATTCTGACTGCAAGAGATCTACGCTTGACTTCACCAATCCTTTTCTCTTCACATATCTACAAAAGCTTTTACAGTCAGTTTTTATGTTCCCTGCAAGCTTACTCTCATACTCTATTTTCCCCCTCTTAATTAATCCCTTTGTCCTCCTTTGCTGAATCCTAAACTGCTCCCAGTCCTCAGGTTTACTGCTTTTTCTGGCCAATTTATGTGTCTTCTCCTTGGATCTTATGCTATCCCTAATTTCCCTTGTTAGCCACGGTTGAGTCACCTTTTTTGTTTTATTTTCATGCCAAACTGGGATGAACAAATTCTGTAGTTCATCCATGCAATCTTTGAATGTTTGCCATTGCCTATCCACCGTCAACCCTTTGAGTAACATTCCCCAATCAATCCTACCCAACTCGCGCCTCATACCATCGTAGTTTCCTTTATTTAAATTCAGGACCCTAGTCTCTGAGTCAACTACTTCACTCCCCATCTTAATGACGAATTCTATCATATTATGATCGCTCCGACCCAAGGGGCCTCGCACAACAAGATTGCTAATTAATCCTTTCTCATTACATAATACCCAGTCTAAGATGGCCTGAGCTCTAGTTGGTTCCTCGACATATTGGTCCAGGAAACCATCTCATGTACACTCCAGGAATTCCTCCTCCACAGTATTGTTACTAATTTGGTTAGCCCAATCTATATGTAGATTAAAGTCACCCATGATAACTGCTGTGCCCTTATTGCACGCGTCTTTAATATCCCGTTTAATGCCATCCCCAACCTCCGCATTACTGTTTGGAGGTCTGTATACCACTCCCACTAACGTTTTCTGCCCCTTGGTATTTCTCAGTTCTACCCATACAGATTCCACACCATCAGAGCTAATATCCTTCCTTACAATTGCGTGAATCCCCTCTTTAACCAGCAATGCTACCCCACCTCCTTTTCTTTTTTGCCTGTCTTTCCTGAATATTGAATACCCCTGGATGTTGAGTTCCCAGCCTTGGTCACCCTGGAGCCATGTGTCTGTAATCCCAATCAAACATATCCGTTTACCTGTATTTGCGCAGCTAATTCATCCGCCTTATTACGAATGCTCCTCGCATTAAGACACAAGGGGGGAAAAATTCGGTTAGTTGCGCCACCCATTAGCGCCTTAAGAGGGCGCTAAGTGGGTCACAAGGCAACTGGCGCCCGGGCGCGTCACTGCCCGCGCCTCCTGCTAAATTCCGCGGGACGTTAGTGGAGGCGCTAACCATTAGCGCTGCACCGCTGCCGATGATGTCATCGGTGTGCGCATCGCCCCGCTGACGCCCGGCCGTGATATTCAGCAGCGCCCCCTGATTTACCGCTGGACACTATGTCTAACAGGGTCAGGGTGGCGTACCTGCGGCCGAGGAGGCGCAAATTAAAGGCGCGGTGCGGGGCAGCCATTTTTGTTGTTGGCCGCCTGCCAGCACCTGCCTGCGCTCCTGTCCCTGGCCTCCTGAACCCCCCCCCCCGTGGAGTGCCGGCTGCGCTGCAAGAGCCCAGCACTTCTCTTCGGTGCCGGGCTCTTTTGCCTGCACTCCCGATCCTCAGGGGCCCAGCTGGGCCCCAGATCGCGCTGCACAAGGCCCCTCCCCTTTAAGAAGGGGAGGAAGGCCTGCAATACTGCAGCGCGACCTGCTGCAGCATGTGGCGCTGCAGCACGTTGCGCCACGATATTCACTCGCAGCGCCCCAAGAGGGATGCGGGGTGTTGTGTCCGTCAGTAGTAAGACACAAGACTGCAGGAGAACGGTACAACAGGTGTTTACTCAACGTGGCTCACTCTGGAACTGAACTGTAAAGATTACTACTCAGTGCTATATACAGGTGTGGTCACTGCTGGTACTACAGTATACATGAGCTGTAAAAAGTAGTTCCCCCCTTAAAGGTATATACATTACACGGGGTGCCTCCAGTTGCACCGCGCTTCCCTTTGGGGCGCAACCACCAATTTCCGGTGCGGGGGCGCGAATGTTTCCGGGGCGCTACTTTTAGCGCCCTGGCAAGGCTGGCGCCTCAAACGGGGCTGCACTCAATTTCTCCCCCGAGGCCTTTAGACTTGTTTTTTTAACACTCTTACACCTTTTAGAATTATTATTTACTGTGGCCATGTTTGATTTAAACCCTTGATTTCTCTGACTGCCACCTTTGTTTTTCTTCTTCCTTTCTTTTGCTTCTATCCTTGTTTCCCTTTCCTCTGTCTCCCTGCTCAGGTTCCCAACCCCCTGCCATTTTAGTTTAAACCCTCCCCCAGAGCACTAGCAAACACTCCCCCTAGGACATCGGTCCCGGTCCTATTGTGATAAAGTGTTGCCGTCTATTTTTTGTTACCATTCGTGTCTTTGTCATTGTCCAGTTCTGAAGGTAACAAGCTGAAAGTACTGGTCAGGCAGGTTTGAATCAATTAGCAGGTGTCAGCTTGGTTTGCTTCAGTGTGTAGTTGTACGAGATGCGTGCAGGCGTTCACGGCTAACTGTCGAACAGGGCTGTGCAGCAGCTCTGCTCTCATTGCTCTCTCGTGCACGAATGCACAGTTTGTACCACTTTGCTGTGTTTTGTCCACCCTCTGTGGTTTCAGGGTTGTCATGGTTTTCATTGTGACGCCAGGTTACATAACCCCTCAGTTGTGATGTGGCCCTGGGTCATGTGACCATATAAGTCCTGCCAGCTGTTTATGGCAGATTAGGGTGGGTGGTGGGGGTGAAGGCCCAGACCTGAGATACAGACCATACGGACAAGGCAACATTCGCAACCCTTGGCAGCCATATTGAATCGAGCAGCTGTTTGTTCCTAATAAAGAACCCACCGCAGCACAGACTCTCAAAGTACATGTGACAGAAGATGTAGAAATGGGAGTGAAGGACCGACATTACTAGCAGAATTGCCCCCAAATTGGGATGTTCATGTGACTTAAATCAATTTGAAATACACTAGAAATAAAAGATCTGAGCTCATGAGATCATTCTGGGGTTAGAATGGGAAAGCATCATTTCCAGCCCAGATTATATAGGAGAGCAATAAGACTCCTTCACTCCAGTAGGATAGTCTCAAATAATATTGAACAGGTCAGATGGTATTTGTGTTTGACTAGAAAGGATGAGTAAACACGGTTGTCGTTTGTACATTCATCACTGTCTAAACAAATGATTCCACTGTGTTTATCTGTGCTCCTCTAATTCTGGCCTCTTGAGCATCCCCGACTTTAATCGCTTCACCATTGGTCACCGTGCCTTCAGCTGCCAAGGCCCTAAGCTCTAGAATTCTCTCCCAAAACCTCTCCGTCTACCTCTTTTTCCTCCTTTAAGATGCTCCTTAAAACCTAACCCTATGCCCAAGCTTTTGGTCACCTGCCCTAATATCTCCTTATGTGGCTCTGTGTCAATTTTCTTTTTATAATACTCCTGTGAAGCACCTTCGGATGTTTACTATGTTAAAGGTGCTATATAAATACAAGTTGTTGTTGTTTGTTGACAGGAAGTCAACTCTAAAAGGATTGAAGCTGCTTTATGATGTCATGAGGAAGTTGTTGTGACATCAGAGCAATCAGTTGTGACATCAGAGCACTTGTTCCACTCGTCTCTCCTTTAAAATCCGTGTTCTCTACTGCCAACCAACCAGGTTTCTCACCCACACATCCTCCCTGCTTTCTTCCTTCAGCCTCTGGACTCAGTGACTCCTCATTCTCGATCATTTCAATCTCCATTTCAGCTCCCCGTGCCCTCTCTCCTCTGATTTCACTGCCCTCCTGTCATCCTTCAAACTCTCCTACTGATAAATCCGTGAATCTTGATGTATGGTGTCCTTCAAGATATAGACAGAGACTGCAGAGGAACAATCAACAGGTGTTTACTGGATGAGGGTTGCTCTAAAACTAACAGTACAGATCCCTACTCAGGGTTATATACAGGTGTGGTCACTGCCGGTACTACAGTATACAGGAGCTGTAAAAAGTAGTTCTCCCCTTAAAGGTACATACACTACAATTCCTCCCCTTTTAGATTAACAGTACCATAACATTCATTTAACAATTAACACTTTTAACATGCAACATTAACTGAAAATAGTCCATTTATAAGTCTTTGGGGCAGCTTCCTGATCCTTACTGGATAGCGCCTTTCCTGAGTGTCTTGCTCTTGGTGCGGAGGCAATTCTGGCCCCCTGTCATCGGTTGGTTCATCAGCTTCCGATGCTACTGTTTCTGGGGTAGATGCTACCTGTATGTCGGGTTCATCACCAGGCACGCGAGACATGGGGTTGACTCGTTCCTGTGACTCTAGGATCTGGTCGACATGGCGTCTCACAATGTTCTCCCCAACATCCACTGTGTACATTAGTGGCCCCTGCCGTGTGCATATCGTTCCTGGTTGCCATTTCTCCGTTCGGTAGTCGCGGGCCAAGACTGGTTGCCCTACACTGAAGCTCCTTGTCGGCTTCTCATTGATGAGCTGGAATTGCTTATTCTCAACATCTCTTCGTACATTTAGTCTGAGCAAATCCAGACGAGATCTCAACCTTCGGTTAAAGAACATCATGGCCGGGGTCTGGTTGGTGACTGCATGTGTCGCATTTCTGTAGGCTAACAGGAAATTGTCCACCTTATGCTGCAGTGGAATGTCGTCATCGCACATGGCCCTTACTGCCTTTTTAAAGGTTTGTACGAACCTCTCAGCCAATCCATTTGTGGCTGGATGATACGGGGCGGATGTGTAATGCCTTACCCCATTCCTTTTCATAAATTTCCGAAACTCTTCGGACACAAACTGTGGTCCGTTATCAGAGCAAATCTGCTCTGGCAAGCCGTTCCTGGCAAATATGGTCCGTAGGACTGCAATCATTTTCTCCGTGGTGGTGGAGGACATTTTGATCACCTCAGGCCATTTCGAGTGCGCATCCACGGCTATTAAAAACATTGAGTCCATGAATGGACCAGCAAAATCAATATGCACCCATTGCCATGGAGAGGAGGGCCACTCCCATGGGTGTAGAGGGGCATGTGGTGGTGCATTTTGGACCTTCTGGCATCCTGAGCAGCTCTTTGTCAGGTCCTCGATTTGCTGATCGATCCCCGGCCACCACACATAAGCCCTAGCAAGGCTTTTCATTTTCACCCCTCCCAGATGGCCTTCGTGAAGCTCATTGAGCACTCTCTCCCTTAACTTGGGTGGAATTACCACTCGGGATCCACACATCAAGGTCCCCTGGCATACTGACAGCTGTTCTCTTCTGGATGAGAAAATGGAAAACTTCGTGTGGAGGCAGAGGGCATGACTGAGGTACTGACTGATTACATTGTATCTGTCGTGACAAAAGAAGAGCATGAGGTTAATGTTGCAGTAGAGGAGGGGGGAGTAGAGATACTGGATAGAATAAAAATAGATAGAAAGTAGGTGCTAAATAGATTGGCATCACTCAAGGTTAACAAGTCACCCGGTCCAGACGCAATGTATCCTAGGTTGCTGAGGGAAGCTAGGACGGAGATAGCAGAAGCTCTGACCAGATTACTGAGGGAAGTAAGGGTAGAATTTGTGGAGGTCCTAGGCACAATCTTCCAATCCTCCTTGGATGTGGGAGTGGTGCCAGTGGACTGGAGGATTGCAATTGTTACACCCCTGTTCAGAAAGGGGAGAGGGATAAACCTGGCAACTAACAGGTCAATCAGTCTAACGTCAGTGGTGGTAAAACTAATAGAGACCATTGTCAAGGACAAAATTAATTCTCACTTGGAGAAGTATGGATTGATCAGGGCAGCCAGCATGGATTTGTTGAAGGAAATGGTCTAACTAGCCTGATTGAGTTCTTTGATGAAGTAACAGAGAGGGTTGATGATGGTAGTGCAGTACATGTATGTATGGACTTTCAAAAGGCATTTGATGAAGTGTCAAATAACAGACTGATTCGGAAAATAGGAGCACATGGTATTAAAGAGATGATGGTAACCTGGGTACGTAATTGGCTAAGGAATAGGAGGCAGGGAGTAGTGGTGAACGGGAGTTTTTCTGACTGGAGAGATGTATGCAGTGGGGTCGGTATTTGGACCATTGCTTTTCTTGTTATATATAAATGACCTGGACTTGGGTATGGAGAGGTAGAGATTCTGCTTTGGGCGCAATCGTCAATCCGGCACAAATTGTGCTTGTTTTCCAATTGAAATTTTTGTTCAAGTTTCCACTCAAGCTCATTTGCACATCGCCAAATGTAAACTCTTCCTTGAACCAGCGCAATTGGGAAGCCTTTCAGAATGTAATTGTTTATTTTCTTGCTCTAAAAATATTCCTTGATATATTTAAGAGTGGCAACCTGGTGCAGTTTGATTAATACAGCTGGAAATGGGTTTATCACAAAAAATAAGCATTTTTAATAAAGTCCACCACCTGTGAGTAACCTGATTTTAAATAAGTGAAAGAGATTTAAAAAACTACACAGAACCATTGACTTGTTTCATTGGTGTACAGTAGTCAGTTATTTAGTAAATTAAACATTTTTTAATATTTAAAAGCTTTTAAAATGCACCTATTAGAGTTCTTGCGCCTTTAAAAAATGCTTAATTTTAAGAGTCTCCTCGAAGGCCCGCAGACAGGCGCAATTAGCGTAAACTCGCTATGGTGATTAACTAGATCTGGGGGCGGGGCTAGTTTTGTGGGCAGGGCCGGTTCCAGCGTGATTTTTTAAACCAGTGTGCGAGATCGCGGAAACTCGAGTTGCGCTGGACGCAATTTGTGCTTGAAATTCCTCGATCTTTTAAGCTGATTTGACCGATTTCGGGCAAATTGCGCTGAAAAAACAACGCAACCTAGTGGAAACTCCAGGCCGGGGAACACATTGTCGAAGATTGTGGATGTCACAAAACTTGTAAATAATGAGCAGGATAGTAGCAGACTTCAGGAGGGCACAGACAGACTGCTGAAATGGGTAGGCACGTGGCAGATGCAAGTTAATGCGGGTAAGTGTGAAGTGATGCACTTTGGGAGAAACAACATGGAGAGGCAGTGTAATCTAAATGGTCATATTCTGAGGGGGGAGTGCAAGAGAAGTGCGACCTGGGGGTGCACATTCACAAATCCTTGAAGGTGGCAGGGCGGTTAAGAAAGTGCATGGAATACTTGACTTTGTAAATAGGGGCATTGAATACAAAAGCAAGGAAGTCATGCTAAACCATTACAAATTTCTGGTTAGGCCTCAGCTGGAGTATTGTGCACAATTCTGGCCACCACACTTTAGGAAGGATGTCAAGGCCTTGGAGAAGGTGCAGAGGAGGTTTACCAGGATGATACCAGGGATGAGTGACTCCAGTTACGTGGAGAGATTGGAGAAGCTGAGATTGTTGTCCTTGGAGCAGGGAAGGTTATGGGGAGATTTGATAGAGATATTCAAAGTTTGAAGTGTTTTGATGGAGCAAGTAGGGAGGAGCTGTTTCCTCTGACAAGTGGGTCTGTAACCAAAGGTCATAGATTTAAAATAATTGGCAAAAGAACTAGAGGGGAAATGAAGATACATTTTTTCACACAGAGGGTTGTTATGATCTGGAACGCACTCCCTGAAAGGGTGGTGGAATCAGATTCCATAGGAACGTTCAAAAGGCAATTGGACATGTATTTGAAGAGGACTAATTTGCAGGGTTTTGGGGATAAAGCTGGGGTGTGGGATTAAATTGGACAGCTCTTTCAAGACCCGCCACAGGCACGATAGGCCGAATGGCCCCTTCTGTGCTGTCAGATTCTATGATTCTGAAGCAGGACAGCACAGCTGGATGTGTTCCATAGGACAGCACAGCTGGATGTGTTCCATAGGACAGCACAGCTGGATGTGTTCCATAGGACAGCACAGCTGGATGTGTTCCATAGGACAGCACAGCTGGATGTGTTCCATAGGACAGCACAGCTGGATGTGATTCATAGGACAGTACAGCTGGATGTGATTCATAGGACAGTACAGCTGGATGTGTTCCATAGGACTGTACAGCTGGATGTGTTCCATAGGACAGCACAGCTGGATGTGTTCCATAGGACAGCACAGCTGGATGTGTTCCATAGGACAGCACAGCTGGATGTGTTCCATAGGACTGCAAAGCTGGATGTGTTCTATAGGACAGCACAGCTGGATGTGTTCCATAGGACAGCACAGCTGCATGTGTTCCATAGGACAGCACAGCTGGATGTGTTCTATAGGACAGCACAGCTGGATGTGTTCCATAGGACTGCACAGCTGGATGTGTTCCATTGGACAGCACAGCTGGATGTGTTCCATAGGACTGCACAGCTGGATGTGATTCATAGGACAGCACAGCTGGATGTGTTCCATTGGACAGCACAGCTGGATGTGTTCCATAGGACTGCACAGCTGGATGTGATTCATAGGACAGCACAGCTGGATGTGTTCCAAAGTACTGCACGGCTGGAAGTGTTCCATAGGACAGCACAGCTGGATGTGTTCCATAGGACAGCACAGCTGGATGTGTTCCATAGGACAACACAGCTGGATATGTTCCATAGGACAGTACAGCTGGATGTGTTCCATAGGACAGCACAGCTGGATGTTTTCCATAGGACAGCACAGCTGGATGTGATTCATAGGACAGCACAGCTGGATGTGTTCCATAGGACAGTACAGCTGGATGTGTTCCATTGGACAGCACAGCTGGATGTGTTCCATAGGATAGCATAGCTGGATGTGTCCCATAGGACAGCACAGCTGGATGTGTTCCATAGGATTGCACAGCTGGATGTGATTCATAGAACAGTACAGCTGGATGTGTTCCATAGGACAGCACAGCTGGATGTGATTCATAGGACAGAACAGCTGGATGTGTTCCATAGGACAGCACAGCTGGCTGTGATTCATAGGACAGCACAGCTGGATGTGTTCCACAGGACAGCACAGCTTGATGTGTTCTATAGGACAGCACAGCTGCATGTGTTCCATTGGAGAGCACAGCTGGATGTGTTCCATAGGACAGCACAGCTGGATGTGTTCCACAGGACAGTACAGCTGGATGTGTTCCATAGGACAGCACATCTGGATGTGCTCCATAGGACAGCACAGCTGGATGTGTTCCAAAGGACAGCACAGCTGGATGTGTTCCATAGGACAGCACAGCTGGATGTGTTCCATAGGACGGTACAGCTGGATGTGTTCCATAGGACAGTACAGCTGGATGTGTTCGATAGGACAGCACAGCTGGATGTGTTCCATAGGACTGCACAGCTGGATGTGATTCATAGGACAGTACAGCTGGATGTGTTCCGTAGGACAGCACAGCTGGATGTGTTCCATAGGACAGCACAGCTGAATGTGTTCCATAGGACAGTACAGCTGGATGTGTTCCATAGGACAGCACAGCTGGATGTATTCCATAAGACAGCAGAGCTGGATGTGTTCCATAGGACAGTACAGCTGGATGTGTTCCATAAGACAGCAAAGCTGGATGTGTTCCATAGGACAGTACAGCTGGATGTGTTCCATAGGACAGCACAGCTGGATGTGTTCTATAGGACAGCACAGCTGGATGTGTTCCATAGGACAGCACAGCTGGATGTGTTCCATAGGACAGCACAGCTGGGTGTGTTCCATAGGACAGCACAGCTGGATGTGTTCCATAGGACAGCACAGCTGGATGTGTTCAGTAGGACAGTACAGCTGGATGTGTTCCATAGGACAGTACAGCTGGATGTGTTCCATAGGACAGCACAGCTGGATGTGTTCCATAGGACAGCACAGCTGGATGTGTTCCATAGGACAGCATAGCTGGATGTGCTGCATGGGGCAGCACAGCTGGATGTGTTCCATAGGACAGCACAGCTGGATGTGATTCATAGGACAGTACAGCTGGATGTGTTCCATAGGACTGCACAGTTGGATGTGTTCCATAGGTCAGCACAGCTGGATGTGTTCCATAGGACTGCACAGCTGGGTGTGATTCATAGTACAGCACAGCTGGATGTGATTCATAGGACAGTACAACTGGATGTGTTCCATAGGACAGCAAAGCTGGATGTGATTCATAGGACAGCACAGCTGGATGTGTTCCATAGGACAGTACAGCTGGATGTGTTCCATAGGACAGCACAGCTGATGTGTTCCATAGGACAGCACAGCTGGATGTGTTCCATAGGACAGCACAGCTGGATGTGTTCCATAGGACTGCACAGCTGGATGTGTTCCATAGGACAGCACAGCTGGATATGTTCCATAGGACAGCACAGCTGGATGTGTTCCATAGGATAGCACAGCTGGATGTGTTCCATAGGACAGCACAGCTGGATGTGTTGCATAGGACTGCACAGCTGGATGTGATTCATAGGACAGCACAGCTGGATGTGTTCCATAGGACAGTACAGCTGGATGTGTTCCATAGGACAGCACAGCTGTATATGTTCCATAGGACGGCACAGCTGGATGTGTTCCACAGGACAGCACAACTGGATGTGTTCTATAGGACAGCACAGCTGGATGTGTTCTATAGGACAGCACAGCTGGATGTGTTCCATAGGACAGCACAGCTGGATGTGTTCCATAGGACAGCACAGCTGGATGTGTTCCATAGGACAGTACAGCTGGATGTGTTCCATAGGACAGCACAGCTGGATGTGTTCCATAGGACAGCACAGCTGGATGTGTTCCATAGGACAGCACAGCTGGATGTGTTCCATAGGACAGCACAGCTGGATGTGTTCCATAGGACAGTACAGCTGGATGTGATTCATAGGCAGCACAGCTGGATGTGTTCCATAGGACAGCACCGCTGGATGTGTTCCATAGGACAGTACAGCTGGATGTGTTCCATAGGACAGCACAGCTGGATGTGTTCCATAGGACAGCACAGCTGGATGTGTTCCATGGGACAGCACAGCTGGATGTGTTCCATAGGACTGCACAGCTGGATGTGTTAAATAGGACAGCACAGCTGGATGTATTCCATAGGACTGCACAGCTGGATGTGTTCCATAGGACAGCACAGCTGGATGTGTTCCATAGGACAGCACAGCTGGATGTGTTCCATAGGACAGTACAGCTGGATGTGTTCCATAGGACAGCACAGCTGGATGTGTTCCATAGGACAGCACAGCTGGATGTGTTCCACAGGACAGCACAGCTGGATGTGTTCCATAGGACAGTACAGCTGGATGTGTTCCATAGGACAGCACAGCTGGATATGTTCCATAGGGCAGCACAGCTGGATGTGATTCATAGGACAGCACAGCTGGATATGATTCATAGGACAGCACAGCTGGATGTGTTCCAAACGACAGCACAGCTGGATGTGTTCCATAGGACAGCACAGCTGGATGTGTTCCATAGGACAGCACAGCTGGATGTGTTCCATAGGACAGTACAGCTGGATGTGTTCCATAGGACAGAACAGCTGGATGTGTTCCATAGGACAGCACAGCTGGATGTGTTCCATAGGACAGCACAGCTGCATGTGTTCCATAGGACAGTACAGCTGGATGTGTTCCATAGGACAGTACAGCTGGATGTGTTCCATAGGACAGTACAGCTGGATGTGTTCCATAGGACAGCACAGCTGGATGTGTTCCATAGGACAGCACAGCTGGAATAGTTCCATAGGACAGCACAGCTGGATGTGTTCCATTGGACAGTGCAGCTGGATGTGTTCCATAGGACAGCACAGCTGGATGTGTTCCAAAGGACAGCACAGCTGGATGTGTTCCATAGGAGAGCACAGCTGGATGTGTTCCATAGGACAGCACAGCTGGATGTGTTCCATAGGACAGCACAGCTGGATGTGTTCCATAGGACAGCACAGCTGGATGTGATTCATAGGACAGCACAGCTGGATGTGTTCCATAGGACAGCACAGCTGGATGTGTTCCATAGGACAGTACAGCTGGATGTGATTCATAGGACAGCACAGCTGGATGTGTTCCATAGGACAGCACAGCTGGATGTGTTCCATAGGACAGGACAGCTGGATGTGTTCCATAGGACAGCACAGCTGGATGTGTTCCATAGGACAGCACAGCTGGATGTGTTCCATAGGACAGCACAGCTGGATGTGTTCCATAGGACAGTACAGCTGGATGTGTTCCATAGGACAGCACAGCTGGATGTGTTCCATAGGACAGCACAGCTGGATGTGTTCCATAGGACAGTACAGCTGGATGTGTTCCATAGGACAGTACAGCTGGATGTGTTCCATAGGACAGCACAGCTGGATGTGTTCCATAGGACAGCACAGCTGGATGTGTTCCATAGGACAGCACAGCTGGAATAGTTCCATAGGACAGCAGAGCTGGATGTGTTCCATAGGACAGTGCAGCTGGATGTGTTCCATAGGACAGCACAGCTGGATGTGTTCCATAGGACAGCACAGCTGGATGTGTTCCATAGGACAGCACAGCTGGATGTGTTCTATAGAACAGCACAGCTGGATGTGTTCCATAGGACTGCACAGCTGGATGTGATTCATAGGACAGCACAGCTGGATGTGTTCCATAGGACAGCACAGCTGGATATGTTACAACAATCGAGGTACCATAGGAACAGGAGTAGGCCATTCAGCCCTTGCTCCGCCAATCAGTTAGATCATGGCTGATCTTCACCTCAACTCCATTTAACACCTTTGCTCTATATCCCTTGATACTGTTACCGAAATCTATTGATCTCAGTCTTTAAAGTTTCAATTCACCCAGCATCCACAGCCTATTGGGTGGGTCGGGGGGCGGGGAGAGGGCGCAATGAGTTCCATATTTCCACTACCCTTTGTGTGAAGAAGTGCTTCCTATTTTCAGGACTATGGGGAAAGCACAAGAGAGTGGGTCTAACTGGATAGCTCGTTCAAAGAGCTGGCACAGACACGATGGGCTGAATGGCCTCCTTCTGTGCTGTATGATTCTATGATTTCACTCCTGAATGGATTGGCTCTAATTTTATTTTTAAGAACATAAGAAATAGGAGCAGGACAGGCAGCGACAAGGGCAATGGCAGAGTGGCAGCGGTGGGAGCAGAAGGAGTAGGGATGAACATACCATTGTCCCCAAGGGGGTCAACATCGCCGGTGGCCACGGCGCCCATCAGCTGGCACTCAATAATCTCCCTCACTCTCTTTTCCAGCGCAGACTGTGGTTGGATGTCAGCTTATCCCCCGCCTATGCGCTGTGGTGATATGGCCTGCAATGGGGATGGAATGATGGGGATGTGCTGAGCGACGGGGATCTGGGGTTGAATTTACCGGAACCGCAGTCTGATGAGGCAGTCACGGACCGCCCTTCCAGAAGGCCGATTGAGTGACTGCGTCCTCCATCGCTCCTGTTCCTCCTCCACCTCATCATCCTCCTCCTCTCCCTCTTCCTCCTCCTGAAGTGGTCCCGCAATCCCTGCTGGCAAAGGCTGGGCCCTCATGATGGCCAGATTGTGGAGCATGCAGCACACCACGACGAAATGGAACACCCGTGAGTGCTGGGGGGCTCCTCCCAAGTGGTCAAGGCAGCGGAACCATTGCTTGAGCACCCCGATGGTCTGCTCAATGATATTCCTGGTGGTGGCTTGGCTCTCATTATATGAGTGCTGTGCGGGAGTGTTGGGGTTGCAGAGAGGATTCATGAACCAGGTGGAGAGCGGATACCCCTTGTCTCCGACCAGCCAGCCGCGAGCTTGACGTGGCGGCTGGAAGAGTGCTGGCACACCGGTCTGGTGCAGGATGAAGGCATCGTGGCTGCTGCCAGGATAGTCGGCATTCATATTGAGGATTCGCTGTGTGTGGTCGTACACCAACTGGACATTAATTGAGTGGTAGCCTTTGCGGTTACGGAAGATCTCAGGATTGTTATGCAGTGCCTGCAAAGCCACATGGATGCAGTCAATGGTGCCCTGTACCATGGGGAATCCCGCTATCCTGGCAAAGCCACATGCACGCTCGTCCTGCTTCTCTCTGGTGATGGAGAAGGAAATGTAGTCCCTTCTTCTATTGTGGAGACCTCCCGGATGCAGCGATGGATGGCGAACTGCGAGATGTTATCTATATCTCCTGTTGCAGACTGGAAGGATCTGCTGGCGAAGAAACTGAGGGTGATGGTGACATAGAAACATAGAAGATAGGAGCAGGAGTAGGCCATTCGGCCCCTCGAGCCTGTTCCACCATTTAATGAGATCATGGCTGATCAAATTCAGTACCCTGTCCCTGCTTTCTCCCCATATCCCTTGATCCCTTTAGCCTTAAGAAATATATCTAACTCCTTCTTGAATATATTTAATGAATTGGCCTCAACTGCCTTTTGTGGTAGAGAATTCCACAGGTTCATCACTCTCTGGGTGAAGAAATTCCTCCTCATCTCAGTCCTAAATGGCTTACCCCTTATCTTTAGACTGTGACCCCTGGTTCTGGACTCCCACGCCATCGGGAACATCCTTCCTGCATCTAGTCTGTCTAGTCCTGTTAGAATTTTATAAGTTTAAATGAGAACCCCTCTCATTCTTCTAAACTCTAGCGAGTATAAGCCTAATCGACCCAATCTCTCTTCATACGTCATTCCTGCCATCCCGGGTAACAGTCTGGTAAATTTTCGCTGCACTCCCTCCATGGCAAGAACATCCTTCTTCAGATAAGGCGGCCAAAACTGCACACAATACTCAAGGTGTGGTCTCACCAAGGCCCTGTACAACTGCAGCAAGACATCCTTGCTCCTGTACTCGAATCCTCTTGCTATGAAGGCCAACATACCATTTGCCTTCTTAACCGCCTGCTGCACCTGCATGCTTACCTTCAGCGACTGGTGCACATGGACACCCAGGTCTCGTTGCACTTCCCCTTTTCCCAATCTATTGCCATTCAGATAAGAATCTGTCTTCCTGTTTTTGCCACCAAAGTGGATAACCTCGCATTTATCCACATTATACTGCATCTGCCATGCATCTGTCTAATCACCCAACCTGTCCAAATCATACTGGAGTTTCTCGGCATCCTCCTCACAGCACACATGCCCACCCAGCTTTGTGTCATCTGCAAACTTGGAGATATTACATCTAGTTCCCTCGTCTAGATCATTAATATATATTGTGAATAGCTGGGGTCCTAGGTCCGATCCCTGCGGTACCCCACTAGTCACTGCCTGCCACTCGGAAAAAGACCCATTTATTCCAACTCTTTGCTTCCTGTCTGCCAACCAGTTCTCTATCGAAGTCAGTACCTTACCCCCAATCCCATGTGCTTTAACTTTGCACGCTAATCTCTTATGCGGGACCTTATTGAAAGCCTTCTGAAAGTCCAAATACACCACATCCACTGGTTCTCCCTTATCTATTCTACCTGTTACATCCTCAAAAAATTCCAGTAGATTAGTCAAGCATGATTTACCTTTTGTAAATCCATGTTGACTTTGTCCGACCTTGACTGCCACTGAGAGAGCCGTGCTCGTCCTGATCTGAGGCTCGCGGTCTGGCTGCAGGAGGTGGCAGAGTCCTGTGACCACCTCCATGCTGAAGCGGAGCCTTCTAAGACACTGCTCCTGGCTTAATTGAAGGTAGGAGAAGTGCTCTCGGAATACCCTCGGAGGGTTAGGCCTCCTATTGAGAGCCCTGATGGCCTTCCTTCTCCCTCTGGCCACATGTTCCAATCTTTCTCGCTGCCTGCGCTCCCTCCGCAGTAGATCCAGGGGGGTGAGGTCGACTGCCAGTACAGCCCCATTAATGTAAGGAAGTGCAGCACTTTGATATTTTGTGAGAATAAATGTAAGTAACTTTTAGAAGCCGCAACACTCCGGAGACGAAACAACCTTTGAATGATAGTTCAAGGGTTGAATTCAATCTCAAACTGACAAGGAAGCACTGAAACACCAGTAACCTGACAGCTGTGACTCATTACTAATGATCCCTTTAAATAGCGCCCCTGGAACTGCCATCCGCCTGCTTAGCGCCTCATCTCTTTGAGTATATTCAAGGCTGAGATAGATAGATTTTTAGACTCAAGAGATATAGAGATAATGCAGGAAGGTGGAGTTGAGGTCGATGATCAGCCATGATCTCATTGAATGGTGGAGCAGGCTTGAGGGGCCATGTGGCGTACTCCTGCTCCTATTTCTTATGTTCTCGCTGTCGCTGTTGGGACCAGGCGCCACGGCAGGGGGTGATACTCAATTTGGCAGATGGGGTGCCCAGTGAGCGTTGCACGCTCGCTGACATCATGATCTGCCTGCCACTGAGGTCCCCGGGGCTAACTCATAGCGGCGGCGCTACGGGGGTGGGGGGGGAATTTGGCGTGCGGCGCTGGATTCGCCTCGCCATAGCGCTACTGCCTCAGCGCTTCGTTAGCGCCCCTGTCAGTTGCTGACTAGAGGCGCTAAGGTACCGAATTTCTCCCCCAAGTCTTTGTAACCAAGTGAGAGGGAACAAGCAGTGTATCTGTACTTGGTTAGTTTAGGACTAGGAGATGGCTGTGTTGCGTATGGCTGGGCATTCACTGTGTACATTGTCTGTGCTCGTGACTACTTACTTATGACTGTGTTTTGTTTGAACTTCAAAACTGTGGATCTCCTTATCACCCTCCGTCTTTCTTTCCACTTAAAATATTGAGGCTTTAAAAATAGCAAACTCCTGATTCGACTCAACGTCTTCGCTTTTCAATGGGATCCAGCTCTATCGGCCTTTGCCCTTTACTTTGGTTTATCAGAAAGTAAAAGAAACCTAACCTCATTTCACTTCCAATCACAAATCAGAAGAGGCGCCGTCACTCAATCTGACACTCCCAGGCACCAGCTCAGAAAATGGTACTGCGCAGACTTTAGAGGGTAGCATAGAGGCAGTGTCTGCACGCGGTGAGTCACCGGGCACGAGTGGGCTGCAGCCAGGCCAGGGCGAAAGGGCAGCTCGGGTGCCAGCTCCCTGGAGGGCAGGTTTGTGCACGCGTTCTACTGCACAAGTCTCAGATGATGACTTTAATGGGGTGGCCTTCAGAAGAATGGTGATTAGCATGCACACAGAAATGCTTGAAACAATGGCAAGCCTGCCAGAGAGCCTCTTTTTAGTGTAAAAGAGCATGGAGGAGTTCGGCTCCAACATTGCGTGGAGCTTGGAGCCCATGATTTCCTGGATGGAAGTGATGGGCAACTCCATTAGGACATTTGTGGACCCAACCATGATGCTGGGTGTGATGGGCGATCTTGCCGCTTCCATTGCAGCTCAGGCGGAAACAACCCAATGTCTCAGCACTGCAGTGGAAGCTCAGACTGCTCTCCTGCAGTCTCAGCTTGCTGCCACGCAAGATCAGACTGCTGCCTGAAGGGATAATTACTAGTCCTAGCCCTTTTCGGGTTACCCCAGATCAGGCGTATTCCCCAGACGTTCACCTTCAACTAAAGTTTGAGATAGCCGAATTCTATAAGACGCTTAATTGGGTCTAAAGGTCCAGACTATCTCTCCCTAAAGGAAAGGAATGACGTGAAGATGTTACCGTCCTCCAGATAGCACTTTTAATAAGTTTAACTAGACTGTAACCTTCCAGATATTATGAGAGTCCGGAAAACTCCCCCAGAATTCTGCAACTCCTCACCAAAGAGTGTACAGAGATTGAGTTCGTGAGTTTGATACAGAAGTACTATGTGAGACAATTCTAAAAATATATATAGATTTATTAAAGAACCGACATGTAGTTAACAGCTGGTGATTCAATCGCAACTTTAACAGTTCCAAAAACAAATAGCTTACATTTCTTATTCTCAGAGATCCTTATTCTCAAATCTTAACTTCGTTATAGTTTTAACTTATTTCTAATCCAGGATATCCACCAAAATCAAATAAAAGTACCTTTTGGATCCCCGAGACTCAAAGAGTTAAAAACATACAGAGCCTGCCTCTGAAATTGAGAATCGCTTTGCCCCTTCCAGCGACTTCTGACTTCCTATTTGAAAGTTCTATATTTTATACCCTTTTTTCAGTGGTATATCCTTTGAAGTTTTCTGCTGATGTAAGCTAATTATCTCTAGTCATCTTTCTGTTGACTTCTTTCTATTCTTACTGCCAATTCAACTGTTAGCTTGCAGAATTCTGTCTGCTGCGTAGGTGTTCAAAACTTATCATAAAAAACGGTTATAACAGATGTATCTATTTGATGCCATTTTTACGAAGGACTTCTATTCAATTCTTAAATCACCTTAGCTGATTGTAAGCAGACTTCACATCTCCTATGTGTTCCAAGTTCAATACAAAAATCATGTGATTGCTTGGTGCATCTATTGATGTCATATCTATGAAGGCATATGGTTCTTTAATGTTCTGGGTATAGCTATTGTGTTCTTTCCAAACTGTAGACTTCTTGGAAGCTCCAACCCTTTGCTTCAATAGGGCCATTGTTTCAGTGTCAACAACCAATTCCCATTTCAAAAGCTTGTATGGTGTTTACAGCTTTGTGTTAACAACTCATCTTCACAGAATCACAGAATCACAGAAACCCCACAGTGCAGATAGAGGCCATTTCGGCCCATCGAGCCTGCACCGACACATATCCCACCCGATCCCCGTAACCCCTACACCAACACATATCCCACCCTATCCCCGTAACCCCACGTATTTAATCCCCCTAACACTAAGGGTCAATTTATCATAGCCAATCAACCTAATCCGCACATCTTTGGACTGTGGGAGGAAACCGGAGCACCCGGAGAAAACCCATGCAAACACGGGGAGAATGTGCAAACTCCACACAGACAGTCACCCGAGGCCAGATTCGAACCCGGGTCTCTGGCGGTGAAGCCTATATTTACAGCATTGTGTTGTTGAGGCTTTTAGATTTTTAAACCCAGTTTTAATAAAGTCAGAATTCTGTTCATAGGATGGTGTATTTTTCTGAATAGGTATGGCTCATTCCTTTACAATCATGGCTGGGTTTATGAGTATGGAAAGGGGCTTGCAGGGCCTCACAGCAGTCCAGCAATCTGTACTCCAATAGATGGCGAGGAATGCTGAGGCACCTAGCTCCAGAGCTGCTCGAGGTTGTCCTGCAAGGCCATCTGCAGTCTCAACAGTGGAAAGTCAGCAGGCTTGCACCAGCCATGCTGCAGCCACTGGGGTAGCACTTTGTAGGAGCACTAGAGTAGGCAAAGCATCATGAAAGACCAGACACTAAGGGAATGCACAAGGGTGATTAGATGACATTGTTGTGTAGTATTGGAATTGATAAATTCCCTTGAGGGCCACTGGCAGTGTTGCCGTTGCCCTGCTCTGAGGCTGCAGGTCTGGTTCCAAGAGGTGGCAGAGTTCTGTGACCACCTCCTTGGTGAAGTGATATATTATCAAAAAGAGCAGTGGTCCTCATACCGATCCCTTGGGAACATCACTGTATACCTCCCTCCAGTCTGAAAAACAACTGTTCACCAGTACGCTCTGCATTCTATCCCTTAGCCAATTTTGTGTCCAGGCTGTCACTGTCCTTTTAATTCCATGGGCTTTACTTTTGCTAACAAGTCTATTTTGTGGTACTTTGTCAAAAGTCTTTTGAAAATCCATATACACAACAACCACACTACCTTCATCAACCCTCTCTGTTTCCTCAAAGAACTCAATCAAGTTAGTCAAACACGATTTTCCTTTAATAAATCTATGCTAGCTTTCATTTATTAGCCCACACTTTTCCAAATGCCAATTAATTTGTTTTGGATTATTGTCTCTAGAAGTGTACCCACCACCGATGTTAGGCTGACTGGCCTGTAGTTACTAAGTTTATCCCTCTCCCCTTTTTTAAACAAGGGTGTAACTTTTGCGATCCTCCAGTCCTCTGGCACCACCCCCATATCCAAGGAAGATTGGAAGATTGCAGCCAGAACTTCCATAATTTCCACCCTTACTTGCCTCAGTAATCTAGGATACATCCCATCTGGACCGGGTGACTTTTCTTCTCTGTAAGTGGTTTTCTCGGGCGCACCGAGTTCTAGTTCTAGGCGATAGGGATTATAAGGACAGATCAGACTCGGACACCCGTTTGAGCTCAACCGTATTGTGTTTAATAGGATTAAAAATAACACTCGTAACAGTACAAAACAATACAACCCTGGCTTGTCCAACAAGCCATACAGTGCTAAATTATCACGGTCTAATAAAATAACCCTCCCGTGAAGTAAACTAACACAGGACCCCAGCACTAAACCCCTCTAAGGTTTGGTTGGGACTTACAATCATCCCCTCACACAGCTAAGTGGTCTTGTGGATGTGTCGGCACAGGCAATATGCTCACCCTAATTGCCCGTTTTCTTGCTTGCAGCTTCTTCCTGTACGGTCTCGCTCCTGGTTCTGTACTGCCGACGTGATATCCAAGTTCCAGTTTGTGTCGAGGTCCGTTGATGAGGGATGAAGAGCAGTGCTCAGCTTCTGGCGGTGTTCCGTCGAGCTGAGCCCCACTCAGGAGACTCGCTGTAGATTGATGCCGGGGAGGAGGGAGAGCAGCCCCCGAATGGCTCCTCATATACCCAAAACCCATCGCCTTTTCCTCCCGCCAATACTGATTGATGTATTGACTCAGGTGATCTGTCTGGACCCCCCTGTGGCCTGGAGTGACTCATGACCTTTGAAATCTTTGTGAAAAATGATATTCCGTTTCCCCGCTCCCAGGCCTGGCACCTGGAGGGACAATGAGTGCTGATTACTGGATGTCTGTTGTTTCCTGAGTTGATGGTCCCCATTAGAAGGTAATGGGTTTCAATCTCAAACCAAACTTGCCTAACTGGCTTATCTCCTGGAAGACAATGGCCTGGCCATCTCCTGCCTTCCACCAGTTTCAGTTGGGACTGTGCTTTATTGATAGTGTCTCTGAGTTACCTCTCGGGGTATTGTTCCCAGTAATCATGTTAGATGGTGATGACGTCCATTGGCCTGGGTTCCCTTCCACCCAGCCTGTCAATGTGAGATGGCCGTTTGCATATCACTGCACCTCAATCAGGTTAGCCTGGCTTGCAATCCTATTCCCTAAGCCACTCCCACAAGCTTGCCCAACAATACAGTTCTTTCTTGGGGTTTGGGATATAAAATATGATTCATAAAAATTGCCTTTGAGTCCTTTGAGGACTGCCATCCTTTCAAGTACCTCCTCTTTACCTATTTTTTATCCTTTCCAATATCGCTACTACCTCCTCCTTTACTGCTACATTGGCAGCATCCTCTTCTCTAGTGAAGACAGATGCCAAGTACTCATTTAATACCTCAGCCTCCATAAAAATACCTCCTTTTTGGTCCCTAATGGGCTCCACCCTTCCTTTGACTACTCTTTTACTGTTTATGTATTTATAAAAGACTTTGGAGCACATCCCTTCTTGGGAAAGCTCAGGTAAATCTGGGCAATTAGTGAATGTGCAGATGCTTATGAAAAACTACATTAAAATAAAAACAAAAGAGAAAAAGTTACCTATCCACTTCCAGTGGTTTATGGAATCATTACATTTTAATATCACAAAAGGAGGCCAAACAGCCTCTGTACCAATTCTTTGCGACAGCATTCCAAAACTTATCCTGCTGCCCACTCTCTTCTTGTAGACCTGTATCTTTCTCTGCTTCAAAGCCGTGTCTACTCTTCCCTTAAAAGATGCAATGGTCTCTGCCTCAGCTACTCACACTTTCAAAGAATAACATACGCTTGGCTCAACCATCAGTGACTTCCACCCCTCCCCCCCCCCGGCTTAAGGTCAAAGGTGGGACTTTTCCCTGACAATTCCACAATGTTCAGCTCCACTCACGACTCCTCTGATAATGAAGCAGCTCAAGCCACCCTAGAGCAGGACCTTAACATCCAGGCTTGGGCTAACAAGTGGCAGGCATCATTTGAACCTCATAAAAGGATTAAATGCCTTTCCTGCCTCCAGGAGATGAGACCCGAAGCTGCACTTCTTCCCGCCTCCTGGCAAAAGGGCACGGAAGCGGGATGGAGGCAGCTTTGCCATCCGCCCCCACTTTCTCCGAATTTACTGGCTGTCCCGCCTCCATGCCCGCCCCCTTGGGGCTTGGAAAACCCAGCCCTATGTCTTCCTGACGTCTTCTACAGTCGTCTTGCTGTTTGTCTTTTTGTGCTGTTAACAAATTTCAATATTGAGCTTCCCACACTTATTTTACAGAGGCAGAGAGGAAAGAGAGACACAGAGTGAGCGAGAGAAAAAAGAAACAAAAGCAAACCCAGCTCGAGGATACACCACTTCAAACCCTTTTCCAATCTGAACAACACCCATTAGCTCTAAATGTTTATTTCCTGCCTGAAATCAACTTTCTATCCATGTTGCTACATTTCTCCCCATACCATAAATTTCCTGATACCTTACACCTATTTTTTTATAATAAGCTTCCTGTGAAATACTTTATCGAAAGCCTTTTGAAAATCCAAATAGACTACATCACCTGAACTCCTTTTACTTTTCTGGTCAGTCGCTTCTTTAAAAGAAACTCTTATCAGATATATCAAACAAAACTTGCTTTTTAATAAAACCATGTTTGCTGTCCTTGGTTACCCCATCCATCTCCAAATGCTCAATAATTTGGTCTTGAATTATGGGTTCTAAGGGTTTGCCCACTAGTGACATTAGACTAATGGATCAGGGTTTCCAACTTCTCGCCAGCCTGAGAATTTCATCCCATTCAGTAGAACGGGTGGGAAATCAAAAGGGCAACGAGCGCAGATGGAACAACCTGGCCGACTTCAGAATTGGTGTGGTGGATAGGCAAGAGAGACAAGAATCAGAAAATTGCCTCTACATGTGGGGAAAAAAATCAAGACGCAGACGCAAACACTGGCGATATTTCCATATATGTTTTGTTGGTGAGCTCGGATGCAAAGTTTTTGGGTGGGAACAAAATATTCCAGGATACTTGACTTTTAGAAGAGATAGGCGAAATAGAAAAGGTATGTGTGTGTGTGGGGGGCGGGGGGGGAGGGGGGGTGCAGCGGCGGAATAAGGAAATGGCAGAGATATTAAACAAATACTTTGTTTCTATCTTCATGGAAGAAGAGACAAATATAATTCCGGAAATAGTGGGGAACCAAGGGCCTAGTGAGAATGAGGAACATAGAAATTGGTATTAGTAAAGAAATGGTACTGGAGAAATTAATGGGAATAAATGTCAACAAATCCCCTGGACCTGATGGCCTACATCCTAAGGTTTTAAAAGAGATAGCTGTAGAGATAGTGGATGCATTGGTTTTGATCTTCCAGAATTCCCTAGATTCTAGAACGATCCTCGTGGATTGGAAGATAGCAAACTTAACCCTGCTATTCAAGAAAGTAGGAAGGGAGAAAATGGGGAATTATAGACCAGTAGTAGGGAAAATGCTAGAATCTATTATTAGGGACATGGTAAGAAGGCACTTGGAAAATCATAATATGATTGGGCAGAGTCAACACGATTTATGAAGGGGAAATCGTGTTTGACCAATCTGTTAGAGTTTTTTTGAGGTTGTAACTAGCAGAGTAGATAAGGGGGAACCAGTGGATGTAGTGTATTTGGATTTCCAAAAAGCATTCGATAAGGTGCCACACAAGAGATTATTATACAAAGTTAGGTTTCATAGGATTGGGGGTAATATGGATTGAGGATTGGTTAATGGACAGAAAACAGAGAGTAGGATTAAACGGGTCATTTTTGGGTTGGCAGGATGTAACTAGTGGGGTACCACAATGATCAGTGCTTGAGCCTCAGCCATTTACAATCTATATCAATGATTTAGATGAGGGGACTGAGTGTAGTGTATCCAAGTTTGCTGACAATGCAAAGTTAGGTGGGAAAGTAAGCAGTGAAGAGGACACAAAATGGCTGCAAAGGGATATAGACAGGTTAAGAACATGGCAGATGGAATATAATGTGGAGAAGTGTGAAGTTATCCACTTTGGTAGGAAAAATAGAAAAGCAGTTTTTTTTTTAATGGTGAGAGACTGGGAAATGTTGGTATTCAGAGGGACCTGGGTGTCCTTTTACACAAATCACAGAAAGTTATTATGCAGGTACAGCAAGAAATTAGGAAAGCAAATGGTATGTTAGCTTTTATTATAAAGGGATTGGAGTACAAGAGTAAAGAAGTCTTACGACAATTATATAGGGCCTTGGTGAGACCACACCCAGAGTACTGTGTACAGGTATGGTCTCCGTACCTCAGGAAGGATATACTTGTCTTAGAGGGAGTGCAATGAAGGTTCACTAGACTGATTCCTGGGATTTGGAGATTGTCCTATGAGGAGGGATTGAGACGACTAGGCCTATATTACCTAGAGTTTAGAAGAATGAGAGGTGATCTCATTGAAACATAAAATTCTTAACCGGCTTGACAGGGTAGTTGCTGGGAGGATGTTTCCCCTGGGTGGGAAGTCTAGAACCAGGGGTTACAGTCTCAGAATAAGTAGTCGGCCATTTAGGACTGAGATGAGGAGAAATTTCTTCACTCAAAGGGTTGTGAATCTTTGGAATTCTCTACCCCAGAGGGCTGTGGAGGCTCAGTCGTTGAGTATATTCAAGACAGAGATTGATAGATTTTTGGATACTAAGGGAATCAAGGGATATGGGGATAGTGCAGGAAAGTGGAGTTGAGGTCTAAGATCAGCCATGATCTTATTGAATGGCAGAGCAGGCTCGAAGGGCTGAATGGCCTACTCCTACTGTTCTCATGTTCTCAATTGTGATTTAAAAATTTTCATCTTTGTTTTCAAATCCTTCCATGGCCTCGCCCCTCCTTACCTCTGTAATTTCCTCCAGCCCTATAGTCCCCCTAGACCTCTGCGCTCCGCCTATTCTGGCCTTTTGAACATCCTGGATTTTAAATGCTCCACCATTGGCGGTCGTGCATTCAGCTGCCTAGGTCCTGAACTCTGGAATTCCCTCCCTAAATTGGCTGCCACGTTTCCCACATTACAACAGTGACTCCACTTCGAAAGTACTTCATTGGCTGTAAAATGCTTTGAGACACCCAGTGGTTGTGAAAGGCGCTATATAAATGCAAGTCTTTCTTTTTTTTTAAATAATTTCTCTACCTCTCCACTTCTCTTTCTTCCTTTAAGAAGCTCCTTAAAACCTACCTCTTCGACCAAGCCTTTGGTCTTCAGCCCTAACATCTCCTTATATGGCTCGGTGTCAAATTTAAATTTTTTTTTATAACGCTCTTGTGAAGTGCCTTGGGACGTTTTATTGCATTAAAGGTGTTGTATAAATATAAGTTGTTGTTGATCGATTCCCTTGAATGAAAGTCTGTAGCTCCGATTTTGAACTACCCCATACAGTGGTAACGGGATGGGATTGGATGGGGCGCCCGAATTACACAATGCCTGATTGGACTTCAGTGAAGTATAACATTCTGTGGCATGTGAAACAGTTGTCGGATCTGAAGTTGCCCATTCCCGCCTGGCCGTTTGGGTTAAAATTGCATTTTCAACAATCGCTGATTATATGCATCAAAATACTTCACCGATTAAACTTTTTTTTTCAAAAACAGAATAACCTGATTGAGCGTGTCTTTTTGAGCAGAAAATCTAGTACCTCAAAGATTCAATGCAGAGTTCTTTTCCAAAATTTGAGTTCCATTGGAAAAAAAAGAGTATTTACTTGATCTCTCATGCCCTGAGCATGCGCTCTTGATGACCATACTGCTCCCATGCCGCTGTCTGTATTTAACTCGAAGGATCTGCAGAATGCTTTTCATTCTGGTTCCCCTTTCTTTGTTATCTTCTTTCTTGTCCTTTCTCCAGCTCTGCAAATTACTTTCCTATCAACAAGTAAATTTGCTTCCTGTCCAACACTCTGACGTGCCAATTAATACCAGTTCTCAGCCAAATAAATAAATTTAAACCTTTTCATCTTGACCCGCGCCAGAAGGCAATGCTGTTGTGGGCCAACTCAACTATAAGGAGCTGCAAGAGTCCAATCTGGAGACAGATGGTGTAACGGTGACTACTTATGAAAGAGGAAAGACAAATAAAGTATGAGTGAAGCAGTTCAATCCACCTTTAATATTCACTATATACAAAGTCCAGCACAGATTTTATGTATTGCCATGGATTAGCTGCATATTTCCATGCCATGACACACCAATGCGAGTGCCTGACTACTAAATGAAGTGCAACAAAGAATAAAGGTAACACGATACAAATGGAAGTCGTCCAAGAAGCGATGCTCAAAAAATCTTTTCTATACATTTGATACACTGTGATACGCAACTGTCTGCTTATAATGCAGCATGACACATTGAGCTCATTCATACAGTGAGGATCAACTTTCAGGTCTGTTTTGCGTACTGTAGCGTCGTGCAATGGGGAATACATGCTGGTGACATACTGAAGTATCTGGAATGGATCTTTACAAGTCACTGAGAATTTGATTACTTTGTAATTTGCTCCAGAGGAAACGTTCCTTTAATCACTGTTCAAATAATTATTTTGTTTTGAAGGGAGCTTGATGAGGGCGGCCCAGTCAGGAGCCACATCTGTTTGTACTGGGATCAGGGTGGAAACGGGACACCAAGTTATTTACGGTCACTGTTAAACAGGGGCTTAAGAGAGGCAGACGACGCAGACCGTCTCTGCCCGGTTCTAGCATCCAGCAAGATGGGTATGATTTTAAGCCGCATGAGGAACCAGGAGCTTGCACAAATAAAGTTGTTGTGCTGCCCCAGGCGAGATAGCTCACCGGTTTCAGTTGCTACAACAGTACTTTCTGCCGTAAGGCAGCGAGACTTTCTAACTGAAGGACTAGCTGGAACCTTTATGTTTAGTATTCTGCAGCTGCAGGATCTGTTTTGGCAACAACTTATTTATCACGACTTTAAAAAAAAAATCAAAAATATCAGCTACTGCAGTATGGCGCCACATGCACGATGGGTACAGCGAAGGATTTGGCGCTAAACGACACGCCGCAAATTTCTACGCTTACCGTGGTCAGCACTGCAGCAAGTCTTTGGCTTAATGGTAACATTCTTGCCTCTGAGTCAGAAAGTGCAGGGATCGAACCCCACTCCAGACAGTACCGGTGAGTGAAGACTGGTGTTCTGGCTCTGAACTCGGGTTACTTGTGTCTGGTGGGTGTGGGTGTGGGTGGGCCTCCCTCATCGTACGGGTCGTGGGAGCCCATAAAACCTTCCCGCCATATAGGACCTAACCACCCTATTGACTGGTATCAAGGTGGCTACGGCCATGGAAGGAGCGTTCACGTTGTGGCCTGTCAGGCTGTTAATCAGCCTGCAAATCCTTCCACTACTTCACACTAATCTCCAAGGGAAGAGTGTGAAAGTTACAAAAATAACAACCACATGTAGCAAGACTTGCTGCGTGAGGACTGCAATTTTACATAAAAGGTCCTGCAGGCAGTGAAAATTAAAGTTTTTAAATGATGATAATTCACTTCACCAAATGATGGAATGTCTGTCATATAATGAGAGAGATAGAAATCAGGTCATTAAAATCTATGTAACATTTTTAACCAAAGACAGTTCAGGAAAGATCTAGAGGTCAAGTGACTAATTTTTATTGATTTTAATTATAGCATATAGCTCTTGGAAAATGAAAGCTAGCAGGTTATAGAAGTATATTGAGACTGAACTCCAGTGATTAGTGTCAGCTGTGGCTCAGTGGGTAGCACTCTCCCCTGTGAATCGCAAGGTCGTGGGTTCAAGTCCCACTCCATGAGACTTAAGAACAAAAATCTAGGCTGATACTCCAGTGCAGTGCTGAGGGAGTGCTGCACTGTTGGAGGTGCCATCTTTCAGATGAGACGTTAAACCGAGGCCCCGTCTGCTTTCTCAGGTGGACGTAAAAGATCCCATGGCACTAGTTCAAAGAAGAGCAGGGGAGGTATCCCCGGTGTCCTGGCCAATATTTATCCCTCAACCAACATAACAAAAACAGACTATCTGGTCATTATCATATTGCTGTTTGTGGGAGCTAGCTGTGTGCAAAATTGGCTGCTGCGTTTCCTACATTACAACAGTGACTACACTTCAAAAGTACTTCATTGGCTATAAAGTGCTTTGGAACGTCCAGTGGTTGTGAAAGGTGCTATATAAATGCAAGTCTTTCTTTTAATACTTACTTGATGATAAAATTCTTGAATCATTGTGGAAAGGAGTTACTTTGCCTCACAAAGTGGTAAACCCATAACTCTGCAGGTTACTCAAACCTACCTTGTCAAAAGCATTCACTTTTAGATTCGGCTCCTACTCCCGGGACTCTCCTGGGTGTTCTCAGTCCAGTTTTCAGGACTCAATGGTCACTGTTAATTCTTTACTTTCTCACTCTACCAACAGCATTTAACAACTGTTTGTCAATATCTAATAAAAGCATAGGTTAAAAAAATGTCTTGAATCAAATAAAATACAATTACAGCCATCTCGTGTCCAAACCTTATAAAGAGAGCTCAATATGGCATCCACTGCGGCAGATGAAGTTTAATACAGTCAAATGCAAGGTACTATTTCTTTGAACTAGAAATAGAAGACAGATGTATTCCATGATGGGATAGAGCTCACCCAAAAGTGAAGTTGGGAAGAGACCCAAGTGCATTAGTTGATTCATCAAACTCCACAGGGGAAAAATTCGGCAATGTTTGCGCTGCTCGCGAAATTGACCAGACATTTTGCAGCGGTGCTAAACACTACCGCCATGATCTCCTGCGTCCACAGATCGTGATGTCAGTCGAGCGTGCAATGCCCCGGTAGTGCCCCAGACTGGATATTGAGTGGCGCCCCCTGCCTTACCGCCTGCCACTAGCAACGGCAGGTAGAGGGGAATGTTTTGCAGTTGGGAAGGGACTGGTGGAGCGCTATTTAAAGGCAGCCTGCCTTTTTTTCTCAGTGACATTTTTGCACCACGCATTCTGAGAGAGCGAGAGAGACTTCTGGAGAGATTCAACACTGTGTGAAGGAGTTTTGGGTACTGAGCAACACTTTGCAGCTCAATTTTGATTTGACCTTCCTTGCATCGATTTAGAAGAGACTATGGGGGCTGCACTCTGAGCTCTTTCCCTGGGCCTCACCATTGTTCTTTCCAGCAGAATTGATGTACAGGTCTCTCCAGGCCGAGATTCAAGGCTGCAATGAGCAGGGTGTGGATGGCGAGCAAGATCGACCCTCCCCTTTAAGAACTGGCCAGCGCCAGTGTGTCTGTGTTCCATTGCTAACTGACATCACATGAGCTTTGCCAGCGCTCTGAGGTAGCGCCTCGCTCCTCGATGTTAGCACCTTAAGAGAGGTGTGTAGTGCCTGATTTAGTGCTCCAGTCACCTCCAGGGGCGATAAAAGCCAAGTTTGCAGTCAGAGGCGATAATTAGCACCAGGCGCTAAACTTTGCGCCCGGTCGATAATTGCACCCTAAACGGGACGATATCGAATTTCTCCCCCCATGTCCATATATGTGAGGTAGCAATCAACAAAGCCAACAGCATGCGAAATGAGTTAAGTTCATGAGAACATAGGAACACGAGTAGGCCATTCAGCCCTCAAGCCTGTTCTGCCATTCAATTAGACCATGGCTGATCCATACCTCAAATCAACTTACCCGCCTTTACTCCACATCCCTTACCTAACAAAAAACTATCGATCTCAGTTTTGAATATTTCAATTGACCCAGCATCCACAGTCTATTGAGGGATTGTTCCAGATTTCCACTACCCTTTCTATGAAAAAATGCTTCCCAATTTCACTCCTAACTGGCTTAACTTTCATTTTAAGAATTTGTCCCCTTGTTCTGGATTCGCCACCAGACAAAATAGTTTCTCCCAAAGGCTATGCTGAAGCTGCACAGTGCTCCGATCAACAACAACAACTTGCATTTGTGTAGTGCCATTAACATAGTTAAATGCCACAAGGTGCTTCACAGGAGCATTATTGAACTAAATTTGACACCAAGACACATGAGATATTTGGACAGATGACCAAAGGCTTGGTCAAAGAGGTAGGTTTTAAGGAGTGTCTAAAAGGAGGAGAGGTAGAGAGGCAGAAAGGTTTAGGGAGAGAATTCCGGAGCTTAGGCCCCAGGTAGCTGTAGGCAAGGCCACCAATGGTGGAGCCATGAAAATTGGGGATCTCGGAGAGTTTAGGGCTGGAGGAGGTTACAGAGCTAGGGAGGTATGAGGCCATGGAGGGATTTGAAAGCAAGGATGAGAATTTTAAAGTTGAGTTGTTTCTGGACTCGGGAGCCAATGTAGGTCAGCAAACACAGGAGTGATGGGTGACGGGACTTAGGATACGGGCAGTTTTGGATGAGCTCAAGTTTATGGTGGGTGCAAGGTGGGAGGCCGGCCCGGAGAGCATTGGAATAGTCAAGTCTGGAGGTAACAAAGGCAGGGATGAGGGTTTCAGCAGCAGATGGACTGAGGCAAGGACGGAAAGGGGCAATGTTACAGAGGCAGATGTAGGCAGTCTTGGTGATGGAGAGGACATGGGGGTGGAAGCTCAGTTCAGGGTCAAATAGGATACCAGGATTGCGAATGGTCTGGTTCAGCCTTAGACAGTGACCAGGGAGAGAGTTGGTGGCTAGCGAACGTAGCTAGTGGTGGGGACAATGGCTTTGGTCTTCCCAATATTTAATTGGAGGAAATTTCTGCTCACCAATACTAGATGTCGGACAAGCAGTGTGACAAAACAGAGGCAATGGAGAAAAGAGGTGGTGAGGTAGAACTGGGTGTCATCAGCATACATGTGGAACCTGACATTGTGTTTTTAGATGATTTCACCGAGGGGCAGCAGGTAGATCAGAAATAGGAGGGAGCCTAGGATAGATCCCTGAGGGACTCCAGAGGTAACCGTGCGGGAGTGGGAAAAGCCATTACAGATGATTCTCTGGCTACGACTGGATAGATAGGAATGGAACCAGATGAGTGCAGTCCCACTCAACTGGACACATTTTGAGAACTGAGCACAGTTCTGGTTGCCAATAACATAAAGCATCCATCAGTTCTTAGGAGGCAAGTTTAGGGAAGAACGATGAGGCTGATCCGCTAAGTTTGACGAAGGAACTATGAGGACTGACTCGCCAACTAAGGTTTTTCAAACTTGGAGACGCATATTAGAGGAAGCTTGAAAATATCTTCAGATATCTCAAGGTGGCAGGACCAGAGGGCACAGGTTCAGGGTTGTGACGGTCAAATTCAAGACATACACCATTAAGTATTTCTTTACATAGAGGATGAACAACAGCTGGAATGGGTTGCCAGGAAGGCTGGCTGTGTCCATTTAAAAAGCAGCTGGATGCCACCATGTTTAAGTGGTAGGGTTGGTATTCTGGAAGGACGGGATCAAATGGGCTGAAGGGCCCTCGTTATCTGAACTTAACTTCTGATCGCTTGAAAAAAAAGTTAATTTACAATTCTAGCTCATTATACAACCATGAGAAAGGCTGCTATAACCCAGAGAAACTGGCTAGAAATAAACAGGTAAATTCAAAAGCCCAACACAAGATCATGTTGATAATTTTGGGGATTGTGCCACATATGTTGTGTGTATGATATGCAATCAGCTAGATCGTTAACACAACACAATATTTTGCATAAATGTACAAAAAAAGGCCTGGATAATACAAACTGGATTGATAAACTGCTACCTCTACCTCAATTCTGACCCAATAAAACAGTTGCATCTAATGGATACAGCATTCTAGACCTTTCCGAATTTTAACATTATGTGAAAATGCTAATGCTACATAAGGTAGCAGAAAATCCTTTCGGATTCCTTGACCTGCCTGCTCTCCCCTTCAGCTGCGCTGTACAGGAAAAGTGCCCCATGATCCAAGTGACCTACCCTGTGCTTTAAGTGACCTGTGACCCAAGTTTAGGATCACCACAGGAGTCAAGAAGTATCCCGCTTTCTTTTTCTCAGTCTAATAAGTGAAAGGGTAAAAATATTTAGTCAGCATTTTAACAAGTTAATGACTCTTATACAACTGTATTTCCACACAAACCTATTTATGCTTCAGTTCCATTTATGATAGGCAAAAAGCTGAAGCAGAAAACTAAACATCTGGGAGCATTTGCTTCCCTAAACGATTGCCTATTATAGGCACGGAATAACCAGTGAAACTACTCAAGGACACGTTTGCTTTCCTCACAAATTACATTTGATGCTTCCAGCACATCCCAGTGGGGGAACTGATATTTCCTTTCTTTTGCAGGCAGTCAAAAATCCCGTACAAACTTCCATGGGGCTCTTCGTACCTTTATCTTCATCCATGCTATCCTTCTGTAGCACACTAATGACATCAAATTTTGATCTTAATCTCTTTGATTCTATCATATATACCAACCTGCCTTCGACATAACCAAACAGCCAAAGCTGATCAACAGATGTAAGAACAGGTTCTGAGCAGTGAATGGAGGCGATTTAGGCGACATGACCAAAGAGTCATAGTCAAAGAGTTGGCTTTTGAGAAGGCTTTTGAAAGAGGGGTAAAGCGATGTCAAGATGCAGAGATTTAGGGAGAGAGGTCCAGATCATTGGGCAAAGATGGCTGAATGGTTCTCAAAGAAAGGTGGAGTAAGGAGAGATGCAAAGTAAGCGCCAATTGGATTAGCAGAAGATACATGCTGGTGTTCTACGCTGATGGAGGTTCCAGAGGTTGCAAGAGGCTGTGGGCAAAGTTGTGACAAGGACTTTCAATTCAATGCATTGGGGGATGGGGAGCAAGTGGAGGTTGGTGAGGACAGTGGTTATAGGGGAGCAGGACTTTAGTGTGGTTTAGGATGCAGGCAACAGACTTTTGGATGGGCGGCAGCTTATAAAAAATGGAACATAGGAGGCCAGTGAGGACAAAGCTCAAGTAGTTGAGCGGGGAGGTGGCAAAGGCCTGCATGAGGGTTTTAATGGCAGTGAGGGTGAAGTAGGGTGTCTTGATGGTGTCTCAGTTAAGGGATTTGAAGCTCAGCTCGGGTTTGCAGTTGTGCACTGTCTGAGGTTTAACCATCGCAAGTAGTCAGGGAGGGGAATAGAAATAGGGGCTAAGGTGCAGAATTTTTGGCAGTTGCGATGTTAAAAAAAAATTTAAGTCCATGTTCATCCATGGTTTGACCTGGGATAAGCAGTTGGACAGCACAGTAGATCATGGAGTCAAGGGTAATGGAGAAGAGGTAGAGCTGGGGCATTGTCAAGATTCATAGAAAAGCTAACACCATGCCTACAAATTATGTCACCAAAGGGAAGCCCGTAGATGAAGAAAAGAAGGGGGTCTAAGGATGAAACCCAAGGTGATTATCTGTGGGATAAAGGATAAAGGTGGTTGCACTGAGATAGGGAGAATGATGGAGAAAGGAGGACTGGTCAACTGTGTTGAATATCATGAGGAATATTGAAGAGGACAATGAGGAATACCACACCATAGTTTCAGTTACATGGACATTATCAGTGCAAAGAGAGAGATCATGGAAGCTGTAGTTTTTGCTCTTTGGAACTACAATACCCAATATCCTGTAACTACCTGCCATAACATTTGTAAACAATTGTGAGGTGTGAGCAACAGCAAAATGAATAAGGTTGATTATTTTCAGCATTTCATACAGTTTAAGCCATTAAGTTACTATTTCAAACCATGAGATGATTTTGGTGTTATTGTGTGGGAATTCATATTTGTGTTAGGTCAGAAGGGGTGATTATGCTGACCTTAGACATGCAACTATGTTAAACTTGTATAGAAGCTTGATTAGACCACACTTGGAGTACTGTGTACAGTTCTGGTCTCTATATTATTAAAAGGATATAGAGGCACTGGAAAAAGTCCAAAAATTATTTACAGGATGTTACTAGAACTGAGAGGTTATACCTATCAGTAAAGATTGAGCAGGCTGCGGATCTTTTCTCGAGAAAAGAGAAGGCTAAGGGGTGACCTAACAGAGATCTTTAAAAATATGAAGGAGTTTGCTAGGGCAGACATGGAGAAGATGTTTCCACTTGTGGGGGAAGATCAGAACTAGGGGCCATAAATATAAGATAGTCATTCATAACTCCAATAGGGAATTCAGAAGAAACTTCTGTACTCAGAGAGTGGAACTCACTACCACAAGGAACAATTGAGGTGATTAGCATAGGTGCATTTAAGGGGAAACTAGATAAACACACGAGGGAGAAAGGAATAGAAGGTTGTTGATAGGGTGAGATGAAGAGGGATGGGAAAAGGCTCGTGTGGAGCATAAACACTGGCATAGACCAGTTGGCCGAATGGTGCATTTCTGTGCTGTACATTCTATGTAATATGTAACTAGAATCAGCCAGCCAGGTCTGGACCACAGTGAATGGCCAGGCACTGGTCAATGGAGAGAAAACCCTCCTTGCATAGTGCTACACCAAGAACAGCTTCAACTAGAACTACAGATTCACAAGAAGAGGTTAAAAAATATTATTTGAGGAGGGAAGAGGAAAAAATAAACAAGGATAAAATACTTGCATCTTAAGCAAATACAGTAAATGCACTATAAAATAATTGGGAGACTTTGGGGATAGAAGAACAAAGCTATCAGCATCTTAAGAAAGTTTTAGTTGACACATAAATCATATTGCTTCAGTAAATTTGTTATGTTGCAGTGATGGATGAATCAATGTCACATTCAGGCTGCACTGGGACAGTAGTATCAAGAATTGTACCTCAGGTCTCGTACTACTCATAAGCAAAGCCATGAGAGATTTACTAATATCCTCTGCAAGCATATAGTCAACTATAGTTTTTGATAGATTCTTAAGCTGTATTAACCTTGATATCTAAAAAATGCCTCATTGTCAATCAAACCCCTCCATGGCTGCAGCCCTCCCTATCTCTGTAACCTCCTCCAGCCCTACAAGTCTCCGAGAACTCTCTGTTCCTCCAATTCTGGCTTTTTGTGCATATCCAACTCACTTTGCCCCTCCACTGGTGGCCGAGCCTTCAGATCTCTAGGTCCTATGCTTTGGAATTCCCTCCCTTAAACCTCTATGCCTCTCCACTTCTCTTAACTAAAAGATTAATTAAGAAAGGGAAGATAGATTATGAAAGTAAACGAGCAAAAAATATAAAAACAGATAGCAAGAGTTTCTACAGTTATATAAAAAGAAAAAGGGTGGCTAAAGTGAACGTTGGTCCCTTAGAGGAGGAGACCTGGAAATTAGTAGTGGGGAACATGGAGATGGCAAATACGCTGAACAAATATTTTGTATCAGTCTTTACAGTAGAGGACACTAAAAATATCCCAACACTGGACAAACGGGGGGCTATCGGGGGGAGGAGCTAAACACGATTAAAATCACTAAGGAGATGGTACTCGGTAAGATAATGGGACTTAACACGGATAAATCCCCTGGACCTGATGGCTTACATCCTAGGGTCTTGAGAGAAGTAGCGGTAGGGATTGCGGATGCATTGGTGGTAATTTTCCAAAACTCCCTGGATTCAGGAAAGGTCCCAGCAGATTGTAAAACTGCTAATGTAACTCCCTTATTTAAAAAGGGAGGTAGACAAAAGGCTGGAAACTATAGACCAGTTAGCCTAACATCTGTGGTTGGTAAAATGTCGGAGTCCATTATTAAGGAAGCAGTAACAGGACATTTGGATAAGCATAATTTAATCGGACAGAGTCAGCATGGATTTATGAAGGGGAAGTCATGTTTGACAAATTTGCTTGAATTCTTTGAGGACGTAACAAACAGGGTGGATAAAGGGGAACCAGTGGATGTGGTGTATTTGGACTTCCAAAAGGCATTTGACAAGGTGCCACACAAAAGATTACTGCGCAAGATAAAAAAATCACGGGATTGGGGGTAATATACTGGCATGGGTGGAAGATTGGCTATCTGACAGAAAACAGAGAGTTGGGATAAATGGTTCATTCTCGGGCTGGCAATCAGTAACTAGTGGTGTTCCGCAGGGGTCAGTGCTGGGACCCCAACTCTTTACAATCTATATTAACGATTTGGAGGAGGGGACCAAGTGCAACGTATCCAAGTTTGCCGACGATACAAAGATGGGAGGGAAAGCAGTGAGTGAGGAGGACATAAAAAACCTGCAAAAGGACATAGACAGGCTAAGTGAGTGGGCAGAAATTTGGCAGATGGAATATAATGTTGGAAAGTGTGAGGTTATGCACTTTGACAGAAAAAATCAAAGAGCAAGTTATTATCTAAATGGAAAGAAACTGCAAAGTGCTACAGTACAAAGGGATCTGGGGGTCCTGGTGCATGAAACACAGAAGGTTAGTATGCAGGTACAGCAGGCGATCAGGAAGGCCAATGGAATCTTGGCTTTTATTGCAAGGGGGATGGAGTATAAAAGCAGGGAAGTCTTGCTTCAGTTATACAGGGTACTGGTAAGGCCACACCTGGAATACTGCGTACAGTTTTGGTTTCCATATTTAAGAAAAGATATACTTGCTCTTGAGGCAGTTCAGAGAAGGTTCACTCGGTTGATTCCGGAGATGAGGGGGTTGACTTATGAGGAAACGTTGAGTAGGTTGGGCCTCTGCTCATTGGAATTCAGAAGAATGAGAGGCGATCTTATCGAAACATATAAGATTGTGAGGGGGCTTGATCGGGTGGATGCAGGGACTTTGTTTCCACTGATGGGTGAGACTAGAACTAAGGGGCATAATCTTAGAATAAGGGGCTGCTGTTTCAGAACTGAGATGAGGAGAAACTTCTTCACTCAGAGGGTAGTAAATCTATGGAATTTGCTACCTCAAAGAGCTGTGGAAGCTGCGACATTAAATAAATTTAAAAAGGAAGTAGACAGTTTCCTAGCTGATAAGGGAACTAAGGGTTATGGGGAGCGGGCAGGGAAGTGGACGTGAGTCTAGGTTCAGATCAGCCATGATCCCATTGAATGGCGGAGCAGGCCCGAGGGGCCGTATGGCCTACTCCTGCTCCTACTTCTTATATGTTCTTATGTTTAAGATGCTGCATAAAACCTAACAATTTGACCAAGCTTTTGGTCATCCAAAATGTCTCCTTCTTTGGGTCAGTGACAATTTATGTCTGATTACATTCCTGTGAAGCACCGTGGGATGTTTTACTGCGTTAAAGGCACTATATAAATGCAAATTGTTGTTATTACATCAAGACCTTAAGGGCACACAATTACATTTTAGCAACGTTCACTAGACAAAGAGAGGGGCCAACTGAATCTTGAAACAAAGCAGGAAAACAACACTATTGCTGAGACAGTGTAAATGTAGTGGAGGACATATTAGAAGAACATGCAATGATTGCTTGAGTATGAGGCTGTCTTAATAGAGTGTGCTATAAAACAATAAGCTTGACATTGAGCTGCTGAATGCTCATGTTTCAGATTCATGATTGAAATTGGTCACTGAATTTGCCTCTTTACTTTGATGCCTCATTATCTCCTCAGTAAAGTGCCAAAGACAGTTTGGTCATGTTCACCCAATGTATGATATTAGCACACTTTCTTAAGTGACGTGCTCTGTAATTATGAAGAAAAATTAAATGATTGGCATGAAAGACTATGAGGGAAGTTCATGCTGCAGCAGATTACAGTTAGAAGCATTTTCCCAGCAGCCACCTTGTCTTTGTGCACACAGCATGTCAACAATAGGAAGTTACTTGTAATCCACTTTGCTAAAATAGCACAGGGCCTGTTAATATTTCACCGAAAGCCTTCACTTCCAAAGAGTAGCATCTTCAAAAAAAGGGAGATGTGCATTTATATAGCGCCTTTCACAATCTCAGAATGTTCCAAAGTACTTCACAACCAATGAAGTACTTAAAAAATGTAGTCACCGTTGTAAAGTAGAAAACGCGGCAGCCAATATGTTAAAAATAAGGGGTCGCCCATTTAAGACAGAGATGAGGAGAAATTTTTTCTCAGAGGGTGGTGAGTCTTTGGAACTCTCTTCCTCAGAGGGCGGTAGAAGCGGAGTCTTTGAATGTTTTTAAGGCAGAGGTAGATAGATTCTTGATAAGCAAGGGGGTGAAAGGTTATCGGGGGTAGACAGGAATGTGGAGTAATCAGATCAGCCATGATCTTATTGAATGGCGGAGCAGGCTCGAGGGGCTAAGTGGCCTACTCCTGCTCCCAATTCGTATGTTATGTTATGTTATGTGCAGAGCAAGCTCCCACGAACAGCAGTTAGATAAATGACCAGGTAATCTGTTTCAGTGATGTTGGTTGAGGAATAAATTTTGGCCAGGGCACCGTAAAACTCCCCAGCTCTTCTTTGAACAGTGCCATGGGATTTTTTACATCCATCCGAGATGGCAGTCAGGGCCTCGGTTTAACGTTTCATCCAAAAGACAGCCTCTCCGACAGTGCAGCACCTCTTCAGTACTGCACTGAAGTGCCATCCTAGGTTTTGTGCTGAGACTTGAACCCACAATTCTGACTCAGCGGTGAGAGAGCTACACCTACAATAAGTTAGTTCGATGCGTCCTCTGGGATCACGTGGGCCATGGGGAGCCAATCGGAGCAGGGAATGCTCCATTCATAAGTCTGACAGGAAGTGCTGTCAAGATTTATAAATACTACGGCCCCAAAACAGCACTAAATCTTCAAATAATTTTTTTTTTAATCACATTTTTTAAATAAACTATAAATTACATGAAATAACTATTTTAAACAATAATTTTAAATTTTTGAAAAAAATAATTTTATTTTCTAACGGGGCTAAAAATAAACTTTAAAGATAATAAACCTGTGGAAAAAATGTTATAATTTTAATTACATAGAAACATAGAAACATAGAAGATAGGAGCAGGAGTAGGCCATTCGGCCCTTTGAGCCTGCTCCGCCATTCAATGAGATCATGGCTGATCATCCAAATTCAGTACCCTGTCCCTGCCTTCTCCCCATACCCCTTGATCCCTTTAGCCTTAAGAAATACTTCCAACTCTTTTTTGAATATATTTAATGAACTGGCCTCCACCGCCCTCTGTGGCAGAGAATTCCATAGGTTCACCACTCTCTGGGTGAAGAAATTCCTCCTCATTTCAGTCCTAAATGGCTTACCCCTTATCCTTAGACTATGACCCCTGGTTCTGGACTCCCCGGCCATCATAAACATCCTTCCTGCATCTAGTCTGTCCAGGCCTGACAGAATTTTATAAGTTTCGATGAGATCCCCTCTCAATCTTCTAAACTCCCGTGAGTATAAGCCCAATTGACACAATCTCTCCTCATATGTCATTCCTGCCATCCCAGGTATCAGTCTGGTGAATCTTCGCTGCACTCCTTCCATGGCAAGAACGTCCTTCCTCAGGTAAGGCGACCAAAACTGCACACAATACTCAAGG
The DNA here is from genome assembly GCF_052327205.1 of Somniosus microcephalus. Taxonomy (NCBI): domain Eukaryota; kingdom Metazoa; phylum Chordata; class Chondrichthyes; order Squaliformes; family Somniosidae; genus Somniosus; species Somniosus microcephalus. Next base: position 22,705,984 of record NC_141002.1, on the reverse strand, counting down.
TGCGGTCTCACCAAGGCCCTGTACAACTGTAGCAAGACATCCTTGTTCCTGTACTCGAAACCTCTTGCTACGAAGGCCAACATACCATTTGCCTTCTTAACTGCCTGCTGCAGCTGCATGCTTACCTTCAGCGACTGGTGCACAAGAACACCCAGGTCTCTTTGCACTTCCCCTTCTCCCAATCTATTGCCATTCAAATAATAATCTGCCTTCCTGTTTTTGCCACCAAAGTGGATAACCTCACATTTATCCACATTATAGTGCATTTGCCATGTCTCTGCCCAATCACCCAATCTGTCCAAATCGTACTGGAGTTTCATGACATCCTCCTCACAGCTTACCCTCCCACCCAGCTTTGTGTCGTCTGCAAATTTGGAGATATTACATCCAATTCCCTCGTCCAGATCATTAATATATATTGTGAACAGCTGGGGTCCTAGGACCGATCCTTGTGGTACCCCACTAGTCACTGCCTGGCACTCGGAAAATGACCCGTTTATTCCAACTCTTTGCTTTCTGTCCGCCAACCAGTTCTCTATCCAAGTCAATACCTTGCCCCCAATCCCATGTGCCTTAATTTTGCATGCTAATCTCTTATGTGGGACCTTATCGAAAGCCTTCTGAAAGTCCAAATACACCACATCCACTGGTTCTCCCTTATCTATTTTACCAGTTACATCCTCAAAAAATTCCAGTAGATTAGTCAAGCATGATTTACCTTTTGTAAATCCATGTTGACTTTGTCCGATCCTGTCACTGCTTACCAAGTGCTCTGCTATTACATCTTTTATAATAGATTCTAGCATTTTCCCCACTACCGATGTCAGGCTTACCGGTCTATAATTCCCCGCTTTTTCTCGACCACCTTTTTTGAATAGTGGGGTAACATTAGCTACCCTCCAATCCATGGGTACTGTTCCAGAGTCTATCGAGTTCTGGAGGATGACCAGCAATGCATCTACTATTTCTAGGGCCACTTCCTTAAGTGCCCTGGGATGTCGATTATCAGGCCCTGGGGATTTATCGGCCTTTAGTCCCATCAATTTTCCTAACACCATTTCCCTACAAATACTGATTTCTTTCAGTTCCACCCTTTCATCAGGCCCTATGTTCCCCGGCATCTCTGGTGTAGTGTATGTAACTGTTCTACCTTTAAGAGAACTATTGTATGTAACCGTCCACCTTTAAGAGCACTATTTTAGGGGTTGCACTACTTTATCTTGGCTGCTGTATACTGTAATACCGGCGGTGACCACATTTTGGAAGGGTATTGTTTTTGCAATTGGTTGCCTTGATTGCTGCCATCAAGACAGTTCAAAAGTTAAGTGCTGTGTACGGATTTATTGGGCAGATCCGCCCTGACCTTCGAATAGTAAAGTCCTGTTAAAGTTTACTCTTGTGGTCTGTGTATTAATTTGCAATATAACACACAGACTTTACAGTGGCGACGAGTTCGATCTTACCCTGCGGCAGAGATACATCCGAAGCAGTTAACGAGCGTCGAGAAGAGGCATCCGCCCTCGTCATTCTGCTGAGTGAAGACTCGAGTCTGCAGAGCAAGGAAGAAGGAAGAATTCTGACACGAAGCCTTCCATCAGCAACAGGCAGTGATCGTCCCTTCTATCACGGTGGTGAGTGAGCCGATCAGCCACGAGAAGCAAGTCGGCCACGTTGACTGTGAGTAGGGGAGAAAATAAAAAGAAACGGAGGATATAAGGGCGGTGAACTCGACCACGGCCGGGGGAAAGGAGCCGGACAGAAGTCGGGGCCAGAGGCGCTGAGACTGGGGCAGCGTAGGGCACGGAAGCCGCGGTACAAGCGGGAACGCAGCCGGTGTGAGAGACCGGGCTACAAGCGGGAACGCAGCCGGTGTGAGAGACCGGGCTACAAGCGGGCTGGGAGACGCAACAGCGTCGTGAGACAGCTCGACCGCGACCGGTGAAAATGGCCGGGCAGCTACCGAGGCCGCGAGGCGCTGCGACCGGGATCGTAAGGCGCGGGAGGTAATAAATAAATAAATAAATAAATAAATAAAACCGCGGAGAACTCAGCCGCAGCCGGGGGAGGAAAGACTGCGAGAGGGCTGGGAGGCAAGATTGAAAACTGCTGAGGGAGAGACAGAGCCCGAGCGAGCAAGAGAGACAGAGCCCGAGCGAGCGGGAGAGCGAGGGAGACCGAGCGAGCGGGAGAGACAGAGCCCGAGCGAGGGGGGAACGGGACCGAGCGAGATTTCCGCCCAGCGGCTTACAGCAGCTTTCCGTAAAGGACCAAGAGCTGGAACTATCCGCCGCCAACTGGTTGTTCCCAGCGCCCAGTTGCCCCTGTCGAGAAAGGGAACAAAGAACGCAATCAACTGTTCTCGCGCTTCAGAATACACTGAAGCCGGCGCGCAGGCTGCGAACCCCGAAAGCCAGCGGTCATCACCCGAGGGCAAAGCTTACCCCTCCCGCCAGAGGAAGAAACGCGGGAAGCCGCCAGTTAGGCGAGGAAGAAGACAAGCGCGGGAAACCGCCATTCTCGGAGGCGGGGAAGAAGATAAGCGCGAGAAACCGCCATTTTTGAAAAAAAAAAGTTAAAGAAAAATTTCGTTGTTGTTTCTCAGAAAGATTGTGAAGATGCCTAAGCATGGTAACATCAACGATTTTGATTCCGATGTGGAAGATTGGGCCACGTATGTAGAACGCATCGAGATATATTGTAAGGCCAATAAAATAGCAAATGATGATAAAGCTCTAACCTTACTAAACTCAATGGGTGCGAAGACATACGGGCTATTGAAACATCTTCTATCACCAGCTAAACCGGCGGATCAGACTTTCGCTAATATTGTTGCTGTCCTGAAGGATCATTTGAACCCCACACCGCTGATGTTAGCGGAACGATTTAAATTTTATGCGAGAACGCAACTGAAAGAGGAAAGCAACGCGGAGTACTTGGTTGAACTGCATAGACTAGCGAAATACTGTCAGTTTGGGGAAAATCTGACAGAGGCACTGAGAGACAAGTTCGTGTGCGGGTTGTCGAAGGAAGGAACACAAAAGCGACTACTCGAAGAGAACGATCTTACACTTGATAAGGCTGTCCTTATTGCAGCATCGCACGAAGCCGCAGCAAGAGGCACTGCGGAAATGCAGCTGAAGGCAGCAGTACTCAGCGTGGATCAAATGGCTTCGGGTACAACGAAATGTTATCATTGTGGGAAGACAACACACGATCAGAACCAATGCTGGTTTAAAAACCAGGAATGTAGAAAATGTGGCAAGCTTGGTCACATAGCTAAAGTATGCCGGTCCGGAAAGAAGACCAGCAACAAAAAAAAGTCACCGCAGGAAAAGTGCAGCAAGGTACACAAGGTGGCTGAGAAGAGTTCGGATGAACAGAATTCGGATTCAGACTCCAACAGCCAGGAACTGGGTAGTCTGAGAATTCACAATGGGAGTAAGGAAGCTGACCTACAAACTATCTGGGTCACGCTCAAAATAGCCGGAGTCCAAGTGAAAATGGAATTGGACACAAGATCAGCCCTAACAGTCATAAACCGAAGGGACTACAAGCGGCTATTCTCACATATTCCCTTGAGAGATACCAAGATTGTATTGCAGACATACACGGGGCGAAAAGTATACCCCATCGGAAAGATAAAAGTCAAGGTGAGACACAAGGGCAAAGAACACCAAGGAATGGACTTATATGTACTACCTGAGGGAGGTCCACCACTTCTGGGACGGGAGTGGATCAGGAAAATAAATATGGACTGGCACTTCCTAAAAGCCATAAAGAGTGAGAACTCGGTGAAGACAATCAGCTCAGACTCTGGAACTGATGATGGTAAGACCAGCCCATGTGCAAAAGATAAGTCTAAAATGGACTTGCAGACTAATGTTGGAAAAATGAAGGAGTGCATAAATGCTTATGCTTCAGAGGAGAACAAAGTTTCAGAACAGAATTCCACTGAACAACAACAACATAGTTTGACAGAGAATTCTGAGTCTGTCCAGTCTACAGACATGCACATTTCTGAGGAACACCGGGCTCGAACTCAACTCCATTTCAAACTACAACAGCAATTAGAACAAATGATTCGCCGTCTTGAGCAAGAGATGAATGCAACGAAAAAGTTCTTTGACACAGAGTGGGAGAATCTGGAAAGACAACAGAAGCAGCTGATGGAGAAAATGGAGCAGGAGCACACAAACCGTCTGCGCGAGGAGGCCAAACGAATCAAAGCTGATTCGGTTTCTGAAGGTGCGTGCGCTAATCTGGTGGAGCAAGATGTTCAGCAACTGAAGGCGCTTGTTAGCAGGTTGCAGGCAGAAAAGGCTGATTTGGTTGCCATGAATTCCGAGCTCCTACTGAAGTTGGGTGCAGCATCACCGGACGATTCATTTGTTGAAATTCGAATGGTGGAGGCTGCGGATGATGGAGAATTAAAAGCAGCAAAGGGGCCCCAGTGCAAGGTTACAAACAGCCCTGCAGCCTATACGTCAAAAACACATGACGACGATACTGGGAAACGTCTGATGTCAGAAGAGTTAACGGTCAGCCAACTCCTTCATATGCTGAGGGACAAGACTCTGAAATGGGAAAAACTTGAACACGAGCTTCAACCTTCAAAGGAAAGGGGTTCGGTGCTCTCAAAAGTTATAGAAATAGCTGAGGTTGCAACACAGACTGAGAAGATTGCAGCAGAGCAGCCCTTGGATGCCAAAAGTACGCTGACTCACGTCAATGTAGAACAACAGAATGCTGAAACAGCTGCTCCAGTAGAGGGATTGAATAGTACGATCAATCAATCTCCGAATGAAGTTGAAGTATTGAAATCACGAATGAGGTCATTAGTAAAAGACTTGCAGGAAGCCCAGAAAAAGCTGGATGAAGCTGAACACATGAAGAAGTCTCTTCAGGAGAGATGTCTGGATTTGGAACGAAAGCTGGCTAATGTCCAGCTGGGCACGGAGGAAGTAGAAGACCCTCTCGCTGGCCTAGCTCAGGCCGACACCGAATATTACCATGACCTGTGGGACGACACCGAATATAACGATGACCTGTTCTGCCCAGCTTGTGGGGAAATTTTCCAAAGTGCAAAAACCATGAAGAATCACAAAAAGTCCAAGAAACACCGGGAGATGGTGGCGCTAATACGGCAACAGGAGGAAGAGGAGGAGGAACTGTGCATGCAGCCCAGAGAGTCTCCAAGAAGCAGAAAAGGAAAAGACGAAGCAGAAGATGATGACCCATCTGAACCATTATCACCTCTACCAGGTCACGCACGTGCTCCCTCCGAACTGAGTCAAATCAGTTTGGAAGAAGAAAAACTTCCCAAGGTACTCGAGCCTTTAGAAGTCAGCAAGGCTGGTTCTGAAGTTACGAAAGTTCAAGCTGTTAAGTCCAGTGAAGGACTATTAGATGAGTCACCCCAGCAACGTGAACCTACTACACCACCGAGAACTACTACACCACCGAGGCGTTATCCGGACCGAGTCAGGAAGCGCAGGAGGCGCCTCCGCAGAGACTGAATCTGTGAACTGTTTTCCGCAGAGACTGAATCTGTGAACTGTTTTACATGAAGTTGTGTATCTATGTTATGATATTATGTTTAATGGGGAATATATATATTGTAAGCTAAAAAGGGAGGATTGTAGTGTATGTAACTGTTCTACCTTTAAGAGAACTATTGTATGTAACCGTCCACCTTTAAGAGAACTATTTTAGGGGTTGCACTACTTTATCTTGGCTGCTGTATACTGTAATACCGGCGGTGACCACACTGGTATATAAGTGCTGTGTACGGATTTATTGGGCAGATCCGCCCTGACCTTCGAATAGTAAAGTCCTGTTAAAGTTTACTCTTGTGGTCTGTGTATTAATTTGCAATATAACACACAGACTTTACATCTGGGAGGTTATTTGTGTCCTCCTTTGTGAAGACAGAACCAAAGTATGAATTTAGTTGGTCTGCCATTTCTTTGTTTCCCATTATAAATTCCCCTGATTCTGACTGTAAGGGACCTACGCTTGACTTCACCAATCTTTTTCTCTTCACATATCTATAAAAGCTTTTACAGTCAGTTTTTATGTTCCCTGTTAGCTTACTCTCATATTCTATTTTCCCTTTCTTAATTAATCCCTTTGTCCTCCTTTGTTGAATCCTAAACTGCTCCCAATCCTCAGGATTATTGCTTTTTCTGGCCAATTTATATGTCGTCTCCTTGGATTTTATGCTATCCCTAATTTCCCTTGTTAGGCACGGTTGAGTCACCTTTTTTGTTTTATTTTTATGCCAAACTGGGATGAACAAATTCTGTAGCTCATCCATTCGGTCTTTGAATGTTTGCCATTGCCTATCCACCGTCAACCCTTTGAGTGACATTCCCCAATCAATCCTACGCAACTCGCTCCTCAGACCATCGTAGTTTCTTTTATTTAAATTGAGGACCCTAGTCTCTGAGTCAACTACTTCATTCTCCATCTTAATGAAGAATTCGATCATACAGGTAGACTATCCTTTATCCGAAAACCTCGGGACCAGCCGAGTTTCGGATAAAGGAGAATTTCGGATTTCGGAAGGTGGGTCGGCGGGGGTCCGCGGGGGGGTCGGCGGGGGGTCGTGCGCACGACTTACGCTGACGCTCAGCGTAAGTCAGTCGGGGTCGGCGGTTGTCGGGGCTGGCGGTTGTCGGGGCCGGCGGGGTCCGCGGGGGGGGTCGGCGGTTGTTGGGGCCGGCGGGGTCCGCGGGGGGGTCGGCGGGGGTCGGGGCTGGCGGGGTCGGCGGTTGTCGGGGCCGGCGGGGTCCGCGGGGGGGTCCGCGGGGGGTCGTGCGCACGACTTACCCTTTATCCGAACTCGGAACCCTCTAAAAACCGAAGGTTTTTTCGTTCGTACGCACGACTTACGCTGAACGAAAAAACCTTCGGTTTTTAGAGGGTTTCGGTTTTCGGAAGTCCGGATAAAGGGTAGTCTACCTGTATTATGATTGCTCAGACCCAAGGGGCCTCGTACAACAAGATTGCTAATTAATCCTTTGTCGTTACATAATACCCAGTCTAAGATGGCCTGATCTCTGGTTGGTTCCTCGACATATTGGTCCAGGAAACCATCCCGTTAACACTCCAGGAATTCCTCCTCCACAGTATTGTTACTAATTTGGTTGGCCCAATCTGTAGATTAAAGTCACCCATGATGACTGCTGTGCCCTTATTGCACGCTTCTTTAATTTCCCTTTTAATGCCATCCCCAACCTCCGCCTTACTGTTGGGAGGTCTATATACCACTCCCACTAATGTTTTTTTCCCCTTAGTATTTCTCAATTCTACCCATACAGATTCCACATCATCAGAGCTAATATCCTTCATTACAATTGTATTAATCCCTTCTTTAACCAGTAATGCTACCCCACCTCCCTTTCCTTTTTGCCTATCTTTCCTGAATATCGAATACCCCTGGATGTTGAGTTCCCAGTCTTGGCCATCCTTGAGCCACGTTTCCGTAATCCCAACCAAATCATATTCGTTTACCTCTATTTGCGCAGCTAATTCGTCCACCTTATTACAAATGCTCCTCGCATTACGACACAAAGCCTTCAGGCTTGTTTTTTTAACGCTCTTAGACCTATTAGAATTATTATTTACTGTGGCCATGTTTGATTTAAACCGTTGATTTCTCTTACTGCCACTTTTGTTTTTCTCCTTCCTATCTTTTGCTTTTATCCCTGTTTCCCTTTCCTCTGTCTCCCTGCTCAGGTTCCCAACCCCCTGCCATTTTAGTTTAAACCCCCCCGAACAGTGCTAGCAAACCTCCCCGCAAGGATATTTGTCCCGCTCTGGTTCAGGTGCAACCCGTCCGACTTGTACAAGTCCCACCTTCCCCAGAAGCAGGCCCAGTGATCCAGGAAACTAAAGCCCTCCCTCCTGCAGCAACTCTTTAGCTACGCATTCATCTGCTCTATCCTCCTATTCCACTTACCTTGTAAAAAGCAGGCCTTACGCCTGCTTTTTACATTTCTAACTTTTGGAGACTTACCATCCCGGGAAAACCTGTAAAAAAAAACGAAGTTCGATGCGCACGCGCTGCCTCTCCTGCGCACGCATTTGACCTCTGAACCCCTTCGTTCAGAGGAACGGAAGTGCCGGTTTCCCGCGCATGCGCAGTGCATGCAGGAAACCGGCATTTCCATTGGGCCTACGGGTGAGTACCCCGTGCGTACTCACCCGTGGAGACCCGAATTTCTAGGCCATTATCTACTGCCCTTCAAAGGTTCCAGAATTAGATTAACGAGGTAACAAAGTGCTGCTGGAGCTGCAACACAACTGTGTTTTCCCAAACTATAGAAACAATTTCCCATAACAGAACCCCAGCTGAAGCCATTTAAAATTCACCTAGCTGAAGAGATACACTGTAATACAGGAATCTTAATAGTTTGAAGTTAAAGAGAGCTCTCCTTCCATCACAAGAGACAAGTAATGTAGGCAAATGGAAGCAAATTGCTTTGTAAATTTGCTTGCAAGCCTTAACAGGTACCCAATGTGCTCCTACTAACTTACAAGAAAACATTACAGGTGACCAGTGACCTGAATATAATACAAGGTCTGTTAGAAGGGGCATGCCTTAGGCTGATGTTATCTTTAAAGAGAAGAGACCTGAGTAATTAGATCACCATTCGCCTTGAAATGGTGATTCTTTTCTCAGACTGATCTTATTTCATAATTAATATTTACAATACAAACAAGAGTTGTCCAAACCTGGGGTTTGAGTTCATTGCACAATATTTAAGTTTGTTTTATATAATGGTTAGCCTTCAGATATAGGATAATTAAAATCCTGAAGATTCATATCGGTAACATGACGGTGATGCGAAGGTTGTTACAGGTATTTCAATTTGAATAACCTATTCACAAGTCAACTGGTAGAAATAGTTTCTCAAACAGTAGATAAAATGTTATATTTATCATGGAAATAATTAAAGGAAGGGAAGATAGACACGACAGGGAGAAAGCTATAAGTGGACCGCTGACAACCCAGGAGCTGAACTGGAAGGAGCTCCTTGGTGATGAGAACCTTTTAAAGGGCTAACTCAGAACAAAGCCCTACTGCAACCAAACGCTCAAGCATTCTTTATAAATCAAACTTCATCTAAAGTTTTTAAATTTGAGTTATATTCTTTAGAAATAAGGAGGTTTATACATAGGATTACATAGGATATACAGCACAGAAACAGGCCATTCGGCCCAACCAGACTCTGCTGGTGTTTATGCTCCACTCGAGCCTCCTTCCGTCATTCCTCAACTAAATCTATCAGCGTAACCCTCTATTCCCTTCTCCTTCATATGCTTATCTAGCCTCCCCTTAAATGCATCAATATTATTCACTTCAACCACTCCCTGTGGTAGCGAGTTCCACATTCTCACCACTCTCTGGGTGAAGAAGTTTCTTCTGAATTCCCTATTTGATTTCTTGGTGACTATCTTATTTTGATTGCCTCTAGTTTTGCTCTTCCCCACAAGTGGAAACACTCTCTCTGTATCCACTCTATCAAAACCTTTCATGATTTTAAAGACCTCTATTAGGTCATCCCTCAGCCTTCTCTTTTCAAGAGAAAAGAGACCCAGCCTGTTCATCCATACCCTCGCATTTTTGGTATCATCCTTGTAAATCTTCTCTGCACCCTCTCCAGTGCCTCTATATCCTTTTTATAATATGGCGATGAGAATAGCACACAATACTCCAAGTGTGGTCGAACCAAGGTTCGATACAAGTTTCGCATAACTTTTCTACTTTTCAATTCTGTCCCTCTAGAAATAAACCCTAGTGCTTGGTTTGCTTTTTTACGGCCTTGTTAATCTGTGTCAATTCTTTTAGTGATTTGTGTATTTTGACTCCGAGATCCCTTTGCTCCTCTACCCCACTTAGATTCGTATTTTCTAAGTAATATGTGACCTCTCTATTTTTCTTGCCAAAATGTAATACCTCACATTTATCTCTGTTGAATTTTATTTGCCAATTATATGCCCATTCTGCACCTTTATTAATGTCTTCTTGTAATTTGTTGCAGTCCTCCTTGGTATTGGCTATGCCCTCCAATTTGGTGTCATTCACAAATTTAGAAATTGTGTTTTTGATTCCAAAGTCTAAATCATTAATATAAATTGTGAACAACAGTGGTCCCAGCACTGATCCTTGTGGAATACCACTTCCTACCTTCTACCACTCTGAATAGCTATCTTTTACCCCCACTCTCTGCTTTCTGTCTTGAAGCCAGCTAACTATCCATTCTGCTACTTGTCCCCTGACCCCGCATTCCCTGATCTTATTCATTAGTCTATTATGTGGTACCTTATCGAAGGCCTTTTGAAAATCTAGATAAATTTCATCTACTGCATTACCCTTGTCTACTCTCTCTGTTACCTCTTCAAAAACTTCAATGAGGTTGCTCAAGCAAGACTTTTCCTTTTGAAATCCATGCTATTATTATATTTTTCCTTTCTAGATGTTCTTCTATTTTCTCCTTTAATAGGGATTCCATTATATTTCCTACCACTGATGTTAAGCTGACTGGCCTATAGTTCCCTGGACATGTTCTATCTCCCTTCTTAAATGTAGGTATTATGTTAGCTATCCACCAGTCCTCTGGCAGTACACCTTTTTCTAATGAATTACTAAATATGTGTAGTAAAGCCTCTGCTATTTCTTCCTGTTGTGTTTGTACCGCTATACACAATTACATAAAATAATAAAGCAGCAGAGACTGAGAGTAACTTCAAGTGATCTTTACTGGGTAACTGGAACTTCGGCACTGACTGTACAAATCAATACGTGTCTGTTATATACGCTCGCAACTAAGGATATACATCCGCAATACAATGTAGTCCCTTCAATGTTGTATACATTACACTTCCTCCCCCTTTAGTTTAATAGTATATTAACGTAAAATTTCTATAATTAACATACAGAGCCTGTCTTTACAGTAACAAAATTCAAATTCCAACATAACATTTTATTTTGTCAACAGCCCTTTTACAAGTCCAGTCTCTGGGGAGGCCTCCTCTGCCTTTCTGGGTAACGTCTCTCCAGACTCTTTTGCTTTGGGGAATGAGACTGTACAGGTAGAGTTGCATCAGATGAGCTATCAGCACAGGTAGAGCTCTCAGCTGAGGATGAGACTGGTGCTGATGCTAATGACTCAGGAGTGTCTGTTTCCATGTCAGGTGAGTCTGGGCGAGGTATAGGGGTGTTTTCCACCTGAACGTCCAGAATTTGGTCCACATGACATCTCAAAACATTCTCTCCCACATCCACAGTATACATCAGTGGTCCCTCTCTTGTGGATATTGTACCTGGTTGCCACTTTTCCGTCCGGAAATCACGAGCAAGAACTGACTGTCCCACACTGAAGCTTCTTGTTGGCTTAGCATTCAAATGTTTGAACTGTTTGTTCCCTACATCACGACGTACATTCGGTTTAAGAAGGTCCATGCGAGATCTCAGGTTCTTGTTCAGAAACATCATCGCTGGAGTCTGATTAGTGGCTGCGTGTACTGTGTTCTGATAAGCAAAGAGGAATTTGTCTATCTTGTGTTGCAGTGGTAGATTCTCGCTGTACATTGCTTTGATGGCCTTCTTGAAAGTCTGTACGAATCTTTCTACCAAGCCATTTGTAGCTGGATGGTACGGGGCAGATGTGTAGTGCTTGATTCCATTTTTCCTCGTGAACCTTTGGAATTCGTCAGAGACAAATTGTCGTCCAGTGTCTGTGCAGATTTGTTCTGGTAGTCCATTTCTAGCGAACATGGTCCTCAGAACTGAAATGGTCTTTTCAGATGTGGTTAATTTCATTTTAATGACCTCGGGCCATTTGTAATGTGCATCGACTGCAATCAAGAACATGGAGTCCATGAACGGTCCAGCAAAGTCGATGTGCACACGTTGCCATGGTGATGAGGGCCATTCCCATGGATGGAGATGGGCTTGTGGTGGTGCATTCTGGACCTTTTGACATCCTGAGCAGCTCTTTGTCAGGTCCTCGATCTGTTTGTCAATTCCCGGCCACCACACGTAACCACGGGCAAGACTTTTCATCTTTACCGTATCTAAGTGGCCTTCATGCAGTTCATCTAGCACTCGGTTACGAAGCTTGGGAGGAATCACAACTCGTGAGCCGCACATCAGTGTTCCCCGACACATTGATAACTGCTCCCTCCTAGCTGAGAATGCTGGAAACAATGAGTCACCATGCGCTGGCCATCCCTTCATAGTGATGTCATAAACCTTTGACAATGTAGGGTCATTGCGTGTTTCTCTTTCAATGAGGGAGTTTGTCACTGGTAGCTGCTCAACTATTGTTGTGTGAAATACCTCTGCTGAGTCAACTGTTGTAGTTTCCTCTGAGGTTGGCAGTGGTAAACGTGACAAACCATCAGCGTTGCCATGTTGCTTGGTCCCCTTGTATTCAATGTCATACAGGTGAGCCCCTAGGAAGAGTGACCATCGCTGTAGCCGTTGTGCCATCATCACTGGAACGCCCTTCCTTGGGTTGAAGATTGAAATGAGAGGCTGGTGGTCAGTTAACAGTGTAAACTGTTGACCATACTAGTAGTGGTTGAATTTCTTGACTCCCCACACAAGGCTGAGGGCCTCTCGGTCAATCTGTGCATAATTGCGTTCAGCTGCAGTCAATGATCTTGAGGCAAAGGCTATTGGTCTTTCTGAGCCGTCTGGGAACTTATGTGACAACACGGCACCAATGCCATGGGGTGAAGCATCACATGCCAGTCGAATAGGTAAGGAGGGGTCAAAGTGAGCTAGCACCTCTTCTGAAGTAATGAGTCTTTTACTCTCTTGAAAAGCTTGTTCACAGCTGTCACTCCACTTCCATTGTGACCCTGTCTGTAGCAGTGCATTTAGTGGATGTAACACTGTGGATAGGTTGGGCAAGAACTTGTGATAGTAGTTCACCAGTCCAAGATATGATCTCAACTGAGACACATTTTCAGGTGTTGGTGCATTAATCACAGCTTCAATCTTGTCTGGAGACTTGTGTAAACCGTCCTTGTCAATCACATGTCCACAGTATGAGATTTCCTTCTTGAAAAACTCACACTTGTCTCGGTTCGCTCGGAGCCCATACTCCCGTAACCTGATGAGCACCTGTTCAAGGTTGGAAAGGTGGTCGTTGTCATTCTTGCCAGTAATGATGATGTCATCAAGATAACACTGAGTACCTGGGATCCCCTGCAGGACTTGGTCCATTGCCCTTTGCCAGATTGCAGGAGCTGATGCTATTCCGAATAACAGCCGATTGTACTGGTAAAGGCCTTTGTGCGTATTTATTGTCAGGTACTTCTTTGATGCATCATCAATTTCCATTTGGAGACAGGCCTGGGCCAAGTCAATCTTTGTGAAGCGTTCCCCTCTTGACAGGGAAGCAAAGATGTCCTCAATGCGAGGCAATGGGTACTGTACTGTGTGGAGGACTGGGTAAACCGTCACTTTAAAGTCTCCATAGATGCGCACTTTTCTTGGCTTTCCTGGTTTTGTGCTGGAGGTTTTCTTCATCACTGGAACTATAGGTGTGGCCCATTCACTCCAATCCACCTTGGACAGGACCCCTAATTGCTCCACGTTCTCCAGCTCTGCTTCTACTGAAGGGCGAATTGCATAAGGCACTGGTCTGGCCTTGTGGAACTTTGGATTTGCGTTCTCCTCAATCTTAATTTTTGCTTTCATGCCCTTAAGTGTTCCTATTCCCTTCTTGAACAGTTCCTGAGAGTCAGAGAGTATTTGTGACAGTCTCTCAGGAGTGGCGTTGCTGTCCTCCTTTGCTGACACAAACAGTGCTTGGATGGTGTGCCAATCCAACTGTATTTTCCTGAGCCATTCGCGTCCCAGCAATGGTGGTCCTCCATTTTCCACTACATAGAGGTTCAATTGCGGTATTTTTTTTTCTTTGTATGTCACTGTCACTTTTATTTTACCTTTGGGGCACACTCTTTGTCCTGTGTATGTCATTAACAGTACTTTAGTTGGCCTTAGCGGTATGTGTGAAAACAGTCGTTTGTAGTCATGTACAGAGATCACTGTTAAAGCTGAGCCTGTGTCCAACTCCATTTTCAGCCTAACTCCTGCCACTTCTGGAGTAACCCATATTATTCTGTGATCCCCTGTTTCTTTCACACTGTGTAGTTTTAGACAAGCCTCTTCCTCTGAGTCTGTGTCACTTTTTCCTTTATCTGAACTGTCTCCAGTCACGTAGTGTACCTTCTTGTATCTATCTTTGAAAGGTTTCTTGTTTTCAGTCACTTGGTGTGCCTTTTTGCTCTGTATTGTATCAGTTTTCTGTTTCTTTGCTTTGCAAACTCTTTCAATGTGCCCTCGTTTGCCACATTGTCTGCAATCGATGGCCTAGAAATTAAGTATAGCCACTTTTGGGGCGGTAAAGTCGGGCGGGCGCTAAAGTTTGCGCCCGCCGGAAAGTGGAGGCCACTTCGCCGATATTCAGTAGCTTTGGCCAAGGAGTTTGCTCGAGCGCTAAAACTGGCGTTGCACCCCTCTCTTTAGGCGCTAAGCCGGCGGTGCAGACTGATACCGCCGAGGCCGGGCGCAGCGCAGGTGCGGTCATGTTTTGATTGACAGCAGACACCCTGACGCCGGCCAGCTCTTAAAGGGGGAAGGTTCGACTTGGTCTGCTGCCACGCCCTGGACACTGCAGCCCTCCAGCTAGGCCTAAACACTGCTGCTGGAGAGAAATAGCGCCAGCAAGGATGCAGAGGGCCCGTGAGCGAGTGCAGCGCTTCTCTGCCAATGATTTGAAGGTGATGCTTAGGGGTTTGGAGAAGAGAAGAGATATCTTGTGCCCGGACAGTGGCAAGAAGGCTCCCAAGAGGCTGTACAGGAGAGCCTGGAGGGAAATCGCCCAGAGGGTCACAGCCAACAGCGATGTCCCCAGGACTGGTGACCAATGCCGGAAGAAGTTTAATGACCTCACTCGGTTGGTCAGGGTGAGTACCCTTTCCAGTGTCCTCCTCATCCTTGCATGTGCACCTCGCATTATGGGCAAAGGGACCTAAGGCCTAATGGCCAGCCCTCCTCCAGCAGCTATGGCACTGGCATGCTCATCAATAGCACTTTCTGCACTTTACACACTGGCCAAGCTATTCCACCATGGGAGGCAGTGCACACACCAACAGGGCACCACACTGGCCAAGCTATTCGACCATGGGAGGCAGTGCACACAACAACAGGGCACCACACTGTACTTAGAGGCCGTCCTTTCTCTTGCAGGCCAAGCTGGCGCAGAATCTGAAGAGTCGGACTGTCACCGGGGGAGGCCGTGCCCAGTTCCAGGAGCTCAGTGACCTGGAGGAGCGCGTGGCTCGACTCATGCGTGCCCGGGTGATTGGCCCCGTTGCTATTGGAGATGCCGACCCTGTGCTGGGCCCCAATGGTAAGGACATGACCTTTTGGACCTCTCTCGTTCCCCTTGCGCTTCAGATCTACATCCTTTGCCACTGTCCCACCAATGCGCATAATGCCACCACTCATGCCTCCCTCGCTGATGCCCTGTCCTCACTCTAAAGCTACTCTTGTGCCTTCCTGCTTTCAGCTGGTGAGGAGGAGGTCCCTGAAGCTGCAAGTGTCAGTCCCTCGGAAGAGGAGGACGACGAGGACCAAGAGGAAGGCGGCACATCGGGGGAACCCTCATCCGCGCCAGGGGATGGCAATGGAGGGGACACGTCTTGCCTGGAGGAGAGCCAGGGGGAAGTGTTGCAGGGGGGTGTAGCTCCTGTGGCCAGTGGCGTCCAGCCACGCGGGAAGGGTCGGGCAGCACGGCTGCCTTCTCCCCAGAGGGGGGAAGTGTTGCAGGGGAGTGCAGTTCCTGTGCCCAGTGGCGTCCAGCCACGCGGGAAGGGTCGGGCAGCACGGCTGCCTTCTCCCCAGAGGGGGGAAGTGTTGCAGGGGAGGGCAGTTGCTGGGCCCAGTGGCGTCCAGCCACGCGGGAAGGGTCGGCCAGCTCGGCGGCCTTCTCCCCAGAGGGAGAGTCCGGCCTCCAGTCCGGAGACGGTCCTCACCCAGGAGGTGCGCCTCCTTGATCAAATGTCCGCGGACTCGGAGCGGCGCCACACCGAGTTCATGGGGGTTGTGGCACAGTTGCCTCAGGCCATTGAGTCCCTGGCTCATAGTGTGGCCGATTTCGGGGACTCACAGGCCAGGGGTTTCGAACAACTCGCGGCAGCACAGGCCAGGGGTGTCGAACAATTCGGGGCATCACAGGACGCAAGTCGGGCAGAATTCAAGGCATCACAGGACGCGAGTCGAGAGTTCATGAGTGGTGCCGTGCAGACACTGGCTGGTCTGATGCGGGCACAGACCAGGGCAGTACGGGCACTCACTTCTGCTACACTCGCTGTGTCACGGACGCATCGCCAGGGCACCCGCCGCGCTGCTGCAGCACAGCGGTCTGGCCTTCACCAGATTGCTGCGCTTGCTGCAGTGCCAGCCCGGCCGACTGCCAGTGTCTCTGGCGACCAGCGAGCGCCTGGCATCAGCCAGCTTGCCCCCATTGCTGCAGCCGCCACTGCCACTCCCCCAGCAAAGCTGCGACAAGCTGCTGCAGAGACTGATGCTGCCCAGCCACAGCTGCAGCAGTCAGCAGCCGGCCCCTCCAGGGCCGGACCTCGTCTAGGCCGACCCCCAAGGGCATCTGCCGTCACGCATTGTGCCCCTCAGGAGCCTTCCCCCAGCCTTGCAACACCCACAGGGCCCAGGTTGAGGCGGAGCAGCAGGTCGGCCAGGGGCCGGAGAAGCCTGCACAAGGACTCGCCCTCTCGGCACACAAAGTAGTGTGTTGCCAAATGTTTTTTTATATGGGGGTGTTTGTGTTCTGTATGGGGGGGGTTTGTCTTGGTAAGGCCGAGGATGAAGGCCAATTGGATGGACAAGTTTTGTTATTCCTCCCCAGGTTGTGGGAGTGAGATATGTTTGTGACTGTTTTTTGGGGGTCTTGTCTGTTTTTGTGTTTCATGTGGGAAGGGCCCTGAGTTTGTTAAATAAAGCTTTTTATTTATTCAGCTTGTCCATGTGTGATACTTCAAGTGGTTGTTGCGTTAACCGGCTGAGGGCTTGCGGAGCGGCTGCATTCAGGTGCGTTCATTGCCACAAGCCATTCCCTGACAGGGGGCCTAGAAGTGTCGTTCAATAAGCCGCCGACGGACGGCCCTTGGACCTTGTGGCTCCCTCCTGGGCTGGTACTCCTCCTCCTCCTCCTCCTCCTCATGGTCCTCCTGCTCGTCCTCCTGAGGTGGTGGTCCAACGTGAGGTGGCAGTGCCTGAGTCCTGCGGATAGCCAGGTTGTGCAGCATGCAGCAAACGACGACGAACTGGGAGACTCTATCCGGCGAATACTGTAGAGATCCGCCGGAACGATCCAGGCAGCGGAACCGTTGCTTGAGGACGCCAATCGTTTGCTCTATGATGTTCCTTGTGGCTTGATGGCTTTCGTTGTATGCCTCCTCAGCAGGGGTCCTGGGCGCGCGGAGCGGGGTCATGAGCCATGTACACAAAGGATAGCCCTTGTCCCCGATAAGCCATCCTCTTGGGGGAGGCTGTGCCTGGAACATGTCAGCCACAGTAGTCTGGCGCAGGATAAATGCATCGTGGCTGCTGCCTGGAAAGCGGGCATTGACAGCTAGGATGCGCTGCCTGTGGTCACACACCAGCTGTACATTGAGGGAATGGTAGCCCTTCCGGTTGCGGTAATCCTCGGCATTGTCGATAGGTGCCCGCATAGCCACATGCGTGCAGTCAATGGCGCCCTGCACCATGGGGAAGTCGGCGATCCTCGCAAATCCGACTGCACGCTGCTCCTGCCTCTCTAGGGTCATGGGGAAGGAGATGAATTGGTGTCTCCTTGCGAAAAGGGCATCGGTGACCTGCCGGATGCAGCGATGCACGGCGAACTGGGAGATGTTCGCTATGTCCCCAGCAGCGGCTTGGAAGGAGCCGCTTGCATAAAAGTTCAGAGCCACCGTGACCTTCACTTCCACCGACAGAGACGTCCTGCACATCAGCTGTGGACGCAGATCTCTGTGAAGCAGCTGGCAGATCTCTGCAACCACCTCCCTTCTGAAGCGCAGCCTCTTAACACAATGCGCGGCAGTCATGGTGAGATAGGACACCTGCTGGCGGTATTCCCTGAGTGGGTAAGGCCTACGTTGCCGACGCCTGATGGCCCCTCTGCGTCTAGGCATGGCTGCCCCTCTCACACAGCGTCTGCGAGCCCTTCGCACATAATGCTGGAACTGAGGGTTGGAACCCCATGCAGCCCCCATAATATACTTGCAAACAGTGAAATCACAATGAGTCAACTTTCCAAGCTCTGGCCAGAAGCCAAAAATACCTCTCCTATGTTGTCCCAAATCAGTAAGGTCTGTTCCTTGGTCTCTGTCCAGAAATCCAAAGCACTAAAGTCATTGCAGCAAAATGGCTGGCCTTTATAGTTCAGTCTAAGTGCCCTTTAATTAGCGCTCCCCGAGGCCCGCAGGGCCTCTGCTGCGTTCCACTTCACAGTTCTTAACAGCGCCACGCCCACATTGGGCGGGCGCCACTGAAGTTCCGGTTTGGGGCGCACAAACAGCGTTGCACGACGAAATGACGTCATAAGCTGCGCGCACAGCTGAGCGCGCGCAAACACTTTGCGCCGGCGCTAAATATCAACTGAAGTTGGGCGTAGGCGCACATCGGTCTGCGCCCGGGTGCTAAGTGCCTAGCGCTCGAAATCTACCCCTCTTATGGCGCTAACGGCTGGCGAACGCAACTAGAAATTCAGTTGCGTTCGCCAGCCGTTAGCGCCATAAGAGGGGTAGATTTCGAGCGCTAGGCACTTAGCGCCCGGGCGCAGACCGATGTGCGCCTACGCCCAACTTCAGTTGACATTTAGCGCCAGCGCAAAGTGTTTGCGCGCGCTCAGCTGCGCGCGCAGCTTATGACGTCATTTCGTCGTGCAACGTTGTTTGTGCGTCCCAAACCGGAACTTCAGTGGCGCCCGCCCAATGTGGGCGTGGCGCTGTTAAGAACTGTGAAGTGGAACGCAGCAGAGGCCCTGCGGGCCTCGGGGAGCGCTAATTAAAGGGCACTTAGACTGAACTATAAAGGCCAGCCATTTTGCTGCAATGACTTTAGTGCTTTGGATTTCTGGACAGAGACCAAGGAACAGACCTTACTGATTTGGGACAACATAGGAGAGGTATTTTTGGCTTCTGGCCAGAGCTTGGAAAGTTGACTCGTTGTGATTTCACTGTTTGCAAGTACATTATGGGGGCTGCATGGGGTTCCAACCCTCAGTTCCAGCATTATGTGCGAAGGGCTCGCAGACACTGTGTGAGAGGGGCAGCCATGCCTAGACGCAGAGGGGCCATCAGGCGTCGGCAACGTAGGCCTTACCCACTCAGGGAATACCGCCAGCAGGTGTCCTATCTCACCATGACTGCCGCGCATTGTGTTAAGAGGCTGCACTTCAGAAGGGAGGTGGTTGCAGAGATCTGCCAGCTGCTTCACAGAGATCTGCGTCCACAGCTGATGTGCAGGACGTCTCTGTCGGTGGAAGTGAAGGTCACGGTGGCTCTGAACTTTTATGCAAGCGGCTCCTTCCAAGCCGCTGCTGGGGACATAGCGAACATCTCCCAGTTCGCCGTGCATCGCTGCATCCGGCAGGTCACCGATGCCGTTTTCGCAGGGAGACACCAATTCATCTCCTTCCCCATGACCCTAGAGAGGCAGGAGCAGCGTGCAGTCGGATTTGCGAGGATCGCCGACTTCCCCATGGTGCGGGGCGCCATTGACTGCACGCATGTGGCTATGCGGGCACCTATCGACAATGCCGAGGATTACCGCAACCGGAAGGGCTACCATTCCCTCAATGTACAGCTGGTGTGTGACCACAGGCAGCGCATCCTAGCTGTCAATGCCCGCTTTCCAGGCAGCAGCCACGATGCATTTATCCTGCGCCAGACTACTGTGGCTGACATGTTCCAGGCACAGCCTCCCCCAAGAGGATGGCTTATCGGGGACAAGGGCTATCCTTTGTGTACATGGCTCATGACCCCGCTCCGCGCGCCCAGGACCCCTGCTGAGGAGGCATACAACGAAAGCCATCAAGCCACAAGGAACATCATAGAGCAAACGATTGGCGTCCTCAAGCAACGGTTCCGCTGCCTGGATCGTTCCGGCGGATCTCTACAGTATTCGCCGGATAGAGTCTCCCAGTTCGTCGTCGTTTGCTGCATGCTGCACAACCTGGCTATCCGCAGGACTCAGGCACTGCCACCTCACGTTGGACCACCACCTCAGGAGGACGAGCAGGAGGACCATGAGGAGGAGGAGGAGGAGGAGGAGGAGGAGGAGTACCAGCCCAGGAGGGAGCCACAAGGTCCAAGGGCCGTCCGTCGGCGGCTTATTGAACGACACTTCTAGGCCCCCTGTCAGGGAATGGCTTGTGGCAATGAACGCACCTGAATGCAGCCGCTCCGCAAGCCCTCAGCTGGTTAACGCAACAACCACTTGAAGTATCACACATGGACAAGCTGAATAAATAAAAAGCTTTATTTAACAAACTCAGGGCCCTTCCCACATGAAACACAAAAACAGACAAGACCCCCAAAAGACAGTCACAAACATATCTCACTCCCACAACCTGGGGAGGAATAACAAAACTTGTCCATCCAATTGGCCTTCATCCTCGGCCTTACCAAGACAAACCCCCCCCATACAGAACACAAACACCCCCATATAAAAAAACATTTGGCAACACACTACTTTGTGTGCCGAGAGGGCGAGTCCTTGTGCAGGCTTCTCCGGCCCCTGGCCGACCTGCTGCTCCGCCTCAACCTGGGCCCTGTGGGTGTTGCAAGGCTGGGGGAAGGCTCCTGAGGGGCACAATGCGTGACGGCAGATGCCCTTGGGGGTCGGCCTAGACGAGGTCCGGCCCTGGAGGGGCCGGCTGCTGACTGCTGCAGCTGTGGCTGGGCAGCATCAGTCTCCGCAGCAGCTCGTCGCAGCTTTGCTGGGGGAGTGGCAGTGGCGGCTGGAGCAATGGGGGCAAGCTGGCTGATGCCAGGCGCTCGCTGGTCGCCAGAGACACTGGCAGTCGGCCGGGCTGGCACTGCAGCAAGCGCAGCAATCTGGTGAAGGCCAGACCGCTGTGCTGCAGCAGCGCGGCGGGTGCCCTGGCGATGCGTCCGTGACACAGCGAGTGTAGCAGAAGTGAGTGCCCGTACTGCCCTGGTCTGTGCCCGCATCAGACCAGCCAGTGTCTGCACGGCACCACTCATGAACTCTCGACTCGCGTCCTGTGATGCCTTGAATTCTGCCCGACTTGCGTCCTGTGATGCCCCGAATTGTTCGACACCCCTGGCCTGTGCTGCCGCGAGTTGTTCGAAACCCCTGGCCTGTGAGTCCCCGAAATCGGCCACACTATGAGCCAGGGACTCAATGGCCTGAGGCAACTGTGCCACAACCCCCATGAACTCGGTGTGGCGCCGCTCCGAGTCCGCGGACATTTGATCAAGGAGGCGCACCTCCTGGGCGAGGACCGTCTCCGGACTGGAGGCCGGACTCTCCCTCTGGGGAGAAGGCCGCCGAGCTGGCCGACCCTTCCCGCGTGGCTGGACGCCACTGGGCCCAGCAACTGCCCTCCCCTGCAACGCTTCCCCCCTCTGGGGAGAAGGCAGCCGTGCTGCCCGACCCTTCCCGCGTGGCTGGACGCCACTGGGCACAGGAACTGCACTCCCCTGCAACACTTCCCCCCTCTGGGGAGAAGGCAGCCGTGCTGCCCGACCCTTCCCGCGTGGCTGGACGCCACTGGCCACAGGAGCTACACCCCCCTGCAACACTTCCCCCTGGCTCTCCTCCAGGCAAGACGTGTCCCCTCCATTGCCATCCCCTGGCGCGGATGAGGGTTCCCCCGATGTGCCGCCTTCCTCTTGGTCCTCGTCGTCCTCCTCTTCCGAGGGACTGACACTTGCAGCTTCAGGGACCTCCTCCTCACCAGCTGAAAGCAGGAAGGCACAAGAGTAGCTTTAGAGTGAGGACAGGGCATCAGCGAGGGAGGCATGAGTGGTGGCATTATGCGCATTGGTGGGACAGTGGCAAAGGATGTAGATCTGAAGCGCAAGGGGAAGGAGAGAGGTCCAAACAGTCATGTCCTTACCATTGGGGCCCAGCACAGGGTCGGCATCTCCAATAGCAACGGGGCCAATCACCCGGGCACGCATGAGTCGAGCCACGCGCTCCTCCAGGTCACTGAGCTCCTGGAACTGGGCACGGCCTCCCCCGGTGACAGTCCGACTCTTCAGATTCTGCGCCAGCTTGGCCTGCAAGAGAAAGGACGGCCTCTAAGTACAGTGTGGTGCCCTGTTGTTGTGTGCACTGCCTCCCATGGTCGAATAGCTTGGCCAGTGTGGTGCCCTGTTGGTGTGTGCACTGCCTCCCATGGTGGAATAGCTTGGCCAGTGTGTAAAGTGCAGAAAGTGCTATTGATGAGCATGCCAGTGCCATAGCTGCTGGAGGAGGGCTGGCCATTAGGCCTTAGGTCCCTTTGCCCATAATGCGAGGTGCACATGCAAGGATGAGGAGGACACTGGAAAGGGTACTCACCCTGACCAACCGAGTGAGGTCATTAAACTTCTTCCGGCATTGGTCACCAGTCCTGGGGACATCGCTGTTGGCTGTGACCCTCTGGGCGATTTCCCTCCAGGCTCTCCTGTACAGCCTCTTGGGAGCCTTCTTGCCACTGTCCGGGCACAAGATATCTCTTCTCTTCTCCAAACCCCTAAGCATCACCTTCAAATCATTGGCAGAGAAGCGCTGCACTCGCTCACGGGCCCTCTGCATCCTTGCTGGCGCTATTTCTCTCCAGCAGCAGTGTTTAGGCCTAGCTGGAGGGCTGCAGTATCCAGGGCCTGGCAGCAGACCAAGTCGAACCTTCCCCCTTTAAGAGCTGGCCGGCGTCAGGGTGTCTGCTGTCAATCAAAACATGACCGCACCTGCGCTGCGCCCGGCCTCGGCGGTATCAGTCTGCACCGCCGGCTTAGCGCCTAAAGAGAGGGGTGCAACGCCAGTTTTAGCGCTCGAGCAAACTCCTTGGCCAAAGCTACTGAATATCGGCGAAGTGGCCTCGACTTTCCGGCGAGCGCAAACTTTAGCGCCCGCCCGACTTTACCGCCCCAAAAGTGGCTGTACTGAATTTCTAGGCCTTTGTCTTTAAACCAACAGTCATTGTGGTCATGTGACATTTTACCACAGCGGTAGCACTTCCTTTCTTGTTTCAGTGACATTTTGTTAGTGGAATATTCCAGGGATTTTCGTTGAATTTCTAAAGCGCCACGTGCTGCTGCTTCCATTACACTTCCCTAGATTCTTTTAAAATGCACGGATGTAATCCATCCGGACCAGGGGTTTTATCCTCTTTGAGTTTCCTTCGTTTATTTAGCATATCTCCTCGTTTTATTTTAAATGCAGTTAACTCATTACTAATCTCATCATCTGATGTCATCTCCACCTGTTCTATCTCCCTGATAAATACTGAAGCAAAGTAATTATTTAATATTTCTGCCATCTCTCTATTGCTGCCTGTGGTATTATCCTCTCTATCCCTTTGTGGCTCTATTCCCATCCCGACCTTCCTTTTTTTTTATTTATGTGCCTGTAAAATATTTTACTCTTTTGTTTTATGTTCCTTGATAATTTAATTTCCTCTTGGCCTTCCTAGTTGTTTTTTTAACTTCTCTCCCAATCCCTTCATATTTTCTCTTATCATGCTCTCCCCTGCTGTCGCTGTACTTAATGTATGCCTCTTTCCTTACCCTCAATTTTTTCCTCATGGCTTTATTCATCCACAGTGTCTCATTAGTGTTTAGCTTGTTCTTGTATATTAGTGGAATATATTTTTCCTGGACTCTGTTGAACACTGAATTAAATGTTTCCCATTGCTGTTCTACATCATTGTTTGCCAATACTTTTGTCCATTTTATTTTCCCAAGTGCTATTCTCAGCCCCTCAAAATCAGCTTTTCTCCAATCTATTACCCTGGTCTTTGTCATACCTATGTCCTTCTCAGTTATTATCTTAAAGTTTATTATAATATGGTCAGTATTGCCTAGATGTTCCCATACCTTTACTTCTCTGATCTACTCTGGTTCATTCCCCATTAGGAGATCCAATAGTGAATCCTCCCTTGTTGGGCTTTTTACACTGGGTTAGAAAGGAGTCCTGTACACATTGTAGGAACTCCATTCCCTTATCCCCTTTACCTACCTCTTCTATCCAATTAATATCTGGGTAGTTGAAATCCCTCATAATTATTATTCTATGTTTTTTACTCACTTCTCTAATTTGTTTGCATATTTCTTCTTCCACCTCCCTTCCACTATTAGGTGGTCTATAGAATACGCCTATTAATGTGATTGACCCTTTATTATCTTTTGTCTCTTTCCACATGGATTCTATTTCTGTCTTGCTGATTGCTGCGTCACTTTTTTCTACTGTCATTATGTTATCCCTAATAAGTACAGCTACTCCACCTCCCCCTTTCCCCTCTCTATCTTTTCTAAATATGTTACACCCTTCAATGTTTAATTCCAAGTCCTGATTTTTCTGTATCCATGTCTCAGTAATCCCTACTATGTCTGGTTCCTCATAATGCATGATTGCCTCCAGCTCCCCTGTTTTATTATGGACACTGTGTGCATTGCTGTACAGACAGATTAATTCATTTTTAATAGCAGTTCCTCTCACTTTATTTTTAACCATCTTTTTAAACTCCTGTTCTATAACTCTAATTATTCCCTAGCCATCAATGTTCTCCCATACTTTACTCTTTCCTATGCTCTCCTTTCCTGTTTTGTTTATATTTAGACTGGTTTAATTTCTTGTAGATCCCTCCCCTCATCTTACTAGTTTAAAGCCTTTGTCACCTCCCTATTTACCCTTTCCGCTAGGACACGGGTCTCATCCTGGTTCAGGTGGAGCCCGTCCCATTGGTGCAGCTTCCTGTCCCAGTACTGGTGCCAGTGTCTCATGAAAAGGAACCCCACCTTCCCACACCAACCCTTTAGCCACGTGTTAATTCTCCTGATCTGACTGTTTCTGTGCCAATTTACACGTGGCACGGGTAATAATCCAGAGATCATTACCCTCAGGATCCTGCATTTTAATTTAGCTGCTAACTCCCGATACTCCCTCAGCAGGACCTCCTCCCTGTTTTTACCGAAGTCGTTTGTTCCGACATGGACCACGACAACTGGATTTACCCCCTCCCTTTCCAAATTTCTCTCCAGCCACCACGAGATATCCCTTACCCTGGCAACACACCCTTCAGGATTCTTGTTCTTGGATGCAGAGGACGTTATCTATCCCCCTAATTATAGAATTCCCTATCACTACCACATTTCTATTCTGTTCTTCCCCACGACGCCCCCCCCACCACCTTGGACAGCCTTCTGAGCCACGGTGCCTTGGTCTGTATTGTGGCTGTCCTCCCCGCGGTCTTTCTCCTTGTTCTCACAGGTAGCGAGCACATCGGACCAGAGTCTGCGGGACCTCCTCCTCAACCTCTCCTAAGTCCCCGCTACCCAGCTCCCTGACAGTCACACCCTCCCTTTCCTGAACCTGTGTTTTCCTCTGGGGAATGACTGTATTCTGGATAAAACGATCTACAAATTCCTCCCCCTCTCTTATGTTTCGGAGTGGGTCTAACTCGCACTCCAGCTCAATGACTCTGAGCTGGAGTGACTGAAGGCAGAGACATTTCCTGCAGATGTGGGAATCCGGGACAGTCTCGCTGTCCACAAACTCCCACATACTACAGTCCCGACATAGCCTGCCCTGCCATCTCTAGACTTTTTTATTTGCTTATTTAATTAGTTAAATGTTTTAATCAAATGATTATTTATAGTTATATTAATTATTTAGTTTATTTAGTTAAGTTAATATTTAATAACATAATAGTTATAGTTCCCCAGCACTTAGTTTAAAAAAATCTATAAAACTCACCCACCAACCACCTACCTGTTGTCCTGTGATGTCACTCCTTGGTTTTTTATAAATGCCGGCCAGGTCCGCTGTGTCTCACTCTTTATATCCGCTCCTCTCAGCAGATTCTCCCGCTCTTTATATCCGCTCCTCTCAGCAGATTAGAAAAATAGAAACATAGAAGATCGGAGCAGGAGTAGGCCATTTGGCCCCTCGAGCCTGATCCTCCATTCAATGCGATCATGGCTGATCATCCAAATTCAGTACCCTGACCCTGCTTTCTCCCCATATCCCTTGATCCCCTTAGCCTTAAGAAATATATCTAACTCCTTCTTGAATATATTTAATGAATTGGCCTCAACTGTCTTCTGTGGTAGAGAATTCCACAGGTTCACCACTCTCTGGGTGAAGAAATTCCTCCTCATCTCAGTCCTAAATGGCCTACCCTTTATCCTTAGACTGTGACCCCTGGTTCTGGACTCCCCCGTCATCGGGAACATCCTTCCTGCATCTAGTCTGTCTAGTCCTGTTAGAATTTTATAAGTTTCAATGAGATCCCCTCTCATTCTTCTAAACTCTAGCGAATTTATCCTAATCGACCGAATCTCTCTTCATACGTCATTCCTGCCATCCCAGGTATCAGTCTGGTGAATCTTCGCTGCACTCCCTCCATGGCAAGAACATCCTTCCTCAGATAAAGCGACCAAAACTGCACACAATACTCAAGGTGTGGTCTCACCAAGGCCCTGTACAACTGCAGCAAGACATCCTTGCTCCTGTACTCGAATCCTCTCGCTATGAAGGCCAGCATACCATTTGCCTTCTTAACCGCCTGCTGCACCTGCATGCTTACCTTCAGCGACTGGTGCACAAGGACACCCATGTCTCGTTGCATTTCCTCTTCTCCCAATCTATTGCCATTAAGATAATAACCTGCCTTCCGGTTTTTGCCACCAAACCTCGCATTTATCCACATTATACTGCATCTGCCATGCATCTGCCCAATCGTCCAACCTGTCCAAATCGTACTGGAGTTTCTCTGCATTCTCCTCACAGCACACACGCCCACCCAGCTTTGTGTCATCTGCAAACTTGGAGATATTACATCTAGTTCCCTTGTCTAGATCATCAATATATATTGTGAATAACTGGGGTCCTAGCACCGATCCCTGCAGTACCCCACTAGTCACTGCCTTCTACTCGGAAAAAGACCCGTTTATTCCAACTCTTTGCTTCCTGTCTGCCAACCAGTTTTCTATCCAAGTCAGTACCTTACCCCCAATCCCATGTGCTTTAACTTTGCACACCAATCTCTTATGCGGGACCTTATCGAAAGCCTTCTGAAAGTCCAAATACACCACATCCACTGGTTCTCCCTTATCTATTCTACCAGTTACATCCTCAAAAAATTCCAGTAGATTAATCAAGCATGATTTACCTTTTGTAAATCCATGTTGACTTTGTCCGATCCTGTCACTGTTTTCCAAGTGCTCTGCTATTACATCTTTTATAATGGACTCTAGCATTTTCCCCACAACCGATGTCAGGCTTACCAGTCTATAATTCCCTGTTTTTTCTCGACCACCTTTTTTAAATAGTGGGGTTACATTAGCTACCCTCCAATCCATGGGAACTATTCCAGAGTCTATCGAATTTTGGAAGCTGACCAGCAATGCATCTACTATTTCTAGGGCCATTTCTTAAAGTACCCTAGGATGCAGATTATCAGGCCCTGGGGATTTATCAGCCTTCAATCCTGTCAATTTCCCTAACACCATTTCCCTATAAATACTGATTTCTATCAGTTACTCCCTTTCATCAGAGCCTATGTGCCCCGACATCTTTGGGAGGTTATTTGTGTCCTCCTTTTTGAAGACAGAACCAAAGTATGTATTTAATTGGTCTGCCATTTCTTTGTTCCCCATTATAAATTCCTCTGATTCTGACTGCAAGGGACCTACGCTTGACTTCACCAATCTTTTTCTCTTCACATATCTATAAAAGCTTTTACAGTCAGTTTTTATGTTTCCTGTAAGCTTACTCTCATACTCTATTTTCCCCCTCTTAATTAATCCCTTTGTCCTCCTTTGTTGAATCCTAAACTGCTCCCAATCCTCAGGTTTACTGCTTTTTCTGGTCAATTTATATGTCCTCTCCTTGGATCTTATGCTATCCCTAATTTCCCTTGTTAGCCACGGTTGAGTCACCTTTTTTAGGTTATTTTTATGCCAAACTGGGATGAACAAATTCTGTAGTTCATCCATGCGATCTTTGAATGTTTGCCATTGCCTATCCACCGTCAACCCTTTGAGTGACATTCCTCAATCAATCCTACCCAACTCGTGCCTCATACCATCGTAGTTGCCGTTATTTAAATTCAGGACCCTAGTCTCTGAGTCAACTACTTCACTCTCCATCTTAATGAAGAATTCTATCATATTATGATCGCTCCGACCCAAGGGGCCTCGCACAACAAGATTGCTAATTAATCCTTTCTCATACATAATACCCAGTCTAAGATGGCCTGATCTCCAGTTGGTTCCTCAACATACTGGTCCAGGAAACCATCCCGTATACACTTCAGGAATTCCTCCTCCACAGTATTGTTACTCAAGGGCCCTTGTTTCCTATCACGCCCCGCTACACAACAGAGACCTTAGAAACTATAACCACAAAATTAAGACCTTCTAAACTTAATAAACGAACCTTAACTGTCAAACTATAGAGTAGTATAAGTACTCACCCAATCAGCTGCTTCCTCCTGCTCGCGTCACGTTTTGAATCATGACGTGGCTCTGGAACGCCGCCGGTCTGCGAGATTGGTAAGCCTCTGTAAAAAAAGCCTGTGAAAGTGAGTTTAAATACTTACTGAACGTCCGCTCTCACTGCTCCCGCTCTTTATATCCGCTCATCCCAGCGGATTCTCCCGCTCTTTATATCCGCTCCTCTCAGCAGATTCTCCCGCTCTTTATATCCGCTCCTCTCAGTGGATTCTCCCGCTCTTTATATCCGCTCCTCTCAGCGGATTCTCCCGCTCTTTATATCCGCTCCTCTCAGTGGATTCTCCCGCTCTTTATATCCGCTCCTTTCAGCGGATTCTCCCGCTCTTTATATCCGCTCCTCTCAGTGGATTCTCCCGCTCTTTATATCCGCTCCTCTCAGTGGATTCTTGTAGTGTATGTACCTTTAAGAGAGAACTACTTTTACAGCTCCTGTATACTGTAATACCGGCAGTGACCACACCTGTATATAAGCCTTGAGCATGCCTCTGTACCCCCAGTCTTGAGACTACCCTACTCCACTAAACACCTGTTGATTGTTAAGTTACAGCATCCGTGTAGTTATTTGAAAACATCATACTCTCAGAATCACGGATCTAACAGTGGCGACGAGTGTCGATTCGAATCTACCTGCAACTCTGCATTTCCCTTCAAGGATTTGCTCCGGGAGGGCGGTGGAAGAAAGTCGAGGCCAGAAGCACGGGCGTCGACCACGAGCAACCGCCCAGTCGTCCGGCAGAGAGTGAACATCGCAGGGGAGGCTGTTGAGAGCCGGGCTTGGTTCCCCAGCCACGACGATCCAGCAACAGACTGACAACAGGTACAGCGCAGACCCTTCCCGGACAGCGGCGGCTGGAGCCGACCGACGGCAGAGAAAAAGCCGAGCAGCGTCGACGGGGTAAGAGAGAGGGTGAAGCGCACAGGGCGCAGCCGGGGGTTGAAAACCGAGCGGCGTCGAGGAAAAACAAAACAGAGAGAGAGAGGGTAAAGCAGCAGCCGGGTTCAGGATCGAGCGGCGGAAACGGGAAAGGCGCACAGAAAAGAAAATGCGCAGAGCACAGCCAGGGCTCAAGGGCTGAACAGTGTCCGCGGGGAGAAGAAGGGAGAGCGCGGGAGATGCCACTGAGCCGCGGAGAAGAAGGAAGAGCGCGGGAGATGCCATTTTTAGAAGCCGTAGCGGAGAAGAAGGGCGAACGCGGGAATAAAGGAAAGCGCGGGAGATGCCATTTTGTGCCAGCAGAGAAGAAGGGAGAGTGCGGGAGACGCCATTTTTGACAGCTAAATCACACCCAGTGATGCCGAAGAGTGGCAGTATCTCTACGTTCGACAATGAAGTCGAAGATTGGGCGACATATGTGGAACGTATTGAGGTGTACTGCAGGGCGAATGAAGTGCCAGATGCTAGGAAAGCACTGGTTTTGTTAAATTCCATGGGTGCAAAAACTTATGGCTTACTGCGAAATCTAATAACCCCAGAGAAGCCTGTGGATAAGAATTTCGAAAGAATAGTAGAAATCCTACAGGACCACTTAAACCCCACACTGCTGCTGATAGCAGAAAGATTTAAGTTCCACAAAAGGAACCAGCACAAAGACGAAAGTAATGCTGAGTACTTAACGGAACTGCGCAAGCTATCGAAACACTGCCAGTTTGGAGTGGGACTAGCAGATACGTTAAGGGACAAGTTTGTGTGTGGGCTTCAAAGTGAAGGAACCCAGAAACGGCTTCTATCAGAAAAGGATCTTACGCTGGACAAGGCTTTCAGCATGGCAGTATCACACGAAGCAGCCGCAAGGGGCGCTGCAGAGATACAACGGAGACCACAAGAATATGGCACCAATGAAATGTCATATGGAACAGGGAAGTGTTATCGCTGCGGCAGAACAACACACGACCAGAAGGATTATTGGTTCAAGGACCAAGTGTGCAGACAGTGTGGAAAAGCAGGACACATAGCAAGAGTCTGCAGGTCAGGGAAGAAAACCAACAGCAAGAAATCTCCACAGGAGAAGTACAAAAAGGTACATAAGGTGATGGACAGTAGTTCAGATGAACAGAAAAGTGATACAGACTCCGGAAGCAAGGAGCTGGGTTGTCTGAAACTACATAAGGTAACCAAAATGGAGGATCACCAGACTATCTGGGTCACACTCAAGATAGATGGAGTCCAAGTGAAAATGGAATTGGACACAGGATCAGCCCTAACAGTCATAAACCAAAGGGACTACAAGCGGCTATTTTCACACATACCCTTGAAAGCTACAGAGATTGTGTTGAAGACGTACATGGGGCAAAAAGTCTACCCCAAAGGAAAAATAAGGGTGAAAGTGATATACAAAGGCCAGGAAATACCTAAAATGGACCTATATGTATTGCCAGATGGAGGACCGCCACTACTAGGACGTGAATGGATCCGGAAGATACAATTAGATTGGCATTCCATACAGGCACTGAAGGTTGAGGCCAAAAAGGATGATGACGTCACACCTGGTCGACTGTCAAAAATGCTAACTGACGCAAAAGAAGTGTTCCAGGAGGGACTCGGAACACTAAAAGGCATAACAGCAACGATTAAAATAGAGGAAAATGCAAGCCCAAAGTTTCTTAAGGCCAGACCAGTGCCTTATGCGATCAGACCAGCCGTCGAAGCAGAGCTGGAAGGGTTGGAATGCTCAGGAGTACTGTCCAAAGTGGACTGGAGCGAGTGGGCTACACCCATCATTCCTGTAATGAAGAGGTCGTTGAGTAATACGCCTGGGGAACCAAAGAAGGTCCGCATCTGTGGGGATTTTAAGGTGACAGTGAACCCAGTCCTTCACACGGTACAATATCCGCTTCCACGAATTGAGGATATTTTCGCCTCGCTATCTGGAGGTAAACGCTTCACCAAAATTGATCTGGCGCAGGCGTACTTGCAAATGGAGGTAGAAGAAGCCTCGAAACAATACCTCACGATCAACACTCATAAAGGTCTCTACCAATACAACCGGCTGGTGTTCGGGGTAGCATCGGCTCCGGCTATTTGGCAAAGGGCGATGGATCAAGTCCTACAAGGGATTCCAGGGACCCAGTGTTATTTGGACGACATCCTGGTCACGGGCGAAAATGACAGTGATCACCTCGCCAACCTGGAGAAGGTGCTCACTAGATTAAAGGAATATGGGCTATGAGCTAATCGCCACAAGTGCGAGTTTTTCCAGAAGCAGATCTCGTATTGTGGCCACGTTATCGATGAAGAGGGGTTACATAAGTCCCCTGAAAAGATTGAGGCAGTAGTCAAGGCTCCAGCACCGGAAAACGTGTCACAACTGAGGTCGTTCCTTGGGCTGGTAAACTACTACCATAAGTTCTTACCAAATTTGTCTACGGTATTACACCCACTGAACACCCTACTGCAAACAGAGGTACCATGGAAGTGGAATGACGAACGTAAACGAGCTTTCCAGAAGTGCAAAGGATTGATCACATCAAAAGAGGTGTTGGCCCATGTAATGAAATGTGTTTGGTTTGCCTGTATTCGTTTTGCACTCATGTATATTACCCTCCCCCACACGGTGTATAGTTTCACTTCCTCTTTCCTGACTAACCTGGAATGTTCCAGGTCTTGGCTCTTGGCTCCACCCCTGACTTCTCTTACATAAAGATCCCAGGATCTTTATGACTCATTCCTGCGAGCCAGTCAGTGTGTTGAGATGTTAGCTCTGATCTTAGTGATTAAAAGCCAACTTGTTAAAGTCTATAACTTCTAGTTTTGTGGTTATTGAAGGCACATCAGCCCATTTCAACCCTGCACTACCAATTTGTTTGGCATGTGATGCATCACCCTATGGTAGTGGAGCGGTGCTGTCGCACAAATTCCCAGACGGGTTGGAGAGGCCAGTAGCCTTTGCGTCTCGGTCACTAACCTCAGCCGGGCGCAACTACGCCCAGATTGACAGGGAGGCCCTCAGCCTAGTATGGGGAGTAAAAAAATTCAACCACTATCTGCATGGGCAGAAGTTCACCTTGCTGACTGACCACCAACCACTTGTCTCCATCTTTAATCCAAAGAAGGGCGTTCCGGTGATGACTGCACAACGGTTACAAAGATGGTCCCTTTTTCTAGGGGCAAACCAATATAAAATAGAATATAAAGGCACGAAACAGCATGGAAACGCTGATGGGCTATCACGCCTGCCACTGCCTACTGTGGAGGAAGCACCAGCAGTGGACCCTATCGAGATATTTTATTCGTCAATAATTGAACGATTGCCAGTAACTAACGCGGATATAGAGAAGGAGACCCGCAATGATCCGACACTGTCTCGGGTATATGATTTGACGGTGAGGGGATGGCCAACACATGGCGGCTCACTGTTGCCAGCATTCTCATCCAGAAGAGAACAGCTGTCAGTATGCCAGGGGACAGTGATGTGTGGATCCCGAGTGGTGATTCCACCCAAGTTAATGGAGAGAGTGCTAAATGAGCTTCATGAAGGTCATCTGGGAGGGGTGAAAATGAAAAGCCTTGCTAGGGCTTATGTGTGGTGGCTGGGGATCGATCAACAAATCGAGTACCTAACCAAGAGCTGCTCAGGATGCCAGAAGGTCCAAAATGCACCACCACATGCCCCTCTACATCCATGGGAGTGGCCCTCCTCTCCATAGCAACGGGTGCATATTGATTTTGCTGGTCCATTCATGGACTCAATGTTCTTAATAGCAGTGGATGCTCACTCGAAATGGCCTGAGGTGATAAAAATGTCCTCAACCACTACAGAAAAAATGATTGCAGTCCTACGGACCATATTTGCCAGGAACGGCTTGCCAGAGCAGATCTGCTCTGATAATGGACCACAGTTTGTGTCCGAAGAGTTTCGGAAATTTATGAGAAGGAATGGGGTAAGGCATTACACATCCGCCCCGTATCATCCAGCCACAAATGGATTGGCTGAGAGGTTCGTACAAACCTTTAAAAAGGCGATAAAGGCCATGTGCGACGATGAAATTCCACTACAGCATAAGGTGGACAATTTCCTATTAGCCTACAGAAATGCGACACATGCAGTTACCAACCAGACCCCGGCCATGATGTTCTTTAACCAAAGGTTGAGATCTCGTCTGGATTTGCTCAGACCCAATGTGCGAAGAAATGTTGAGGATAAACAATTCCAGCACATCAATGAGAAGCCGACAAGGAGCTTCAATGTAGGACAACCAGTCTTCGCCCGCGACTACCGAACAGAGAAATGGCAACCCGGAACGATATGCACAAGGCAGGGGCCATTAATGTACACAGTGGATGTCGGGGAGAACATTGTGAGATGCCACGTCGATCAGATCTTAGCATCACAGGAACGAGTCAACCCCATGTCTCAAGTACCTGGGGATGAACCCGACATACCGGCAGCATCTGCCTCAGAACCAGTAGCAGTGGAAACTGATGAACTAACCGACGAAAAGGGGCCAGAATCGCCTCTGCACCAAGAACAAGAACCTCAGGAAAGGCGCTATCCAGAAAGGATCAGGAAGCCGCCCCAAAGACTGAATCTATAAATGGACTATTTTTGTTTAATGTGCATGTTTAAGTGTTAATTGTTATTTGAATATTATGGGTACTGCTAATCTAAAAGGGGAGGAATTGTAGTGTATGTACCTTTAAGAGAGAACTACTTTTACAGCTCCTGTATACTGTAGTACTGGCAGTGACCACACCTGTATATAAGCCTTGAGCATGCCTCTGTACCCCAGTCTTGAGACTACCCTACTCCAGTAAACACCTGTTGATTGTTAAGTTACAGCATCCGTGTAGTTATTGGAAAACATCATACTCTCAGAATCACAGATCTAACAATTCTCCCGCTCTTTATATCCGCTCCTCTCAGCAGATTCTCCCGCTCTTTATATCCGCTCCTCTCAGCAGGTTCTCCCGCTCTTTATATCCGCTCCTCTCAGCAGATTCTCCCGCTCTTTATATAGGTTAAAGAATGATCTGACTTTATTTAAATCTAATGAAGGGAATTGACAGGGTAGCTAGGAAGCCATTCTTCCCTTATGTAGGGGAATCCAGAATATATTAAAATTAGAATTAAGCCAGTTAAGAAAGGAATTCTTGCATAAATAGAAAGTTTTTCATTTGCTTAAAAACATTCAAAAGTGCTTCACATATAATGAATTATGTTACAGTCCAGTAACCCGTTGTTATGTAGCTTAAAAATGAATCCATAAAAAATGTCTGCACACAAGAGGGTTGTGAGAATGTGGGATGCACTGCCAGAAACATCACGGATACAGAAGCAATTGGGATGTTTAAAAATGAGATAGGTGCTTGGACAGTACATGGAGAGAGGGCAGGAAATTGGAATTGAAGAGATGGATCCCGCTGCGGCCAACAAAATGGTTGAGCGGGCTCAAAAGGTCGCGTGACCTTCTTCTGGTCCTGTATTTGATATGATGTGCTGTATAATCACAGAGCAGCAAAATGGATAAACACCATGAAGCCTCCACTTGTGTGAAATGCTATCTCCTTGCACAGCTCACTAACCCCAACCTCACTGCCCAAGAAAGATTAAATTTGATTTACATGTTTGGTACTGGATGTGCTTTCACTCCCATGGTGACGGTGTTGTTCCATTACATGTTTAGGTGCAAAATTGGGAGATTCAGTTAACCACCAGTTTCCATTTTGGTGAACAATAGAAGTTCCACTGTATAAT
The DNA here is from genome assembly GCF_052327205.1 of Somniosus microcephalus. Classification (NCBI taxonomy): domain Eukaryota; kingdom Metazoa; phylum Chordata; class Chondrichthyes; order Squaliformes; family Somniosidae; genus Somniosus; species Somniosus microcephalus. The sequence continues at coordinate 22,670,492 of NC_141002.1, read as the reverse complement.
AAAATAGGGTCTACTGCAATCATGGAAAATATATATTCTTTTCTAAGTTCATTATAGTGTCCTGACTGGAGATTTTTAAAAAAACCAAAGAGTACATGTAGCATCAGTGAATGGCAGCATCCCCAAGTATACAGTGGGGAAAAAAACACCACCCTCTTCTTTCATTTAGATACCTTTGACCTATGTCCTCACAGTTTATTGGGAGCCATTTATTACCTCATACACTCAGGGGCCACCGAGGCTCAGCACTTAAGCACACCACCATTAATGCTCTTTGTCTATTCAAGAAAAGGCCTCAAATCAACAGATTACCCCACGCTCAATTCAGGCAGCAATGCAGCAAAGAAGGTCAACTTGGGACAGGCACAAGCTACAGGTCGAGGCTGCAACCTCCGACTTGCCAGGGTCAGTGCAGGATGGGGACAATAAAAACGAATGAAGAGGAGGAGAATAAACAAAGACTATATACAGGAAAAACTATATTTCAGTGATGACAGATTGGAAAGTCTACAAGTCTAGACAACCAAATCCTTATACCGGCCATGTGCAGGTTATGTGACAAAATCAGCAACCATCTGAATTTTGAAAAGGCTTTGAGGCTAGAACTCCATTTGTGCAGCCAAATAAAACTCCAATGCTGCAGTCCCATCTATTGATAGGACACTGCAAATCCAGAAATCTTTGGGGAATCTGTATCTTGGTGCACTGCCATTTTAGGACATTCTGTAACAGAGGGTTACACAGCTCAGTTTGTAGGTGTTGTAAGATGAAACAAACATGTGCATTCCAAAGCTGCAAAAGATTTCCAAATATCAAATAAGCGAATGCGATTAATGCAGAGAGACTCATTTTCATGGACTGCTGATGGTCAACTGCATTACCGCTGAATCCCAATGCCAAATGAGACACATTCTTGGCTAAGTGGAAAAGTACTGGAATTCTCCCTATACTGGTATCAGGGTTCTCCCACCAGACCTGTCCCTATATTGATATCAGGGTTCACCCACTAGACCTGTCCCTATACTGATATCAGGGTTCACCCACTAGACCTGTCCCTATACTGATATCAGGGTTCACCCACTAGACCTGTCCCTATACTGATATCAGGGTTCACCCACCAGACCTGTCCCTATACTGATATCAGGGTTCACCCACCAGACCTCCCCCTATACTGATATCAGGGGTCTCCCACTAGACCTGTCCCTATACTGATATCAGGGTTCTCCCACCAGACCTGTCCCTATACTGGTATCAGGGGTCTCCCACTAGACCTGTCCCTATACTGATATCAGGGTTCTCCCACCAGACCTGTCCCTATACTGATATCAGGGTTCTCCCACCAGACCTCCCCCTATACTGATATCAGGGTTCTCCCACCAGACCTCCCCCTATACTGATATCAGGGTTCTCCCACCAGACCTGTCCCTATACTGATATCAGGGTTCACCCACCAGACCTGTCCCTATACTGATATCAGGGTTCTCCCACCAGACCTGTCCCTATACTGATATCAGGGTTCACCCACTAGACCTGTCCCTATACTGATATCAGGGTTCACCCACCAGACCTCCCCCTATACTGATATCAGGGTTCTCCCACCAGACCTGTCCCTATACTGATATCAGGGTTCTCCCACCAGACCTCCCCCTATACTGATATCAGGGGTCTCCCACCAGACCTCCCCCTATACTGGTATCAGGGTTCGCCCACCAGACCTCCCCCTATACTGATATTAGGGTTCTCCCACCAGACCTGTCCCTATACTGATATCAGTGTTCACCCACCAGACCTCCCCCTATACTGATATCAGGGTTTTCACTCTAAAGCTGAATGCACATCAAAGTAATCTCTGTTTCAAGCAAAATAAATTAGACCGGGCTCTGTGGAATTGGTGCTGCAATGAGCTGTGAACCTGATTAAACATGTATTGATCCACATTAAAAAAAAACTCATTCCCAGTTGCTGTGCAGAGCCTGAATCAGTAAGTGGAAGCATCTTCAGAACTTTAATCATAAATTTGTAATATGTTACAGCCTCACTGTATATAACACTGTGCTAGTTTGGCAGCGAGAAGCCACTATGTTTTCTCAGATTGTGTGGCGAGAGTCTTGGGTTACACATTGTTGGCAATTCTTTATGGGAGGTAAAGGTGACAGGCAAACTTGGTTTCTAATTTATGCTAACATAATGGGATGATTTACATCAAAAGGGCCATGTGAAACATGAAGATCGTGCCATGTAATGGTCAGAATCATATTTTTGCTTTAAAGTCCCAATTACCGATGGTTTATATTAAACCAACCATGCGCAAGACTCATTCAGCATGGATCCAGGCCCATCACAATGACTTTGATCAATAAATTGTGCAAAAAAAATCCCTTTAAGCTGCATTTAGCATGAATGGATAATCAACGGCTTAGGTCAATTGCTCTGGCAATCCCTGGATTGGCTGGTAAGGCAATATGGTTTACTGGGTGAGGGGTTGGTGCACCAGTAATTGCATTGTGGCTTCTTTGTACTGGCAAAAAGCGTGTCCTTTGACAATGAGATAACTCAAATGAAGGGGTTCACATTCCCTTCTAACACTGAGCTGCAGTCAACACATATATAGGGGGTGATTTTATCAATGGGGACGTGATGGAGGTGGGACTGCTGCTTGGCGGGTTTTAGTCCGCCTCCATCGACGTCCAGCCAACCCAAGCTATTTTCCCTTGATTGACCTTGTTAAGCCCGCCCAGTGGGCTTAGCCGGCCAATTAAGGGAAAGCCGGTGACAGAGAATGTCAGTGTATGATGTTTCATCTGTCAAAAATTTTTGACAGCTGAATTGTCATTGTTTGACAGATTTGAGAAGCTGTCCAACACTGACAATCTCTGTTCTTTGGTGAGTCCTTGTACTCAAGACAACTTGTAAAGATTCAGCTACAGGATTGAAATTTTATTTTAAATTTTAAGCAGCAACAGTATTAGAAGATTTGTTTTCTAAAACAATATATACATACTACAATTGGGAAACCTTAACAGGTGGAACTTCCAAGGGGTTGTTATCATGGTAACAGCATCTTGAAGGACACTTATCTTTTAAGTGATACAGATCCGTTAATTAAAGCACTTTTTAATTTTTGATTCCCTTTTTATGAAATGATTCTGAAACCATTGGTGTATAAGGTGTTGTGAAGCCTTACATTTTGACTTTGTGTTGTCAGTGATTTTTGTTAACAAAAAATAGATTAAATTCTGGATTTGTTGTGGGGGAGTGGGGGGCGGGGGGGTGGAGTTCAACCAGCTTCCACCCCATCGGTATCCTTCTTTGTCCATGAAACCCATAAAAAGAAGAAAAACTTGTCTTTACATAGCACCTTATTATGCCTCTCAGAAATATCACAAAGCATTCCAAGTATGATGAATTACTTTGAATGTAATGACTGTTACCTAGATACAGTAGCCAAGTAGTGACTGTTACTGGGTACGATAGCCTAGTGGATATGGTACAAGGCCGTGAGTTCAAATCGCACCAAGGCAAGTTGTGAAATTGAATTCAACAATCTGGCATGAAAGCTTACGGATTGTCGTATAAACCCAACTGGTTCACTAATGTCCTTCAGGTAAGGGAACCTGCTAACCCTACTGAGTATGGTGCATGCCCAACTCCAGTCCCACATCATGTGGTTGATTCTTAATCCCCTATGAAGTAGCCTAGCAAACCAATAAGTTGAAAAACAATTGTTACCAAGTTCAAAAATGATATTAAAAAATTGGGACAGATTTATTGGCAATGACCTAGGCATCATTTCAAAACAAGACTCCGGCAATATCAGCCCAGTTGACCCTGCAAATCCCCCACCAAGAGTAGCTCAATTGTACCACCACTGCTTAAGCTGTCAAAGGCCTAGAAATTCATCTCGGGCAGTGGCAAAAAGCAGGCGATATTGGATTGGCCGCCTGTTATATGGAGCGCCTGATATTCAGTTCCGTTGACTGCAATAGAACTGAATATCAGGCGCTGCATATAACAGGCTGCTGATCAGATACCGCCTGTTTTTCGCCACCACCCAAGATGAATTTCTAGCCCATAGTCTATTATGACATAGCTGCCCAGACTGGTCCTGCATCAGGTGTTGAGATGTCCAACACAAGGAGGAAATCTACTTAACCTCATCCTCACCAACAAACAACAGATGTATTTGTTCATGACCGCGCTGGTATGAGTGACCAATGCACAGTTCTTGTGAAGATAAAGGCCTAGAAATTCGGTGGCACCCCAAACGGGGCACCAAGCTCAGCTAGGCGCCAGAATTACCGCTGCGAACGGAGCCGTTGCGCCCGCCGGAAATTCAGTTTGAGCGCCCCAAGAGGGACGCGGGGCGCTGCTTGAGGCGCCCCGCGTCCCTCTTGGGGCGCTGAAACTGAATATCGCAGCGCAACGTGCGCTGCGGCACGGTGCACTGCGGTACTGCAGGCCTTCCTCCCCTTCGTAAGGGGGAGGGGCCTGCACCAGCGCGATGAGCGATCGCAAGTGCTGGCAAAAGAGCCCGGCACCGAGAAGTGCCGGGCTCTCGGGACACAGCCAGCACTGCCCGGGGGGCGGGGGGGGGGGGGGGATCAGGAGGCCGGGGACGGAGGTGCTGGCAGGAGGACACCGAAAAAAATGGCTGCCTCGCACCTCCACCTTAATTTGCGCCACTACCGCCACAGGTAGGCTCCGTGAACCAGGCGCGATTTGCGACCGGCGTTACAGAGGCGGGCGCAACCAAATATCGTGATCGGGGCGGTAGCGGGGTGCTGCGCACACCGATGACATCATCGGTGGCGGCACAGCGCTACAGGCTAACGCCGCCATTAGCGCCCCGCTAAATATCGTGGGAGGCGTGGCCAGTGGCGCTAAAGCCACTGAGTGCCCTCTTTAGGCGCTAACTGGTGGCGCAGCCCACCGAATTTCTAGGCCAAAGTCTCAACTCCAGAGTGAGAACACGCTCCATCGTGTAGTATGACACTCCCGCCATGCTAAGTGGGACAGACTAAGGACAGACCCAGCAGCCCAAATCTGAGCATCCATGAAGCTCTGTGGGCCATCACAACAATCTGTAAGTTAATGGTCCCACACCTACCTTACTTCTCCTTTAACCGTTAAGGCAGGATATCAACCCTGGTTCAATGCAGAATGTAAAAGGGAATAGTAGGAGCAGCATCAGGCACATCTTAGAATGACACACCAACCTAAATGATGCTGCAACGCAGGGCTACTTGCATGCTAAACACCAAAAGCAACAGATTATAGACAGTTAAGTGATCCCACAATCAATGGCTCAGATACAAAGCCCTCTAGCCCTACCACAGCCAGTCAAGAATGATGATGGACAATCAGGCAACTAACAGGAAGAGGAGGAGGCACCATGAACATCTTAATTCTCAACCATAATGCAGCCCAGCACGAGTACACAAGACAAGGCTGAAATGTTTGCAAACATCTTCAGCTAAAAGTGCTGAACGGACAATTCCATCCAGCTTCTTCACGAGGTCCCCACCATCATAGATACCAGTGTACAGCCAATTTAGTTCACTCCATGTGACATCAGTAAGTGGCTGAGTGCACTGGACACAGCAAAGGCTGTGAGCCCCAACAACATGCTGGCTGTAGTGCTGAAGACCTGTGCACTAGAGCTAACCGCTCCCCTAGTCAAGCTGTTGCAGTACAGTTATGACACTGACATCTAGCCAACAAACTGGAAGATTGCTCAGGTACATCCTATCTATAAAAATCCAGATAAATCTAACCTGGCCAATTACTGACCTATCAGCCTCTTCCCAATCATCAGTAGAATAATGGAAGGTGTAAGAAACACATAACACTGTGCTCAGTTTGGGTTCCATCCAGAACCACTCAGCCCCAGGACCTCATCACAGTCTTGATCCAATCATGGATGCAAGAGCTGAATGTCAGAAAAGAGGCGCGAGGAGGTGCCCCTGACACCGAGGAACCCCAGCAAAACTGAAGTCAATGTGGGTCAAATGGAAAACACTTCAATGGCTGGAATCATACCCAGCACAAAGGAAGATGGTTGTGATTGACAGAGGCCAATCATCAGCTCCAGGACATCGTAGCAGCAGTTACAGGTAAGCGTCTTCGTCCTAACCATCTTCATCTGTTTTATCAACGGCCTTTCCTCTAACATAAGGTCAGGAGTAGGGCTGTTTGTTGATGATTCTAAAGTGGTCAGCTCCAGTTGCAACTCCTCTGATAATGAAGCACCCCATGCCACCCTACAGCAGGAACTGAACAACATCCAAGCTTGGGCTAACAAGTGACAGGTAAATTTTGTGCCACCTTAGTGCCAGATAATGACCACCCTGAACAAAGGTTTTAAGCGCAAACATTTCTCCTGACATTCAATGACACCACCATGGCTGAGGTCTCCATCATCAATACCTTGGAGGTCACCACTGGCCAGAAGCTTAACTGGACCAGCCATATCAGCACTGCTTACAAGAGCCGAGTGGAGACTACTCTTCAACGAGTATCTCGCCTCCTGATGACTCGCATTCTCTTCACCAGCTTCAAGGCTCAAGTCAGGAATGGGATGGAATATTCCCCACTCGCCTGGGTGTAGCTGCAACACTTGGAGACTCAATACCATTCAGAACAGTGCAGTTTGCTTGATCAACACTCATGTCAATGGACTCAATATCCATCCCCTTGATCACTGGCACACTACAGCTACTGTATGTATGAATAACAGGATGCACTGCAGCAACTCACCAAGGTTTCTTTGACAGCACCTCCCTCCCCTGCAACCTTTACCTCCATGGACAAGAGCAGCAGTATGGTAGCAACACCTTTAGAAGTTCCCTTCTAATTGACACACTATTCTGACTTAGACATATATTGTCATCTCGTCATTGTTGCTGGGTGACTATCTTGAAATTGCCTACACAACACTAATAGTAGTGATGGAGACACCACCACCATCTCATGGTAACTGGGAATGGGCAATAAATATGGCGATGCCAGCATCCCTAGAACAAATAACAAAAAGGTAAAAACGGAGGCAATTTTGTATTCAGCAAGATCCCGCTGACATCATTGAGGTAAATAACCAGTTTGTTAGTTTGTTTTGGTGGCAATATGGCAGCAGGACTGCACTTTAGCTTTCCATCCGTAGGATGGCACCTCAGATAATGCAGCACTCCTTCATTCCTGCACTGGAGTTGCAGCCTACATTATGTGCTCAGGCCCTGGAAGTGGGGCTTGAACGCACATCCTTCTGACTCGGGAGCGAGAGTGCTACTAGCGGAGCCAAAGTGGCATCCTAAGTTCTAATGAGATCATAATAAATTGTGCACAGATTGTATATCGGACGCTTTCACAAAGCCAACATCTCATGCTAAAATAACCTCAGATGTAAAGTAGTAACAACTTGCGTTTTAAAAGTGACAGTTCATCGTGAGTGGGAGAACAAGGAAAATTTACAACTTCTTGTGCAAGTACAATGAACCAGTTTATAACTGTGCGAGTCAATCGTATTAATATACAAACTTGGTTTGTTTATAATAACGGGCATCAGATAATTTTTGGAACCCAATCAGAATTGCACAGCTGCAGATACTATTCAGGGTTTTCTTCTGTACTACACAGTCTGCCCCCGTACTTTTCCTTTAACTGTCTGTCTATCAGGCTGTTTCGTTGCTGACGCACTGCAGTCCCCCAAGCAGTGAGCCTGCTGTGACTGTCAGTGCTCCTCTCCTTAACAGCATTTCCATCTGGGTCAAAAGCTCAGTGGGCAACAGATACACTGCAAATGCCTAAAAACAGGAACCCTATAAAAAGTCAAATGAAAACAAAACATTTCCAGTGGGAAACATTTACTGAACATTTTTCTCAAGTTTGTGGGGGAAAGGCCAAGCGAGCTCTTAGTTTTAAGTATTTAGACGAGTGCTTGAAATGTGCATAAAAACGGAGAGACCTAATTCAAACAATGCCTGACAACCGCAATTCTGAGACAAAAAGTCCACGCTCAAAACAATTGAATTGTATTGCCTTGTAAGATCTAATAAAGGTCACTTATTTAATATTAAATCATGTTTAAGAATTTTGAACAGATATTTCAGTCCAATGTCAACATTCGGTGATCCAATTTCTCATCCTCTTGTCCACGCTATTAAATCAAATCATAGAATCTTACAGCACAGAAGGAGGCCATTCGGCCCGTCCTGTCTGTGCTGGCTCTTTGGAAGAGCAGTCGTGCTTAGTCCCACATCCCCGCTTTTTGTCTGTATCCCTGTAAGTTCCTCACCCTCAAATATCTGTCCAATGCCTTTTTAAAATTATTTATGGAATCGGCTTCCACTACTTTTTCCACGTAGAGCGTTCCGATCCCAACAACTCTCTGAGTGAAAAAAATTCTCTTCATCTCCCCTCTGGATCTTTTGCCAATGATTTTGAATCTGTGACTCACTGTAAACTCATGAGTTTCCCAGCATCAGATCAGTTTACAAAGGGGTACCATCATGGGTTGAGGGAATAGTCAGTAATGAACAGAAAATGGCTTTGGGCCTGTCCTACTCAAGAAGTCCACACATCACACTGGATAGAGCTTGTTGATCTTTCCCTCCCTAGCCTGGGGCAATGAGATCAACTGTAGCACTCCAACTGATGGCTTAGATGATCTCAGCTAAACCAGCAAGACTGGCGTAAACTGAAGCTGGGACCTTCTTTGTGATTTAAACAGTGAGTATTTATCCACTAGACCATCAGCACAGCTGAAGCATTATCTGATTTACAATTGAAAACTGATTACCAATGGAGGCATGTAATTTTACCAGAACAATGCCCCTTTATCATAAAATCACAGAATAGTACAGTACAGAAGGAGGCCATTCGGCCCATCGAGTCTGCGCCGGCTGTGTCAAAGAGCAATCCAGTTATTCCCACTCTCCTGCTCTTTCTCCATATCCCTGCAATTTTTTTTCCTTCAAGTATTTATTCAATTCCCTTTTGAAGGCTGCTATTGAATCTGTATCCACCACACTATCAGGCAGTGCATTCCAAACCTGAACCACTCTTTGCGTAAAAAGGTTTTTCCTCATGTCGCCTCTGGTTCTTTTGCCAATCACCTCTGGTTATCGACCCTTCGGTCATTGAAACAGTGTCTCTTTATTTACTCTATCTAAACCCTTCATGATTTTAAACACCACCATCAAATCTGCTCTTAGCCTTCTCTGCTCCAAGGAGAACAACCCCAGCTCCTCCAGTCTATCCACGTAACTGTAATCCCTCATCCCTGGAACATTCTAGTAAATCTCTTCCGCACCCTCTCCAAAGCCTTCACATCCTTCCTAAAGTGTGGTGCCCAGAATTGGACACAATACTCCAGCTGGGTCTGAACTAATGTTTTATAAAGGTTTACAATAACTTCCTGGGTTTTGTACTCTCTGCCTCTATTTATAAAGTCCAGGATCCCATAAGCTTTATTAACTGCATTGTTAACCTGTCCTGCCACCTTCAAAGATTTGTGCACAAACACCCCGGGGGTGATTTTCACTCAGAAGTTGGGAAGGAGGCGGGACTACAACTTTCGGGGTTGTAGTCCCGCCTCCATCGAGATGCGGCCAATCCATGCGATTTTAACTTGATTGACCTTGTTGAGCCCGCCCAGCGGGCTCAGCAGGCCAATTAAGGGCCACCCGGCAACAGGTGACGTCACAGACTGAAATTTCATCTGTCAAGACGTTTTGACAGATGAAATATCAGTGTTTCACAGCTGTTTGAAGCTGTCAAACACTGACAGTCTTACTTCTAACCTGAGTCCTTCTACACAGACTCAGTTAGAAATCTCTCCGGCACAGAAAGCTGCAGATTGTCACTTTTGACAGTTCGCAGCCGTTCTGCTTTCTGTGCCGGTTAGATGATGGACTCCCGAAACCGAGAGGAAAGAAGGCTAAAAAGGTAAGTACAGGTAATTTAAACTTCTTTACACACTTTAGACACACCAAACACACTTACCTTTGCACTCATGCACCCATCACTCACCTGAACACTGACATCTCGACCCCTCCAAGTCCTTCAACCCGACGGCCCGACTCCTCTAACTTGGCGTGGTTTGGAGCCGTCAGGAATCCCACACTTCAAGCTTTAAAATAGGGATTAGGCTAAAAACTGCCTGTTAACTACCTGTTAACAGGCAGTTAATTGTCACTAATCCCTTCCCGCCTCGGGTAGGCGGGTCCCAGTGCGGGGCGGGTACCCGCCTCCTTTGAAACTTACATGGAGGCGGGTTTGGGGCGGGATGGTGTCGGGACCCCCGAATTCAGGACTTTAACCCCCGCACGCCTCCAAACCCGGCTCCATGGGTCAGTTTAAATCAAGGCCCCCATGTCTCACCCCTTTAAAATTGTACCATTTAGCTTATATTATCTCTTCTCATTCTTCCTACCAAAATGTATCAAGTTACACTTTTCTGCTTTAACACTTCTATTGCAATTGAAATATGGATACACCTGCCTGAAAGGGTGGTGGAGGCAAATTCAATCGTGGCTTTCAAAAGGGAATTGGATAAGTACCTGAAGGAAAAAAATTTGCAGGGCTACGGGGAAAGGGCGGGGGAGTGGGACTAGCTGAAGTGCTCTTGCAGAGAGCTGGCACGGGCTCGACAGGCCGAATGGCCTCCTTCTGTGCTGTAACCATTCTATGATTCTAGGCATTTTTTGCCTCCCATGACATGGATCACAGGTAGTCTGGGGTCTGGAACGTGATTGTGATGTTCTGCTGCTATTCTGCTTGTCCCTTAAAGGCAATTGCTCAGGTACTCCCTGTGGCAAGTGGTTTGCAGAGATTGGAAGTTGCTTGGCTTCTGTCCTCAGGGAATCATAGAATCATACAAAACAGAAGGAGGCCATTTGGCCCATCGTGTCTATGCCGGCTCTTTGAAGAGCTATCCAATTAGTCCCACTCCCCTGATCTTTCCCCGTAACCCTGCAAATTTTTCCTTTTCAAGTATATATCCAATTCCCTTTTAAAAGTATTAAATTAAAATTAATCAAACAACACAGCAAGTCAGTCATGTAATTTAATGGTGCATTTTAAAAGTGAACTCTATGCGAAACTGGTAAATTTAGACAGTTGTCCCAGTTAGGACAATCTTTTATCCTGCTATTTTAATTTGTGTTGTTACGTATATTATCACATTACAATTTTTTGTAAAGAGCCATTTATTTTACCTCAAGTGAGGTGCCAAGTTATCTCAAGCCCAGAAACCTCAGCAGGAAATGACTGGCTTTCTTTCTTAGTTAGTTCAGTTGTGGTTTGTTGGTGTTTTGTACTAAGTGTTTAGCTTAAAGCGTGACAGAGGCTTCTCAAAACTTATATACAGGAGAATCTCCTGCAGCAGTGTTCATGTTATGTCACAGAATATGCTGTTTTATAAAGGACAGGAATAGCACACCTTGGAAAGCACAATGTAGGTACATGTTACTGCAAAGCTGTGTATTCTTGAAGTGAGTGATGGATTCAGTCACAAGTCAGGCTGTGGATCAGAACCTTGGGTTTATTTAATTGGCAGGTCAATAACCAAGTAGGAGACAGCGTAGAAACTATGTTGTTGGGAGAGTAAAGTACAACACAGTATTGAAAAATCATTTTACATCTGTAAGAAAGTGAATTGACTGCAGGAGCTAGAAATTACCCCAACTGCAGGAATATTTGTTGAAAAAAAAAATGTAACTTTCCTGCTTCCCAAGTCACTTAAGTTTTTTTTTTAAACTTACTTCACCATGGTCTGCTGTAGCAGTTGAGAAAGTAGGAAACAGGGTGGGGTGTTCATCGTATATTAAAATCAGCCACTCAGAGATTACTATGAGAAATTTTGGTGGATTAGAATAAAATATGGGATCTTTATAAATAAATCTGACTATGATTAATGGAGGTGACCCAACAGGTCTTTAAAATTATGAAAGGGATGTTTCCACTTGTGGGAGAGACCAAAATTAGAGGTCATAAATATAAGATAGTCACTAATAAATCCAATAAAGAATTCAGGAGAAACTTCTTTACCCAGAGAGTGGATAGAATGTGGAACTCGCTACCACAGGGAGTGGCATAGATGCATTTAAGGCAAAGCTAGGTAAGTACATGAGGGAGAAAGGAATATGTTGTGTTTGTACCGCTATACACAACTACATAAAATAATAAAGCAGCAGAGACTGAGAGTAACTTCAAGTGATCTTTACTGGGTAACTGGATCTTCGGCACTGACTGTACAAATCGATACACGTCTGTTATATACGCTCGCAACTAAAGATATAAGGATATACATTCGCAATACAAAGTAGTCCCTTCAATGTTGTATACATTACACTTCCTCCCCCTTTAGTTTAGTAGTATATTAACGCAAAATTTCTATAATTAACATACAGAGCCTGTCTTTACAGTAACAATATTCAAATTTCAACATAACATTTTATTTTGTCAACAGCCCTTTTACAAGTCAAGTCTCTGGGGAGGCCTCCTCCGCCTCTCTGGGTAACGTCTCTCCAGACTCTTTTGCTTTGGGGAATGAGACTGTACAGGTACAGTTGCATCAGATGAGCTATCAGCACAGGTAGAGCTCTCAGCTGAGGATGAGGCTGGTGCTGATGCTAATGAATCAGGAGTGTCTGTTTCCATGTCAGGTGAGTCTGGGCGAGGTATAGGGGTGTTTTCCACCTGAACGTCCAGAATTTAGTCCACATGACGTCTCAAAACGTTGTCTCCCACATCCACAGTATACATCAGTGGTCCCTCTCTTGTGGATATTGTACCTGGTTGCCACTTTTCCGTCCGGAAATCATGAGCAAGAACTGACTGTCCCACACTGAAGCTTCTTGTTGGCTTAGCATTCAAATGTTTGAACTGTTTGTTCTCTACATCACGACGTACATTCGGTTTAAGAAGGTCCATGCGAGATCTCAGGTTCTTGTTCAGAAACATTATCGCTGGAGTTTGATTAGTGGCTGCGTGTACTGCGTTCCGATAAGCAAAGAGGAATTTGTTTATCTTGTGTTGCAGTGGTAGATTCTCACTGTACATTGCTTTGATGGCCTTCTTGAAAGTCTGTACGAATCTTTCTGCCAAGCCATTTGTAGCTGGATGGTACGGGGCAGATGTGTAGTGCTTGATTCCATTTTTCCTCATGAAGCTTTGGAATTCGTCAGAGACAAATTGTCGTCCATTGTCTGTGCAGATTTGTTCTGGTAGTCCATTTCTAGCGAACATGGTCCTCAGAACTGAAATGGTCTTTTCAGATGTGGTTAATTTCATTTTAATGACCTCGGGCCATTTGGAATGTGCATCGACTGCAATCAAGAACATGGAGTTCATGAACGGTCCAGCAAAGTCGATGTGCACACGTTGCCATGGTGATGAGGGCCATTCCCATTGATGGAGAGGGGCTTGTGGTGGTGCGTTCTGGACCTTTTGACATCCTGAGCAGCTCTTTGTCAGGTCCTCGATCTGTTTGTCAATTCCTGGCCACCACACGTATCCACGGGCAGGGCTTTTCATCTTTACCGTACCTAAGTGGCCTTCATGCAGTTCATCTAGCACTCGGTTACGAAGCTTGGGAGGAATCACAACTTGTGAGCCGCACATCAGTGTTCCCCGACACACTGATAACTGCTCCCTCCTAGCTGAGAATGCTGGAAACAATGAGTCACCGTGCGCTGGCCATCCCTTCACAGTGATGTCATAAACTTTTGACAATGTAGGGTCATTGCGTGTTTCCCTTTCAATGAGGGAGTTTGTCACTGGTAGCTGCTCAACTATTGTTGTGTGAAATACCTCTGCTGAGTCAACTGTTGTAGTTCTCTCTGAGGTCGGCAGTGGTAAACGTGACAAACTATCGGCGTTGCCATGTTGCTTGGTCCCCTGGTATTCAATGTCATACAGGTGAGCCCCTAGGAAGAGTGACCATCGCTGTAGCCGTTGTGCCGTCATCACTGGAACGCTCTTCCTTGGGTTGAAGATTGAAACGAGAGGCTGGCAGTCAGTTAACAGTGTAAACTGTTAACCATACAAGTAGTGGTTGAATTTCTTGACTCCCCACACAAGGCTGAGGGCCTCTCGGTCAATCTGTGCATAATTGCATTCAGCTGTCGTCAATGATCTTGAAGCAAAGGCTATTGGTCTCTCTGAGCCGTCTGGGGACTTATGTGACAACATGGCACCAATGCCATAGGGTGAAGCATCACATGCCAGTCGAATAGGTAAGGAGGGGTCAAAGTGAGCTAGCACCTCTTCTGAAGTAATGAGTCTTTTACTCTCTTGAAAAGCTTGTTCACAGCTGTCACTCCACTTCCATTGTGACCCTGTCTGTAGCAGTGCATTTAGTGGATGTAACACTGTGGATAGATTGGGCAAGAACTTGTGATAGTAGTTCACCAGTCCAAGATATGATCTCAACTGAGACACATTTTCAGGTGTTGGTGCATTAATCACAGCCTCAATCTTGTTTGGAGACTTGTGTAAACCGTCCTTGTCAATGACATGTCCACAGTATGAGATTTCCTTCTTGAAAAACTCACACTTGTCTCGGTTCGCTCGGAGCCCATACTCCCGTAACCTGATGAGCACCTGTTCAAGGTTGGAAAGGTGGTCGTTGTCATTCTTGCCAGTAATGATGATGTCATCAAGATAACACTGAGTACCTGGGATCCCCTGCAGGACTTGGTCCATTGCCCTTTGCCAGATTGCAAGAGCTGATGCTATTCCGAATACCAGCCGATTGTACTGGTAAAGGCCTTTTTGCGTATTTATTGTCAGGTACTTCTTTGATGCATCATCAATTTCCATTTGGAGACAGGCCTGGGCCAAGTCAATCTTTGTGAAGTGTTCCCCTCTTGACAGGGAAGCAAAGATGTCCTCAATGCGAGGCAATGGGTACTGTACTGTGTGGAGGACTGGGTTAACAGTCACCTTAAAGTCTCCACAGATGCGCACTTTTCTTGGCTTTCCTGGTTTTGTGCTGGAGGTTTTCTTCATCACTGGAACTATAGGTGTGGCCCATTCACTCCAATCCACCTTGGACAGGTCCCCTAACTGCTCCAAGTTCTCCAGCTCTGCTTCTACTGAAGGGCGAATTGCATAAGGCACTGGTCTGGCCTTATGGAACTTTGGATTTGCGTTCTCCTCAATCTTAATTTTTGCTTTCATGCCCTTAAGTGTTCCTATTCCCTTCTTGAACACTTCCTGAGAGTCAGAGAGTATTTGTGACAGTCTCTCAGGAGTGGCGTTGCTGTCCTCCTTTGCTGACACAAACAGTGCTTGGATGGTATGCCAATCCAACTGTATTTTCCTGAGCCATTCACGTCCCAGCAATGGTGGTCCTCCATTTTCCACTACATAGAGGTTCAATTGCGGTATTTTTTTTTCTTTGTATGTCACTGTCACTTTTATTTTACCTTTGGGGCACACTCTCTGTCCTGTGTATGTCTTTCACAGTACTTTAGTTGGCCTTAGCGATATGTGTGAAAACAGTCGTTTGTAGTCATGTACAGAGATCACTGTTAAAGCTGAGCCTGTGTCCAACTCCATTTTCAGCCTAACTCCTGCCACTTCTGGAGTAACCCATATTATTCTGTGATCCTCTGTTTCTTTCACACTGTGTAGTTTTAGACAAGCCAGATCCTCTTCCTCTGAGTCTGTGTCACTTTTTTCTTTATCTGAACTGTCTCCAGTCACGTAGTGTACCTTCTTGTATCTATCTTTGAAAGGTTTCTTGTTTTCAGTCACTTGGTGTGCCTTTGTATCAGTTTTCTGCTTCTTTGCTTTGCAGACCCTTTCAATGTGCCCTCGTTTGCCACATTGTCTGCAATCTTTGTCTTTAAACCAACAGTCATTGTGGTCATGTGACATTTTACCATAGCGATAGCACTTCTTTTCTTGTTTCAGTGACATTTTGTTCGTGGAATATTACAGGGATTTTTGTTGAATTTCTAAAGCTTCCATTGAAATTGCAATACTTAGAGCCTTCTCCAAGGTGAGATCTTTTTCAGACAAGAGCTTCTTTTGTGTGCTTTCATTTTGCATGCCACACACAAATCTGTCCCTCAATGCGTCTGATAAGCCCACTCCAAATTGGCAATGTTCTGATAATTTGCGCAACTTTGCCAAATATTCAGAAATGCTTTCATTTTTGCTCTGGTTCCGTTTATGGAATTTAAATCTTTCGGCTATGAGCAGTGGTCTGGGGCTTAAATGGTCTTGGAGTGTGTCCACTATTTGTTTGAAAGTTTTGTTTGCTGGCTTTTCAGGAGTTAATAAACTACGTAGCAGCCCGTATGTCTTCGCGCCCATAACACACAGCAAAACAGTGGCTTTCTTTTCTACCTCCACTCCGTTAGCCTCACAGTACACCTCCACTCTTTCAATGTAAGTTGCCCAGTCTTCAATGCTGCTATCAAATGCTGCAATAGTGCCAATCATCGCCATTTTTTTTTTCCAAACCCATTTTTCTTTCTTTACTAGTTAGCTAGCGTCATGCAAGTCCTGTGCACTTTTCACTTGACTTACGTATCCCCTGCCTAGCTTAGCAAGCGTGCTCCGTTTTCTCTACCTTCTCGCTCCTTTCTTCCAAGTTTCGGTGTCCTCTGGATGCGATGCCAGAATAGGAAGACGTAGGTTCATAATTCTCGTCGCCAATTTGTTGTGTTTGTACCGCTATACACAACTGCATAAAATAATAAAGCAGCAGAGACTGAGAGTAACTTCAAGTGATCTTTACTGGGTAACTGGAACTTCGGCACTGACTGTACAAATCGATACGCGTCTGTTATATACGCTCGCAACTAAGGATATACATCCGCAATACAAAGTAGTCCCTTCAATGTTGTATACATTACAGAATAGAAGGATTATGCCGATAGAATTAGATGAAGTAGGGCGGGAGGAGGCTCGTGTGGAGCATAAGCCCCGGTACAGACCAGTTGAGCCGAATGGCCTGTTTCTGTGCTGTAAATTCTACGTAATTATGGATGACCACAAAAAAGGGTCCAAAACATTTACAGGGTAAAACATATATAAGAAACATCAGTGACATACTATGCAGTCATTGACTTCTGCTCATAAGGTAATTTGAGAGCAAGTAAATTGTTCTGTACCTGTTAACCGGTACAAGATGCTAAATAAATATGTACCAATGCAGTTCTCAAAGTAAACTAGCAGCATCTGGTGACAGGAAAGGGGTTTGCACCTGTATTTAAGAAAAACAGATTTGTCGAAGTCAAATCCTGCTCAAGGTGAGCTTTTCTATACTGGTAAGTAATAAGTTCAAGACTTTGTTATGTTCAATAGTGCATTCTTTCAGTAAACCATGTCTTACCTTCATAGTTTATCACTCCGATGAAACTGGCTTCACTGCTAGGTGAGATGTGATTGGTGGTGCAGGTTATGAATAATTAGGTTTACATTGCTGAGTATCCTTTTCCTGCAATCAGTGCAGTTTCAATTCTGTGCTGTGTTACAATTGAAGAACTTAAGTGAGCACTTGCATTGAGGGCTCTCTCTCTCCACAGCTCCGATAAAGTCATAATAGCAAACATGTGGGGGGAGGGGGGTCGATCTGTCTGACACCAAAACCCCTGTTTCATTTCATAAAAGGATCTGAATTAACTTCTGCATAGGCTCCAAAACAGAAATTCACAAAAACAAATAATCATAATCATAATCAACTTTATTGTCATTGTTAGTGCACAAGTGCAGTACAACGAAATGTAGGCTTGCGGCTCCCGAGAGTGTACATTTAGATTAAGACATTTAAACATTCAACATTCATTTGGCTTGTAATACATTAACATAAACATAACCATAATAAAGTGCATTGGCAGATGTGCAGGCTTTAGAGTTTATTTGTGGAGTTCAGTAGGATGACAGCCCTGGGAAAGAAGCTGTTCCTAAATCTGGTCGTACAGGTGCGAATGCATCTGTAGCGTCTCCCAGATGGCAGGAGGGCGAACAGACTGTGGCTGGGGTGGGTAGGGTCTTTGATGATGGACCGTGACCTCCGTAAACAGCGTTTCTGGTATATGTGCTCTATGGTCGGTAGCCGGGTGCCGGTAATGCATTGGGCAGTTTTGACTACCCGCTGCAGGGCTTTCCGGTCATAGTAGCTACAGCTGCCATACCATACTGTGATACAGTTCGTCAGGATGCTCTCTATTGTGCAGCGGTAAAAGTTAGAGAGGATCAGGGGTGACAGGTTACATCCCTTCAGCCTCCTTAGGAAATATAGGCGCTGCTGGGCCTTCTTCACCAGAGAGGAGGTATTGAGGGACCAGGAGAGGTCTTCCGTGATGTGGACTCCGAGGAACTTAAAGCTGTCCACCCTTTCCACCACAGCCCCATGGATGTGGATGGGGGTCTGACTTCCGCCTTTAGACTTCCTGAAGTCCACAATGATTTCTTTGGTTTTCTTGATGTTAAGGGCCAGGTTGTTATCGGCGCACCACTTCACGAGATGCTGGACCTCCTCCCCGTAGGCTGACTCATCGTTGTTGGTGATCTGGCCTACTACCGTGGTATCATCCGCAAACTTGATGATGGTGTTGGAACCATGAACAGCCACACAGTCGTGGGCGAAGAGGGAGTAGAGGAGGGGGCTCAGCACACATCCAGTGGTTCAATTCAGAAGTTGTGCAATTCAGAAGCGAAGTCCGTTCTATGAAAGCAGGCAGCTCAAACACCTGATGTTCTGACAATGTAATGTGCACAAATATTGCGACTCCTGCTCATCCAGAGCCAGCTCCCAGGCGCCCCCGCGCCCCCCCACAACCCCCGCCCAACTCTTATGCTCCTGCTTAAAAGCTGAAGAACAAGATATACAGCAGGTCTATTTAAAACATCTTTCAGGGGTTAGATGAACACCTAGGCATGTTTTAACACACAACTGTCTAAAATGGCGTTACTGAAGTCAAGAACAAAGGCCGAAATTTATTAGACCTCAGAGGGCGGGTTTGGAGGCGGGTCTGTAGCGAAAATCGGAAAAATTGATGGCGGGCTGTGAACCCGCCTCCACGCAACTTTGGCAAGTGTCAGGTCAGCGGCTCCCGAACCGACCTGACACCAAACGGCGGGAGAGGCACTTAAAGCAGTTAACAGCTTGTTAACTGCCTGGATAATGTTATTTTAACTGCCTGATCGGATTTTGCAGGTTTTTCTGCATGCTGCCCGCCTTCAGAAAAACACGCCAGCTGCATTGGGCCGGGTTTAGCGAGGACCTGAATTGTTGGCAGCTGCTCGATCAGTTTAAAAGCGGTCCTGCAATCTCTCATAGTTTCAGATGCCACAACTTAGTGCTTTGAGGTTTGGGGCACTTTTTGCAGCTCAACTAATCTTGTGAGTGTTAAGGCTGAAATCCATTTTCAGTGTGACCTCCTTGGAATACCCTCTGGCCACTTTGTCTGAGCGCAAACAACCTCCATTCCTCGACTGAGATATATACCAGCGGTATGGGAACCATTTATACCCTCTCATCCTGATCGTCAGATTCGGAGGAAGAGCAGCCGCGGCAGCAGCACAACCAGGCACGGCAGCACCAACAACAGGAGCGCCAACCTTCTCCTCAGCCACCCGATGATGCACAGGGCAGAGGGCGTCAGCACAGGGCTGCACCACGCCGCAGGAGATACCCCCAATATTGGGTTTACAGACAGAGGATGAGCTTCCTCAACATGGGTGAGCAGCAGTGCCAAAGGAGGCTGAGAATTCCACAAGACATAGTCGCTCTCATTATAGCCAGGGCCATTCAAACAGCAGCAGAAAGGAGAAATGAAAGGCTGAGGCTACATGGGGCCCTTAAAAACAACTGCAGCAATGACGTCATCAGTGGAGAGCAACAGACGCGCTCCCAGTCATTGGACCGGGCAGCGCACATGACGGGACTAATTAGGGCTATTAAACCAATATCGGAAATCGGGAGCGGCTGAAAACAGAAGCGGGAGTGGAATCCACCCACCAGGCAACCCGACTCCAACCCACCTCCTCTATTAAAATTGCAGCCAAAATAATGCACAAGCAGAACATTAAGTTTTCTAAACTTAATATTGGGGGGGGGTTGTGGTAATGGGTTTGAAGAATGCTGCAAGATTATAGGGCTTGTCACAGAGTATTCCTTTAATAGTACACCTGTACGGCCACTATTAAGCTGTTTTTATGTTGGCCTGTTAATGCGGTGCCTGGTATCCGTGAGCCTGGTCCTGGCTTTAAATCTGATTACCCTTCTAGATGGTCCACAAGTCTGCCAGCACTCCATGCAAAACCAATTAAACAGGAGAACTGGCAGGAGCTAGCTCCTGGAATCCGAATTAAACAATCCACTCAAAAGATATTTAAATGGTTAAAAACAGAAAATGCGTGTGACCAATGGTGGGGTGGGATGTGTGGCCAATGGGGAGGGGGGTGGCAGCCAATGGCGGGGGGGGGAGAGCGGGTGTTGTGGTGTGCGGGTGCTGGAAATAAGAAATAAAAACAGAGAATGCTGGAAATACTCAACAGGTGAGAGAGAAACAGAGTTAACCTTTCAGGTCGATGACTAAACTCGAAGGTCCTGTCCTGACGACCTGATGCCAGCTCAGCTCAAATTCACCAAAGCATGGTTTCATTTTAGAGCAAGTGCGAAAATAAAACTTCCAGAAACTGTAGTGAGAAAAGCCTCTCCCATCCGAGGGACCAGGCATCCTGTGCACACTATGGTTCAGTAGGCTGTAAATATTCACCAGCAGTTGGTGGTTTACCAACCCAGCCAGAGGCACTGTACTTCCACACTTCTGCACAGTAATTTATTGAAACCATTAAAATAAGCCAATTTACCAACCGGAATCGAACCTCTTGGGGGAGAAATTCGGTTGTTTATCGCCTCCCGTTGGCGCCTACGGGGGGCGCTAACGGGGCGCTAGGAACTTAGCGCCCGAGCACAGCAATTTTAGCGCCGCTCGCAAAATTGACCAGTCATTTTGCGGCGGCGCTAAACACTACTGCCATGATCCCCTGCGCCTGCAGATCATGACGTCAGCCAAGCGTGTAACGCCCCGATAGCGCCCCAGACCGGATATTGAGTCGCGCCCCCTGCCTTAGCGCCTGCCGCTAGAAACAACAGGTAGAGGGGAACGTTTTCAAGTTGGGAAGGGGCTGGGGGAAGCGCTATTTAAAGGCAGGCGCTTCCTGCCTTTTCTGGTCAGCAACATTTTGAGTTTTAACGCTGGCCTAAGGAGTTTTGGCCCTCAGCACCACTTTTGAGGTTCCTAAGTGCTTCCGTGGGCCTATCCATTAGTGCTGCCAACACAATTGCTTTTGAGGTCTCTCCAGGCCGAGATTCAAGGCTGCAATGAGCAGGGTGTGGCTGGTCAGCAAGATGGCCCCTCCCCTTTAAGAACTGGACGGCGCCAATCTGTCTGGCTTCCATGGTAACTGACATCGCCTGAGCTTCGGTAGCGTTCTGAGGTAGCGCCTCGCTCCCTGACGTTTGCGCCTTAATAGAGGTGTGTAGCGCCTGATTTAATGCTCAAATCACTTCCGGGGCCTTTGCAGTCAGAGGCGATAATTAGCGGCAGGTGCTAAACTTTGCGCCCGGCCGATATTAGCGCCCCAAAATGGGCGATACCCAATTTTCCCCCTTGACTTTTGCTAATGCGCACGGCATAATGTCTGCTGGTGGTAAATAGTATAAAACCGCTTTCAAACAAAAGTCACTCTTCAGGGGTCAAGGTGCTCGTGAGATTATTTTGCTTTACCTGAGTGGAGTTTCGGCTCATTGTCCAGTGTCATCTTTAGCTGACTGACCGCTTGCGCCTCATCTACAGTCAATGCAAAATTGCGTACTAAACGGCATTTCAGAGCTGGTTTTCCGAATACAGCTCTCGGCGCGGGGCCTCGTCTGATGGGGGGGATGGGGGGCAGTGGAGGGAAGGCCAAAGACGGGTGTGGCCAATGGGGGTGTATGCAGCCAATTGGGGGGGCGGGATGTGCGCGGCCAATGGGGGGGGGTGGAGGTGTGTGTGTGCAGCCAATTGGGGGGGTGGTGGGTGTGTGTGGCCAATGGGGGTGTGGGTGTGTGCGGCCAATTGGGGGGGTGGGTGTGTGTGGCCAATTGGGGGGATGGGTGTGTGCGGCCAATTGGGGGGGTGGGTGTGTGCGGCCAATTGGGGGGGGTGTGGGTGTGTGCAGCCAATGGGGGGGTATACGCGGCCAATGGAGGGGATGGGTGTGTGCGGCCAATGGGGGGGGTGTGTGTGCGGCCAATGGGGGTGGGTGGGTGTGTGCGGCCAATGGGGGGGTGGGGGGGTGTGGCCAATGGGGGGGGTGGGTGTGTGCGGCCAATGGGGGGGGTGGGTGTGTGCGGCCAATGGGGGGGGTGGGTGTGTGCGGCCAATGGGGGGGTGGGTGTGTGTGGCCAATGGGGGGGGTGGGTGTGTGCGGCCAATGGGGGAGGGTGGGGTGTGCAGCCAATGAGGGGGGTGAGGCCAATGGGTGTTTGTGTGGGACCAATTGTGGGGGGAGCATGCTCGCAACTTTCCCACACATGCTCGTGGCTCGTGAGGCTCCGTGCTGGAGAGTGCATTTAAAGGATAAAACAGGCCGAGGAAATTGGCCCTTTCATATATTCCGATTTTATTATATCATAATCTTCCCCCTGCTAAAATACACCCTGGTAAGTTTTCCATCCTTTTTGGTTCTTTCCCATCATGAGACTCAAATCAACGAAAGGAAACCATTCTTACTGTCAAAAACAAACTAAATCCCGATTGGTTTTAGCCGGCGACTGCCCCACACAGTGAACAGCTGTTCTGAAGGGTAGGCCGGCCGGCCGCCTGAGGGCAGAGGGCAAGTCTAAAAAAATAAAAGGCACTTGTCTACTTCTGTTCCCAGCTCGTAATCGTCATTGAACAAAACCAGTTTGTGCAAAGTGAGTGCATGCAACATATGTCTTCCTGTGGGCTACCCACTCAGAATCACAGAATCACAGAAACCCCACAGTGCAGATAGAGGCCATTTCGGCCCATCGAGCCTGCACCGACACATATCCCACCCGATCCCCGTAACCCCTACACCAACACATATCCCACCCTATCCCACATATTTAATCCCCCCTAACACTAAGGGTCAATTTATCATGGCCAATCAACCAAACCTGCACATTTTTGGACTGTGGGAGGAAACTCATTCGAAGTAAATAATTTAGAGGCTGGCAGTTACTCTCATTTGTTGAGACGTGTTGAGATAACATGCATAACACGCTTTTTAAATGTCTTCAGTCATTTGTCACACAATAGTAACACTAAATAATTCACCACCATATTCATAAATAGTGCATAATGCAGGGGAAACCCGATTCCTAATAAATGGCCTTGTCATTTTCAGAGTTTGATTTACTCATTCTTATCCACTGTAATCCTGAACGACCCGGCCTTCCTCCAAACCCCATCACTAAGTATTCTTCCTCACCCAGTTACCTATGTGCCAACCTACAAAACTGGTCAGGGCTGATCTACAGCGGCATTGGAAAACAACTGAACATGCAGTAGGACACAGGCTTGTCATAAGCTCAGTTTTATGACTCAGGGCTAGATTTTCCCAGCAGAGGTGGGTTCGCGTCGTGTTTGTTGTTTGGCAGGTTCCGGTCCCAACCGCACTGAGATAACGATTTTCATTAGATTGGGCTTATTAAGCCCGCCATGCGCGTTACCCAGCCCAATCAGTGGGTTCGGGTCTGCTGCTCACCTTTGCTGATGTCTTAGATTCAGTTGCAGTTAAGGGGCCCATGTAGCCTTTGTGTTTTAGTAACTTTCTGATGCTCTGGAGTGCTAGACTTTGCGAGATGACTGCTCCAAGAACAAAGGCTGCTCCCCACTTTGATGATGACTCCCTCCATGCTCTTGTGGAGGGAGTAAGAGGCGCACAAGGAGGTTCTGCTCTCTTCCAATGGACGGAGGAAGCCTCCTCAGCAAACAAATGCAGTCTGGCTGCAAATTGCTGAGGAGGTAAGCACCAGGTCATTGTGCTCATGCACCTGGGTTCAGTGCCGCAAAAGGTTCAATGATCTGCTACGCTCAGTAAAAGTGAGTATAACATCACACTTACCTTCAATCTGCTCCCCATTTCTTTTCATCACCAGCACTCTGCATTGTCAACCTACTCCTGCACATCCCAACTTACCCTTACATCCCTTGCACCCTTAACCATCCCTCTCTATGTACAGAATCACTTCACCATCCTACTATGCAACCCTCAAACATGCTCTCACTATTATGCAATGACAACAATTAACAATGCACAGGGAAGGACCTTGGTCTTGGTGCCTCACTCCATCTTTGTCTCCCACTAAGCATCTATGCTATGGATTCTCTACACTCACTCCAACATTCTCACTCAAACTCCACTTGTGTCCCTCATTACAGGAAGAGAGAGCCCACAATAAGAGGGAGAGGGGGAGCACAGGAGGAGGGCCACCTTCAATGGCGCATTTAGCCAGCGCTGAGGAGGCTGCTCTCGAGATCGTCAAAGGTCCAGAGGAGCTGGAAGTGGGGGATGGAGGGACGGGCGCAGTACAGCAAGTTGGTGACAGAATAGATTTGCAACCCTCTCATTTAGATTTCATGAGTGACTGATATGGCATCTGATGTTCATAGAGATTAAGTTCTGATTATCTGCACAATCGGATGTGTCTGCTACCTAAATATCAGATGTCTAACTCATGCCTTTACTCCCCCACAGGACCATCGAGAGCCCCTCCTCCCCACTGTCCGGGAGGAAGAGCCAGACAACTCCTCAGATGAACCTGCAGCCTCTGAGAGAGCAGCGTCACCAGAAATGAGCGCACCCAACACCAACACAGAGACGCACACTTTGGTGGGTTTTTCGTGACGTAGATTAGTGTTGTCACCTGGTGTATCACAGGTCACAAGTGACCATGAGCAGCTGCATGTAGACGCTGTGTTTCTGGGGCCATCCAGAAAGAGAGCTTCAGGAACAAGTGCAGGAGGCTCTGACAGGGTTTGCAACCACGGTAACTGCGAGTGTGCAGAGAATGGAGGAGTCCATGTCAAACATGAGCAATGCCGTGGTGCACGCAATGGCGAATGTAGGTGCTGCCATGGAAAGGATGGTAACTTCCATGGAGGACAGACTCAGCAGAACATGGTAACAATTCAAAATAGATGGTCATCTATTGAGGAGAGAAACCAGAGGTTCACGGACGTCCTTGTTATGAGGACTGTCAGCACAGAAATGGGTCCTCATGGCCCCACTAATGTGCAGCAAGGTGCTCTCTAGCTACTTGCTAGCAGTAAAGTGCGGGTGACCCATGAGAGGGATGTTGGTGGTCGACAACAAGGAAGTGTGGGCTCCTCTGCAAGCGCTCACACTCCCATGCCACTACGGAACCCTCGGTCAGAGCCCCAGATTCCGCCCCCAACTGAGATAGTCGTCTCAGCCCCTGCACAGCCGCAGGAGGAGCAGACTTTTGCGGAGCCATCCCAGGCTCCCAATCCCAGAGGACGCCCACCAAAGGCATCTAAGCAGGCGCAGCAGAGAAGTGAGCAAGGTGCCTCTACATCTGCTGAAGCCACAGGGGAAGCACCACATAGAAGCACACATAAGAGAAAGTTAACACACAAATAGTCACAGGGGTAATCACTTGGGTGTTTTGATATAATAAAAAGTTACGTTTGTCATCGTTATTTTAATTGTATTAAAGAAATACGATGTCAAAGAATCAAAGAGTTGGCCTATGTGTGCTCAGAAATGGAAGTGGCACAGTGAGGGGTGAGGGCACCTTTCATCTGCAGTGATGGTGGGGAGAGTGATAGGAATCCACAGTTTATTGTACAGATGCTGTATGGTGTGTAATGAAGGTCGTGCAAACACTCATATCCATGTGCCAGCCACATGTGTTTGGTGCGTAAAGTTATGCGAATCTGACATGGATTAGTGCATCCCTTGCCTCACGGCCAGCAATGTGCTCGCGTGCTGGTGGCACTGGGACAGCTGCCTCCACAAGGTCTTCTTCATCTGCAGCCTCATTCAGCTCCTCCTCCTCTGAGGAGGCTGTGCGCTGAGCCACTTGTTCCTCAGGCAGCGGTAAGCCACACTGCAGTGCGATGTTGTGCAGGGCACAGCAGACCACGATGATTCTGGAGACCCTGGCTGGTGAATACTGCAGGGCTCCACCAGGTCTATCCAGGCATCTGAATCGCATTTGGAGCAAGCCGATGGTTTGTTCTATGATGCTTCTGGTGGAAATGTGGCTGACATTGTAGCGATCCTCAGCTTCGTTTGATGGCCTCCTCATCGGTGTTATTAGCCACATCTTCAGGGATAGCCCTTGTCTCCAAGGAGCCATCCAGAAAGTTGGATTGGCGGATTGAACAGCTGAGGCATAGTGGACTGCCGCAGGATGAACGAGTCATGGCAACTGCCAGGGAACTTGGCGCAAACATGCATAATGTTTTTCCTGTGGTTACACACCAGCTGGATTTTAAGGGAGTGGAAGCCCTTGCGGTTTACAAATACAGCTGGGTTGTGATGGGATGCCCTAATAGCCACATGTGTGCAGTTTATGATGCCCTGCACCCTTGGGAAGCCCGCCATATTTGCAAAGCCAACTGCATGCACGGTAACACTTGCTTCATCCGTTGAGAAGTGTCTTGGCAAAAAGGGCATCGGTAACCTGTGTGATACAACTGTGTGCAGCCGACTGGGAGGTGCCGCTGATGTCTGCTGCTGATCCCTGGAAGGACCCTGAAGCAAAGAAGTTGAGTGCGGTGGTCACTTTGACAGCCACTGGTAAGGAGTATCCACCCGTTCCTCTGGGCTCCAGGTGTTGGTGCAGCATTGTGCAGATGTCAGTGACTACCTCTCGTGAAAGTCTCAGCCTCCTTTGGCACTGCTGCTCACTCATGTTGAGGAAGGTCATCCTCTGCCTGTAAACCTGTGTTGGGGGTATCTTGTGCAGTGAGGTGCAGCCCTGCGCTGATGCACTCTGCCCTGTGCAGCATCAGGTGGCTGAGGAGGAGGTTGGCGCTCCTGTTGTTGCTGCTGCTGTTGTGCCTGGTTCTGCTGCTGCCACGGCTGCTCTTCCTCCGAATCTGAAGACCAGGGTGAGAGGGTATAAATGGTTCCCATTCTGCTGGTATATATTTCAGTTGAGGAGTAGATGTTATAAGCACTCAGTCAATGTGGGGAGAGAGTATTCCAAGGAGGATACAGTGCATATAGATCTCAGAATAAACACTGACAACCTCAATACACCTGCAAAATGTGTTGCACATCCTCAAAACAGAAAGTTGTGGCATCTGAAAGTGAACTGATATTACAGGTCAGCTTTTATGCAGCTGTCAACTATTCAGCTTGTTGTTATACCTGGCACAATTAGCTGGCGTGTTTGTCGAATGACATGGAAAACACTGAAAATGTGGCAAAATGGAAAAAGCCTGTCAAAATAGGATTAAGCAGGCAGTTAACAAGCTGTTAACTACCTTAAGTGCCTCTCCCGCAGTTTGGTGTTGGGTTTGATCGTGGCTCGCAGACCCGACGCCTTGCAAAGCTGCGTGGAGGCGGGTTGCCAGCGGGTTCACAACCCGCCATCAATCATTTTGATTTTAACTCCGGACCCGCCTCCAAACCCGCCCTCTGAGCCCTGGCAAAATCGAGGCCTTAGAGCTTAAAGACCTTTATGACTTCAAGTCACTTTTACTCTAGTACACAAAAGTTATTTAGATGGGGTATGCCAGCGCTCAACTAATGAGATTTATTTACTTTGGGGATCTGTGGATAGATAATCCCAACCGCCCCCTCCCTTCCCTTACCGCCACCGCTGGGTTTGGATTTTTGTGCTGACCAGCCTTGCAATGATTGTGGAGGAGCAAAGGGTATTAGGTGCCCAGGTGCCCAAATCACTAAAAGCTAGTACACAGGTACAGAAAGTAATTAAATAGGCTCATGGAATGTTGGCCTTTATCTCAAGAAGGCTGGAATTCAAAGGGGAGAACATTATGCTTCAGTTGTACAAAGCTTTGGTCAGACCCTATCTGGAGTCCTGCATTGTTTCGGGCACCGAACTTCAGGAAACATATATTGGCCTTGGAGGGGATACAGTGCAGATTCAACATAGGAGCAGGAGTAGGCCATTCAGCACCTCGAGCTTGTTCCGTCATTCAATGAGATCATGGCTGATCTGTATCACAACTCCATCCATCCTCCTTGGGTCCATTTCCTTTCATACTCTTGGCTAGCAAAAATCTATCGATCTCAGAATTAAAATTATTAATTGAGCTAGCGTCTACTGCTTTTTGTGGGAGAGAGTTCCACACTTTTACCACTCTTTGCATGAAGAAGTGCTTGCTAACTTCTCTCCTGAATGGCTTGGCTCTGATTTTTAAGGTTAGGTTCCCTTGTCCTAGACTTTCCCCACCGGCGGAGAAAGTTTCTCTCCATCTACCCGATCAATTCCTTTCAAAATCCTAAAAACCTCAATCAAATCACTCCTTAAACCTTCTATATTCCATGGAATACAAGCCTAGTTTATGTAATCTTTCCATATCATTTAACCAGACTGATACCAGGGCTTAAAGGGTTAAATTGAGGACTGGTTGCAGAAACTTGGCTTGTATTCCATTGAGTTTAGAAGCTTGAAGGGTGATTTAATTAAGGTGTTTAAAATCATTAAAGGATTTGATAGGGTAGATACAGAGAAACTATTATTCTCTGGTGGGGAAATCCAGAACAAGGGGGCACAATCTTTTAATTAGAGCTAAGCCTTTAAGGAATGAAATCAGGAAGCACTTTTTCACACAAAAGGTAATGGAAATCTGGAATTCGCTCCCCAAAAGGCTGTGGATGCTGAGTCAATTGATATTTTCAAGACTGAGAGACAGATTTTTATTGGGTAAAGGCATCAAAGGATAAGTATCAAAGGCAGGTAAGTGGAGTTGAGGTGCAGATCAGTCATGATCTAATTGAATGGCCTACTCCTATTCCTGTGTTCCTATGTGATTGTGTGACCACTGAAAGCAATGGAGGGAAAATCATGGGCTGGGGCATGTGCTCCTCGTGTTTGTCGCTGGCCCCGAAGTAAGCTTCGCACAAAGATCTCATGATCTCTGTGTTGAGAAGTTCGGGTTTTCCGACGCGTAATTCAAATCAACAGAGCATAGTGGGGATCCCCGAGTGCGAGCTGCTGCGACGTCAACAAGCTTTCTAAGCAGCCAATCAAAATGTAGAATTCTCAGACAGTGAACAAGGAAGTGAGTAAGCTCTTAAAATTCTAACTTTTTAAAAATGTTAAAGAGGGCTCTCACATGGGGAAAAGTAACACCTGAAATAAAGATTAACAAACTTTTAAAAATTAAAAAAAAAAAATTAAGTTTCTTAAAATGGATAAATTTGCCACTGCACAAAATTACAATTAGTTTCTCAGGGCTATAACCTTTGTTTAGCAGTCAATATGCCATTAAAACCCCAGTTACACCTCATCCCTTTGGGTCTAACTTTTAGTGGGGAATTTAACAGTGCAATTACCACAGAGGAACCAAAGTTTTTGTCAGTTTCCCTGATTTGAGAGATTTCACTGATTGCTGGCTATGCGGGGTGGGGGAGCACAGCGCAGTCTGTAGCGGAGCAGCGACTGACAGACCACAGCTTCAGGATTTTCCACATGCGCCTGCGCCAAATCCCGAAGTTGTGGTCAGTTTCAAAGGTGGAATGGCAGCGAACACTGCCAGTTCGCAGTCATCCAGACCACAAATTCTGGGCCGATATGTTCTACCTCAAATTTGAGGCCGAAGCATTGGGAGAAGACCTGATTGATTGTAATAGCCTTCAGTCTCGCCTTCCAAATAATACGATAGGTTAATACAAACAACTTCTAATCCCAGTGAAAAAACTTGATCTTCCTTGTGTCAGCTTGTATGCAGTTGTTCCCCTTTTGCCTGAAAATCTTATCAAATTTGCCTCCCTTCTAATCCCTTACTGATTAAAGTCAACCACTGTTTCTGATCTTAACCTATCTGCATCTTTTGTTTTGGGGAGGGAGGGAGCTTTGTAGCTGGCATGAATTGAAGAGACAGCAGTCTCAACTGTATTATGAAGGTTAACATAACTGGGAAACCTAGATGATGGGTCAAGAGCAGGTAACCATCAAACTGCTAACTACTGAAGATGTCACTCACTTTGTTTTTACAATAACCTAAAATGACTTGTTGAAAACAATGGCACGGAACAATTATTTTGCCAATTGCACCTGTGCTTTGTTCACTTTTCAAAAGAGCCAGTGAAGAGCGCACCTCAGAAGTGTGCCAACCCACTGTCAGCTGGAGTTGGATCTCAGCCTAAAGTCATGATCAGATGATAACTTTTCAGTGTCAAACTAGGAGAGATACAGAGAGGACCTGTCATTTTACAACGGGGACTTTGGCAAAGGTAACAGGAAAGTCTCTGGGCAATTTTCCTTTTGAGTGGCACATTACAACAAAGGGCAAATTAAGTTCACTTGTCATTTGATAATCCAACAATATCTACTAAAATCAAAATTTGTTGCAATGATGATATTAATTGGGTCACTTTTGGAAAGAAAACTGCCAAAAATTCAAATCTGTACAGAAGCACTGATAATCCAATCCAGGACAAAGCAGCCCGCTTGATTGGCACCCCATCCACCACCTTAAACGTTCACTCACTCCACCACCGGCGTACCGTGGCTGTAGTGCGTACCATCTACAAGATGTAACGCAGCAACTCGCCTGTTAAGTCTGTGTGTTCCAGTTGTATTAAGATTAATTACTGACACAGACTACAAGAATAAAGTTCAACAGGTCTTTACTAGTTGGAGGTCAGGACTATACTAAAATACAATATCACTACACAGTACTTATATACCGGTGGTCACCACCGGTATTACGTATACAGCAGCCAGAGAAAGTAGTACATCTCTTAAGGTGGAACAGGTTACATACACCACAATCCTCCCTTTTTAGCTTAACAGTCATATCCCCATTTAACATAACATAATAACATATATACATATATAACTTCAGGTATAAACAGTTCAAAGGTTCAGTCTCTCAGGAGGCCTTCTGATTCGGTTTGGATAACGCCTTTCAGTGGTCTCTGATTCTTGTTGCTGAGGTGCCTCTTCTTGTTGGTTTCCTATGTATTGGACGTCATCATCAGGTACAGTCCCTGCCGAGGTAGATGCTTCAGGTTCATTAACGTCTTCCACAGTTGTCTCTGTCGCAACCATGGGTTCGACCCTTGCTCTTGATTCTACCAGTTGATCCGCATGACGCCTTATCACATTGTTACCAATATCTACTGTGTACATCAGAGGTCCTTGTCTGGCCCGAATTGTTCCGGACTGCCATTTTTCGTTTCCATAACCCCTTGCCAACACTGGTTGTCCTACGTCGAAACTTCGAGTGGACTTGTTATTAATATGCCGGAACTGTTTGTTTTCCACTTCCCGCCGCACATTTGGTTTTAAACAAGTCCAACCTGGACCGCAACCTCCTGTTATAAAACATCATGGCAGGACTTTGGTTAGTCACTGCATGAGCGGCGTTTCGATATGCCATTAGGAAATTGTCCACCTTGTGTTGTAACGGAATCTGATCATCGTTCATGGCCTTTATTGCCTTTTTGAATGTTTGGACAAATCTCTCGGCCAACCCGTTTGTCGCCGGATGATATGGGGCAGAGGTATAATGTTTCACCCCATTCTTCTTTAAGAATTTTTGGAATTCTTCCGACACGAACTGTGGTCCGTTGTCCGAACATATCTGTTCTGGCAATCCGTTCCTTGCGAATATTGTTCTTAACACCGCAATTGTCTTTTCTGAAGTAGTGGTATTCATCTTGATCACTTCTGGCCATTTGGAATGTGCGTCCACCGCAATTAGGAACATGGAGTCCATGAATGGACCAGCAAAGTCAATATGTACGTGTTGCCATGGGGCTAAGGCCATTCCCATGGGTGTAGCGGTGCGATCGGAGGTGCATTTTGCACTTTTTGGCACCCAGCGCAGCTTTTTGTCAACTCCTTTATCTGTTGGTCAATGCCCGGCCACCATACATAAGCCCTAGCAAGACTTTTCATCTTAACTCCCCCCAGATGACCTTCATGCAGTTCCTTTAGAACTCTTTCCCGTAACTTGGGAGGAATAATCACTCTTGTCCCGTACATCAAAGTATCATGGCAGACGGACAGCTGGTCTCGCCTTGCCGAGAATGCCGGTAACAGAGGATCACCATGTGTTGGCCATCCCTTCACTGTCACCTCGTAAACTCGGGACAGTGTCGGGTCATTCCTGGTTTCTCTTTCAATACTTGCATTGGTGACTGGTAAACACTCGATGATGGTCGAATGAAATAACTCAACAGGGTCAACTTTCGTCGTCTCTTCTGCTTCAGGTAGTGGCAGGCGCGACAGCCCATCAGCATTGCCATGCTGCTTTGTACCTTTGAATTCTATTTGATATTGATGTGCCCCTAGGAAAAGGGACCATCTCTGGAGTCGCTGTGCTGTCATCACCGAAACACCCTTCTTAGGGTTAAAAATGGATACCAACGGCTGATGGTCTGTCAGAAGTGTGAATTTTTGGCCCTGCAGGTAATGATTAAACTTCTTCACTCCCCATACAAGGCTGAGAGCCTCCCTATCGATTTGCGCATAGTTGCGCTCAGCGGAGGTCAATGATCTGGATGCAAACGCGACTGGCCTTTCCGTGCCATTTGGCAACTTGTGTGAGAGTACTGCCCCAATACCATATGGAGAAGCATCACAAGCCAACCGAATAGGCAGTGTCGGGTTGAAGTGAGCCAACACTTCCTCTGAGGTGATCAATTCTTTGCTTTTGCGAAATGCCTTCTTACAGTTTTCGCTCCATTCCCATGGTACCCCCTTCTGTAAAAGAGCGTTCAGCGGGTGCAGTACCGTGGATAGATTCGGTAGAAACTTATGGTAATAGTTAATCAATCCCAGAAACGACCTCAACTGAGAGACATTATCCGGAGCGGGTGCCTTTACAACTGCCTCTATCTTGTCAGGAGACTTATGAAGCCCCTCCCGGTCAATGACATGACCACAGTACGAGATCCGCTTCTGAAAGAACTCACATTTCTGACGATTAACTCTAAGTCCATACTCTTTCAGTCTGTTGAGCACCAGTTCCAAGTTTGCGAGGTGTTCTTCATCACCATCACCTGCAATCAGAATATCGTCCAGGTAACATTGTGTGCCTGGAATTCCCTGTAATACCTGCTCCATGGCCCTCTGCCAAATTGCCGGAGCCGATGCCACTCCAAAAACCAGCCTATTATACCGGTACAAACCTCTATGCGTGTTGATCGTGAGGTACTGGCGTGACTCTTCTTCAACCTCCATCTGCAAGTACGCCTGCGCCAGGTCTATCTTGGTGAAGTGTTTCCCGCCAGACAACGAAGCAAAAATATCCTCAATCCGCGGAAGCGGATACTGCACTGTGTGAAGCACGGATTAACGGTGATCTTGAAATCTCCACAGATGCGAACCTTCCCTGGTTCTCCTGGCTTGTTGCTCGAAGGATGTTTCATAACGGGAACAATGGGCGTAGCCCACTCACTCCAATCTACCTTAGACAGTACACCTGAAAGTTCTAGCGCTTCCAGTTCCACTTCTACAGTAGGTCGTATTGCATAGGGTACCGGTCTGGCTTTGAAAAATTTTGGTTGTGCATGTTCATCAATCTTGATGTTTGCCATAATTCCTTTCAGTGTTCCCAGTCCTTGCTGGAACACCTCTTTAGCATCATCCAATATTTTGGACAATCGTTTAGGTTTGACATCTGTTTCCCCGGAATCTACCGTTAGTGCTTTTAAGGAGTGCCAGTCCATATTCATTTTCCTAATCCACTCCCGTCCCAGTAGTGGTGGACCTCCTTCAGGTAGCACATATAAGTCCATTACTTGGCTTTCTTCGCCCTTGTGGACCACTTTTACCTCTATCTTTCCGATGGGGTACACTCTTTGCCCCGTGTATGTTTTCAATATAATCTCTGTATCCCGTAGAGGAATATGTTGGAATAACCTTTTGTAATCTTTCTTATTCGTGACCGTCAATGCCGATCCAGTGTCCAATTCCATCTTTACTTGGGCTCCTGCTATCTGAAGAGTGACCCAAATTGTCTGGAGATCTGCATCCTTACCAACGTTGTGTACTCTTAAGCTACCCAGTTCATTACTGCTAGCGTCTGAATCTGACTTCTGTTCGTTCGAACTGGTCTTTGTCACCTTGTGCACCTTTATGTATTTTCCTTGCGGTGACTTTTTGTTGCTGGTCTTCTTTCCTGACCGGCATACTTTAGCTATGTGGCCAAGCCTGCCATGCGTTCTGCATTCTTGGTTTTTAAACCAACACTGGTTCTGATCGTGTGTTGTCTTTCCACAATGATAACATTTTACAGTACTCAAACCCAATTTATTTGTACTGAGTTCCGGTGACTGTAGCTGCATTACTGCCGTGCCTCTCGCTGCGGCTTCGTGTGCTGCTGCCATAGTGACCGCTTTCTCAAGCGTCAGCTCATTCTCCTCGAGCAGTCGCTTTTGTGTATCTTCTTTTAATAATCCACACACAAATTTATCTCTTAGCGCTTCTGTCAGTCCCGTTCCAAACTGACAGTACCTTGCCAGCTTACGCAATTCCATTAAATATTCAGCATTGCTTTCATCCTTCAGCTGCCTTCTGCTGTAAAATTTAAATCGTTCCGCTAGCATCAGCGGCGTGGGGTTTAGATGATTTTTCAGGACAGTAACAATCTCCTCGAATGTCTTATCCGCCGGTTCATCTGGTGATAAAAGGTGTTTCAATTGCCCGTATGTCTTTGCCCCCATTAAGTTTAATAAAGTTAGTGCTTTCTCTGCATCTGGGATTTTATTTGCTTTACAATAATTTTGTATGCGTTCTACATACATGGCCCAATCTTCAATGTCGCTATCAAAGGTATTAATGTTCCCATGTTTAGGCATCGTTGCAATTTATTTTATCCCAAGATGGCGGCTTCCCGCTCTTGTCTTCGTCCTCCGCCTACAAAATGGCGGTTTTCCCGTGCTTGGCGGTCTTCACCCACTGGCTCCAATGGCGTTTGACGTGCCGCTGCTGCTCCCCTTTCCCAGTGGTTAGTAACTCCCCCGATGCTGTCTCCGCTTCACCGCAGCTCCCTCGGGCATTCGCGCTTCCCCGATGTCGCGCCTCGCAGCCCTTCTTGCAGCCCAGTTATTAGCACCGGCTGCGTTCGCCTTCACCGCGGCTCTCGCGCCTTCAGTCGCCCCAGACGCTGCGCCTTTTTGGCCCGAAAGCGGCCCGGCCCTTATCACCAGCCGCGATCGATGTCCCCGCGCTGCGCCTTTCGGCCCGAATGCGGCCCGGCCCTTATCT
Organism: Somniosus microcephalus; assembly: GCF_052327205.1. Classification (NCBI taxonomy): domain Eukaryota; kingdom Metazoa; phylum Chordata; class Chondrichthyes; order Squaliformes; family Somniosidae; genus Somniosus; species Somniosus microcephalus. The sequence goes on along the minus strand of NC_141002.1, from coordinate 22,635,070 downwards.
CCGGTCACGATTGATCTCACCGCCCTTATTCCTCAGTCTTCCTCCCCCCGTCTGTACAGCCAACGCGGCCGACTTTCTGCTCGCGTCGCTGACCGGCTTACCCACCACCGAGGTCGAAAGAAGATAACTGACTGCCGCTGATGGAGGCTTCGAGTTCAGGATGTCTTCTGCACTCCGGGTTCTCGATGCCTGCCGCGCGACGTGTCTTCCAGCAGGGTGATGAGGGTGGATGCCTCTCTTCGACGCCCGTTCTGTGGACGAAGCCGCCGTGGATATAAACTGCCGCAGGGTAAGAATCGGACTCGTCGCCACTGTTAAGCCTGTGTGTTCCAGTTGTATTAAGATTAATTACTGACACAGACTACAAGAATAAAGTTCAACAGGTCTTTACTAGTTGGAGGTCAGGACTATACTAAAATACAATATCACTACACAGTACTTATATACCGGTGGTCACCACCGGTATTACGTATACAGCAGCCAGAGAAAGTAGTACATCTCTTAAGGTGGAACAGGCTTAAGTTCTCTTAAGGTGGAGCAGGTTACATACACCACATCGCCGAGGCTTCTTTGGCAGCACCTCCCAAACCCGTGACCTCCACCACCTAGAAGGACAAGGGCAGCAGGCGCATGGGAACACCATCACCTCCAAATTCCCCTCCAAGTCACACACCATCCTAACTTGGAAATATATTGCTGTTCCTTCATCGTCGCTGGGTCAAAATCATAGAACTCCCTCCCTAACAGCACTGCGGGAGTAACTTCACCACACGGACTGCAGCGGTTCAAGTAGGCGGCTCATCACTACCTTTCTCAAGGGCAATTAGGGATGGGCAATAAATGTTAGCCTTGCCAGCGACACCCACATCCCAGGAGCGAATAAAAAAAATTGATAGCGAAGATACAGAGAGGCTATGTCCTCTGGTGGGGTTTTCAAGAATGAGGGGTCATATTCTTAAAATTAGAGCTAGTCCATTTAGGAGTGAAATCAGGAAGCACTTGTCCCACACAAAGGGTATTAGGAATCTAGAATTCTCTCCCCCGGAAGTCTGTCGATGCTAGGACAATTGGAGCTTTCAAGACCAAGAGCGATAGATTTTTGTTAGGTGAGGGTATCAAGGGATATGGAGCTAAGCTGGAGGTACAGATCAGCCATGATCTATTTGAATGGCGAAGCAGTCTCGAGGGGGTTGAATGGCCTTATCCCGTTCCTATGTTCCTGTTATTTTGAAACATGCAACTCCCCTACTGCCCACAGACACAAAAAGAGATGGTGCTATGGGCAGATCTTCTGGTTATAAAATTGCTTTAATTTCTGCTCTTCATTTCTGTTCACTCCAGATTACTATCTATTCCATTAAGGGGAGAGGAACTTCCTGGCTCACCAGCGATTGCTAAGGAACAAATGGAGCTGGGCCAAAGGCAGTTTAGGCCATGGTCTGCACGATTCTGCAGCATTCATTCTGCCTTAAGATCACTATCTAATTCAGCATCCTTAGCCCAGTGAACTAGGAAAGCACCAGGGTCTCTAAGATTAGAGGAGCACTACAGATAAATAGCACGTAATAAAATCTCTGAAAATACTTCACTGCTGTAAAGCACAAGGTCAGAGCATGGGGCACAAATGCAATGTTGCCCTCATCCGCTCCAGTGGAGAAGTGATGTCGAACTGAGAACATTAGAGAATTGATAATATAAGACTGAGGTAAAGTAGGGGGCAAAGAAAGGAGAAACCAGCTTCCTGGAGATTTACACCATGCTTGACATTCTAGGAATACTTGTAATGAGGTGTTTGTAGGGAGGGAAAGAAGGAACTTGCACTTGTATAGCATCTTATTATGTCCTCAGGAAGACCCAATGTGCTTGAAAATTAAACACTACATTTTTGGTGATGTTGGTTGAGGGAGGAATATCGGCCAAGACACCAGGAGAACTCCCTGTTCTTCTTAGAATAGTGCTATAGGATCTTTTATATCCAACTCGTCTGAAAAACAGCTCCTCCAACAATTCATCATCCCCCACAGTACTTCACAGAAGCGTCAGCCTAAATTATGTGCCCAAGTCCGAGAGTGGGGCTTGAACCCTCAAAGTATCGACTCATGCAAGAAGCTACCAAGAGGGCCAAGCTGGCACGAGGTTTAAGTGGGCAATTAAACTCCTAGTGGGCAGGGCATCGATCAGTCTCTGATGGTGGAGCTGAGGGAACATGGAGAAAATAATACTCCCGAGTCAGAGGAATGGGGACATAGGCAAGGATAATAAAACACGTTCCTCAAAATGATATTAAAGGGTGAAAGCAAAGGAGGAATTAGTGGGATTAATTTTTGTTTAATATGATCTGAAAGCCATTCACAGTACACCAAATTTAACCCTTGTAAAATTTTCAAAAAATTAACAGCCATCAGACATTGGTGAGATTACTTGATATTTGGTCATCGACAAACTTGCAAGACAAAAACCCCTCCGTTTACAGAGTCTCCACCATATTAGGGAAACTACTGCTGTATTGCAAATGGAGTGAAAAGGTTTGCTTTTTTCTTATGCTTTTTAAAAATCATACCACAGTTTTCAGTAGGCCCAGATACTGGCAATATTTCTTCTCCTTTGCCCAACAACCCTGCTTTAAGGCTACTTTATTTCAGGAATAACTCCCCTGATGTACTAAGACACTGGAGTTGCCACCTGTCCAGTTTTAGACCCAACGGTTTGATTTTAGAGTGCAATGTCCAAAAATGGCTGAATTTGAATCAGACACCAACATTTTTTTTGGGCTACCTTATTTCTGTACCTCAATACGTGGCGCTACGATTTTGGTGAACTTTCATCATCAGCACATAAAACATTGTGGGCTGGATTTTGATACTGGAGGCGTGTAGGAGGCGGGACTACAACTTTCGGGGTTGTAGTCCCGCCTCCATCAAGTTCTAGCCAACCCACGTGATTTTCACTTGATTGACCTTGTTGAGCCCGCCCAGTGGGCTCAGCAGTCCAATTAAGGGCCACCCAGCAACAGGTGACGTCACAGATTGACATTTCATCTGTCAAGACCTTTTGACAGATGAAATATCAGCGTTTGACAGCTGTTTGAAGCTGTCAAACACTGACAATCTGTGCTCCAGGTTAATTCCTTCCTCTCAGGCTGATTTAGAGATCTCCCCAGAACAGAAAGCTGAATGCTGCAACTTTTGACAGCTCGCGGCCATTCTGCTTTCTGTGTCGGTGAGATGAGGGACTCCCGAGACCTGAAGGAAGGAAGGCTGTAAAGGTAAGTAAAGGTAAGTAAAACTTCTTTAAACACTTTACACACACCAAACACACTTACCTTTGCACTCATGCACACATCACTCACCTGAACACTGGACATCTCAAACCCTCCAAGCCCTTCAGCCCGACGGTCTGCCTCGCTAACTTGGCGTAGTTTGGAGCCGTCGGGAATCCCACACTTCAGGGATAAAAATAGGGATTAGGCTAAAAACTGCCTGTTAACTACCTGTTAACAGGCAGTTAATTGCCACTAATCCCCTTCTCGCCTCGGGGAGACGGCTCCCAGCACAGGTCGGGTACCCGCCTCCTTTGAAACTGGCATGGAGGCAGGTTGGGGGCGGGTTGGGTTCGTGCCCCCCCCGATTTTGTGATTTTAACCCCCCACATGCCTCCAATCCTGCCTCCACAGCCCAATGAAAATCCAGCCCCAGGACTCAGTGTAGCCCCTCCTCCACCCAGCTTTGAAGCTGATTATGTGAAAGTGTGGTTCCTTCATGACATCAAGCAAAATGAACTTGACTTGAGTTTTAAACTTGCTTCACCAACCTTAATACTTAACTGGTCTACCTCATCCCGCTGTCCTTTTTAAATGCACGTCTCTTTTGGATTTACTTCAGGTTAAACCTGGACGAACAGGCACTCTTTTAAAGTAAGGCAGCTGTGAACGTTATCCAAAATGTGCGGCGTATAGACTCCGCTGCCGTGTCATTTGTATTGAAAAGAAACACTGAATGAAACACAATATAGGTTCGGGAAAGAAGGTTACTCACTTAGAGAGCTACTTTATTTATCCAATTCACAAATGTTTGCTTGAGTGTATTTGATTAATATCTAAAGAACAGAAATAATGACCCCTCAGAAAACTCCTTGCGGGCACAATGGCAGTAAATCCAATCCAATCAGTTACTACGGCAATGCCTCAAATTCCTTGATTGGTGAGCAAAGCCTCATGGGGTATTGGGAGGGTCAAAGGCCTGCCATTGGATAAGTAGTTAAACATGGATCAGAAATGGCCTTTGTTAACTGGGTGTAATCATCAGTTACCACCTGAAGTGCTTTCATGCTCACCAGTTTGTAAGCAGGGCCTCAAATGATTTCAGTTAAGGTGCACTGATCCTTTAGATTGGGCTGGACCTCCTTGGCAAGCCAACTTGTTTGTCATTTGCCAATCCTTTTACTTTCAGGTTTGGTGCACCCTTTATTAAGACACTGACAGTGGAAAAAAAACCTCGCATTTATATAGCTCCTATAACACCCTCAGGATGTCCCAAAGTGCTTCACAGCCAATTAATTACTTTTGAAGTGCAGTCACTGTTGTAATATAGACAAATACAGGAGTCAATCTGTGTACAAATTGTAAACAAGATAAACAACCAGTTAAACTATTTTTAGTGTCTTTGGTTGAGGGCTGAAACTTGGTCTGGACACGGGAAGAACTCTGCTCTTCTCTGAATAATACCGTGGGTTCTTTCACATTCATCTGAATCTGTGGAAAGGGCCTTGGATAATGTCTCATCTGACTTCTTACAATGCAGTACTGTGGTGAAGCATCAGCCTAGATTAGGTGCTCAAGTCCCAGCATGAGGCTTGAACCAGCAGCTTTCTGCCTTAGAAATGAGAGTGCTACATCTGATCCAGACTGACATCGAACATGGACTCTCTGACTCACACACATCAAAGTGCTGCCAGCAAGTAAATTCTCTTGACTCCCATCTCCTTTGCTCTTTGGCTTAATGATAGTGACCATGCTCATGATCAGAACTCTTAAAACATTGGCTGATGGTTGATGTTTCTGACACTCACAAAATCTCCTTGTGTGCGGTCACGTCCTCCTATATGTGATGAAGCAAACAGCTCTCCTGCTCAAATTACTGGGCACAATCCAAGAACACAACTCACAGCAGCTGTAAAATCATTTTTGAGAATAGGATAATTTGAGAATCGGAGAAAGATGAGATTCTCAAAAGGAAATTTTGGGTTGTTTATACAATTTAGTTGGTGCAATCAAAGTAAGTAACAACTTGCATTTCTATAGCCCTGTGTACAACCTCAGGATGCCCCAAGGCACTTTACAGCCAATTAAGTATTTTTGAAGTGTAGTCACTGTTAAGTAGGAAACACGCAGCCAATTTGTGCACAGCAAGATCCTACAAACAGCAATGAAATAAATGACCAGATACAGTAATCTGTTTTTAGGTGTTGAGGGATAAATGTTGGCTCGGACACTGGGAGAACTTTCCTGCTCTTCTTTGAACAGTGCCGTGGGATCTTTCACACCCACCTGAGAGGGCAGTTTCAAGAGATGGCACCTCTGACAGTGCAACACTCCCTCAATACTGCACTGGTGTCAACCTGGATTATATGCTCAAGTGCTGGAGTGGGGCTTACTTTGTGATAGGATACAGACAGAAGAGTTTTGGATGAGCTGAACTTTATGGAAGGTGAAGGATGGAAGACCAGGCAGGAGAGCATTGGCGTAATTAAGCTTCAAGGTAATAAATGCATATATGGGGGTTTCAGTGGCAGATGGACTGAATTAGGAGGCAAGCGGGGTTGCAGAGGTAGAAGAAAGCACTCTCTGTGATAGAGAGGATATAGGATTGAAAGCTCAGGTCAGGGTGAAATGAGATGACAAGATGGCAAATGGTCTGGCTCAGCCTGAGGCAGTGGCTATGAGAGGGGCATTGGGGAAATGTAGTTGCCAGTGATGGTAGTTTGTGACCATATATGTTACCCAACTGTAGTTCAGATAAGGCTTCATTAATAGTTAAATTCTGGACCTTCAAAATCAAATTTGAATACTGAAGGAGAGGAGAAGGTCTTTAACGTAAAGCATTACAAGTCAATTTGCTAATACTGAAAATTGCCCTTTAGTAGTAGGAGTGTTTTTTGGCAAGAATCACAACTCCTGGCAATAACTAAAGCTTCCTATATTCACTGTGTGGCTCAAATCATAATGGTAGAAAATCCCCAATTCGCTGTGTGTATGCAATATACATTACCCAACTGTAGTCCATACACATTACCCAACAGTGAACCAATAACGTCACCCAACTTTAAACCATAGATGTTATCCAATTGTGGACAATATACATTACCCAACTGTAGTCCATATACATTACCCAACAGTGAACCAATAACGTCACCCAACTTTAAACCATACATGTTATCCAACTGTGGACAATATACATTACCCAACTGTAGACTATATAAGCTGCATTGTCCAAATTCAGGGGTGGACACCGAGCCTATGTTTTTTCAATGGTTTACTCCTACTCATTCTTTTCTCATTTGTACTGATGCCATTTACATTTTTCTTCTGCCACCTTTTGGCTGCGGCCAGCGGATTGCTTAGTCCACCTTTGTGAAGGATAAGCAGCAACAATAAAGCTTTCAGCATGGACTGTCGACTACTCATAATTTAATTGATGTGTGAAGCTGACTGGATGTCATCCTGTACATCAGTAGATTGTCTACAACTGTTTTTATGTCATGGATTAGTGAACCTGTGCTCAGATAAAGGCCCGCGATCTATGGGACCCCCTCGTTGGAAGGCTGATAGGATGGAGGCTTATGCTTTGGAATACTTCCAATGGTCATTTTTAAAACCTTTTGAAAATTTAAGTGCTGTTGGAGACATGGATTTCGGGTTGCCATTGAGAGTATCTTGCGGGTACCCCGACAGTACATTATTCAAGTAAAACTGCCATAATTTCACCCCGAAAGTCCCACAAGAAAGATGACTCATTAAAAGCCATAAGGACATTAAACCACAAAGTCTGGCCAATTGAGCCACATGATTCACAAAAACAATAGCCAGCGTTTTCTGTCTATATAAACTTTAATTGAGAACAGCGGTTACACACCAGTACCAGTGGTTAGTTGATACCAGAACAGGTATGAGAAATCAGCAGAAGGCTAATGTTTATTTAATCTACAATATCTGTATGAATTGATGATCCCAAAAAAACTGTACATCAGTTGGTAACAAAAAAGGCAGTCTGTGCTCCCAGGTTATTATACGAACTGTAGCACTCAGTTTAATAAAAGAGGGTGTAAAAAGAAGCTTTTTTTTGCATTTCAATGTATTCCCATACACAATGTAACATACCAATTCTGATCTGAATATCTTTGATTTTAACAGTTAAAGACATTTATGCATTTTGGGAGTTCCATCAGGTTAATTCCAGTATTATTAAAGGATTTGGGGAGGAAGTCTCGACAGAGCTAAAAATTAATGACCTTGAAATTAGATTGCAGGATAACATTGCATCGACGCTTAAAAAGTTCGTCTGTAATTCCCTTGTCTGCTAATATGGCGTGGCATTAACCTGCCTGTGGGGTAACAGTGTACGAACACTTGACAGGTTCACAATTTGAAAGGCATTAGTATGCCCGCTAAATCAGTGGACAGAGGTATTTCAGATGAATGCACCATGTTAGTATCCCATCAGATAATTGGAAGGCTTTTTACATTGTGTGCTTAACTGATTTAATCAAAAAAAGTGGGGGGAAAGAAAAGCAGGCCAATAGTTTGTATTGTAAATACGAGGCACAATTCTTTCACAATCGAATATCAAAAATGACCAGTAAACCAACAGGGAAAAATGTAACTTTGAGGAAACCCTTTTGATTTATTTATGTGTCCAGAGATCAGTCGTAACAAATGAAGTCAATCAAAAAAACACTCGGAGTGAAGGTGCACAAACATCTAATCTGACGAACGTGCCTTTAGAAAGTAAATCAAGGTAGACAGGTCTATGGAATAGCTGAAATCAGAATAGCTCATTTAATTTATATTAAAAATGACAGTGCAAAAAAAATCCATAGATTTTAAAACTATTGAAATCACATATAACATACCACAGTGCCTAGTTCTGCATCCTTTATTACTGGCGAAGCTTGGAGACAGCATGAAATCTAAGAGAAAAATCTACCCCTATCTAGCAAGATTGTGCTAAGTTTCATTCAAAAGCTATTACTCTGTTTTAAAGCATGACATTGCACTAATATTTTAACCCGCTGATTCAACACCATTTGCGTTATCTGTAACAGTCACACACTCAATCTTAATTGACAAGTGAATCATAAATGGACTTTATATTCCTCACACAGCACCAACATGTAACACTGAAATTTTTATAGACACAGTCAAAACAAAAGCGTTAGCTATTTTCAGGCATTTTGGCAGCTGCTGCAGCACTTTCTACACCATTCGTAGGTTCGTGCTCGGCTTTAGGTGCTTGACGTAATCACAGTTTTTGTAGATGGTAGCGTTTGAAATGTGTAAGAACTGCAAAGTTTAGTTATGAACATGCTGGTATTCAGACCCTATAGCACTCTGTGTTTCTCAGTGCAAATCCTATTGTTCCCAAACCAACATCACTATATCGGACATTCCCATATGTTTCTGAAATTATGTGTGATCTCCTCTGCAGTTTCAATCGAATGATTTCCCCCTCACCTTTATGCAGTGCTACTTTTCCAAGACAGTTTCTTTTTTCTTAATTTAGATTAAAAGGATATTTCATTCAACCAATGAAGAATGAATTCTGCCAGTTGCTATGTGCCGTGACATCGTAAATAAATGTGGGAAGTTGCCATTGGTTGGTGTCCAGTGAAAAACACACTTACAGTTTCACTGAAATTGTCCCATAATTTTTTTTGGTTGCCACATTCATTAGAAGAAACAATCCTCACAAGAGAGATTAGAGTTCTTAGTGGTCATTCAGCCCCACATCCTTGACTATTTTATCATCAAGAAATTGCCGCTTTGTAATGCTCCACTTCATGTGAAGCATAGCCTTTCCAACTTCACAACACTGCAGGGGATTGATTTTCCTTTACCATGAGAAGAGTGATATTTGATATATAGGATTTATTAACCTCTACTAACCCTCTAACTACCTCACTCAGAACACAGATTAAGATAATTGGCAAAAAAGCCAGGGGGGAGACGAGGAGAATTTTTTTTTTAATGCAGCGAGTTGTTATGATCTGGAATGCGCTGCCTTAAAGGGTGGTGGAAGCAGATTCAATAGTAACTCTCAAAAGGGAATTGGATATATACTTGAAAAGAAGAAATTTGCAGGGCTATGGGGAAAGAGCAGGGATTGGGACTAATTGGATAGCTCTTGAAAGAGCCGGCACAGACACGATGGGCAGAATGGCCTTCTTCTGTGCTGTATCATTCTATCGTATTTGTTTATTGAACTGGAATATGCGTAGAAAACTTGCAATTGTTTGTAAGTGGGTCAAGGGGCTCCATAGCACGTGATTAAGTAGCCCACTAAGGCAAAATGTTTGAATACCCCTGCTTAAGAGAATCAGAGCCACTATCTAAAGCAGGCTGACTGAGGAGGATTGTGAATTCTCTGTCTAAATTTGTTAATTCAGGTCTAAATGTGCTCTTGTGGACTCAAGTAGGAGGAAGCCACTGTGTCTCAGGAAGAGGCCGAGTCAATCAAAAGAGAGGAGGAAAGGAATGGGGAAAATTATAGAAGGGAAATCCGAGTGAAGAGAAACTGCAGTGTGTAATAACTTCAAATGAAGAGTGGGAGAAAGCAACCAAATAGGTTGGCTGAATTACATTAAAAAAAATGATTTAACCACTTAAATTAGAACAAGTCACCAGCCAAATATTCATGCATGCACCAAGAGAATATGCATGAATAAGACTTCAAGCATAAAAAAATATCCTATATGGTACCCATGCCCAAAATCCTACCAGTTTCTGCAGTCCTGCAAGATTTTTGGTCCAATATCTGGAATGTATTAAAGACCTTCAAGGTTCGTCAAATTTGAGAAGACACTTGCAGCTTGCCAGCTTTTATCATGTCGCTCAAAACTGTTTTTAGGTCGGCCAACAGATGGCAGCAAAGGTTTTGTGCACAGCAAGCTCCCACGAGCAGCAAAGAGACGAAAGGCTGGTTAATTTGGTGTTGGTCGAGGGAGGCATGTTGGCCAGGGTGACTGGGTTGGGACGTATAAAACAATTTAGAATCTAACTTTTTTGAAAAGGGAAGTGTTTCATGAAAAGCAAACATGTCAAGTTACTTTGCACAAAGAAAGATCCCACAAACAGCAGTGAGACAACCGACCAGTTAATCTGGTGTTGATCGAGGAAGGCCAGGGCACCTTACAGACTTTTCAAAGGAGAGTGGTTAACGAAAAATATAAATTTACATTTTAAGATTTATAATGCACTGTTACTTTCACATCTGTATAAAACTAAACACAAGTTAAGCAAATTCGTAATTATATATATATAATGTATATACTCTATTTTCCGATTGCAGTGTGTTGCTTCACGTCAGAAGCAAAAGTCATCCTACTGAGAAACAAGGCTGTAGGATGTCTCAATGTCAGCATGCATATTATGGTAACTAGAAGGCGCAGTTGATGTCAAACACCCAGAGTGTGCACTTCGCTAAAGGAAAATCTGGTGCGATATCCATAAAACTGCATGTATTTTATTTGTTATGACTGTTTCTCTGAATAGAATGTTCTCATTCATGGGAGAATGGCAGCGGTCAACTTTGAGGAACGGTGCTACATACAGACACATGGTATATGACAAGGTTAACCTTGCACTCACTTTTATACAACCAATGCATTCATTGTCTAGTACACTTAACTGGTTTTTGTTAAATGTTAGAGCACCTATGTGTGGTGATTTAAGTTCTTTCCCTCAAACTCTAAGCTATGGTATTTTGTCACTGGTAACTTGCACCATTAGATCAAATCATGCAACTGCCGTAGATCATTGTAAGTGTTTATATAAGGCATATTGGAACAAGTCAAAAGAATTCCTTTGATTCACTTCCAATGTTATGTTTACGGGGGAGGGGGGGGAGGGGGGAGTTCCTTGATGCCTTCTGTCCTCTTGAAGTATACAATAAGTCTTTCAAATTCGTATTATATTTGGCTTTTGATGGTACCAGAGATGTCTGCAGCGAGCCAAGATCCTTACAGGCTTGAGACGATTCAGTCACCTCATGGAGAGCTCTTTACCGATGTAAAGAAAAGATAACGTTGGCTACAATCACAGCTCCAGGCAATTGATGGCACCAAGGATCAGGCCAAAACTAAGCAAGATGTAGGAGATCTGCACAGTGACTCCTGGACCTGGAAGTTAAAGAAGAAAAATAAAAAAAAACTAGATTAATGTTCCAAGGAAAAACATTCTTACATTTCAAACAAAATACATATCAGATACTAACATATATCTATAGTCTAAAAACATTGCACTTCCTGTCAATCACACTTCATGATGTCACACACTATCTGGTGCAAATGTCTGTATTCCACTAGAAAATAAAGTATAAAGAAAGAAAGGATGTCACTTGGAATGTACAGGCAATCTCTCCAGCAACAGAACAGACCTGAGCCACAATGTCTTCAGCCTCTTATTTGAGCTGTGTGTGAACTAACCCAGGAATAGAATTGAAAAGCAGAGATGTTATATTAAACTTGAATAGAACCTTGGTTGGGTTTTTACAACAATCTGGTAGCTTATGTGGTTATTTTTCTGCTGCCACTCCACAAATGATCAGATTTACTGAATTCAATTTCACAACTTGTCACGGTGAGATTTGACCTCTTAGGGCAGGATTTTCATTGGGCCGTGGAGGTGGGATTGGTGGCATGTGGGGGGTTAAAATCTCAAAATCGGGGGGCATGAACCCATTACGCCCCAACCCGCCTGCATGCCAGTTTCAAAGGAGGCAGATACCCGACCCGCATTGGGACCCGCCTCCCCGAGGCGGGAAGGGGATTAGTGGCAATTAACTGCCTGTTAACAGGTAGTTAACAGGCAGTTTTTAGCCTAATCCCTATTTTTATTGCTGAAGTGTGGGATTCCCGACGGCTCCAAACCACGCCAAGTTAGCGAGGCGGGCCGTTGGGCTGAAGGACTTGGAGGGTTCGAGATGTCCGGTGTTCAGGTGAGTGATGGGTGCATGAGTGAAGAGGTAAGTGTGTTTGGTGTGTGTAAAGTGTTTAAAGAAGGTTTAATTACATTTACTTACCTTTACAGCCTTCCTTCCTTCAGGTCTCGGGAGTCCCTTATCGCACCGGCACAGAAAGCAGAATGGCCGCGAGCTGTCAAAAGTTGCAGCATTCAGCTTTCTGTTCCGGAGAGATCTCTAAATCAGCCTGAGAGGAAGGAATTAACTTGAATTACAGATTGTCAGTGTTTGACAGCTTCAAACAGCTGTCAAACGCTGATATTTCATCTGTCAAAAGCTTTTGACAGATGAAATGTCAATCTGTGACGTCACCTGTTGCCGGGTGGCCCTTAATTGGCCTGCTGAGCCCGCTGGGCAGGCTCAACAAGGTCAATCAAGTGAGAATTGCGTGGGTTGGCCACAACTCGATGGAGGCGGGACTACAACCCCGAAAGTTGTAGTCCCGCCTCCTACACGCCTCCTCAATGAAAATCCAGCCCTTAGCCTTTGGGTAGCAAGCCCAGTACACAAACACTAGGCTACCAAAACCATTTCAATCATAGAAACAGGAGTAGGCCATTCGGCCCCTCGAGCCTGTTCTGCCATTCAATTAGATCATGTCTGATCTGTACCTCAACTCCATTTACCCGCCTTTGCTCCATATCTCTTGATACCCTTACCCAACAATCAACCGATCTTAGTCTTGAAAATTACAATTGACCCAACATGACAACCTTTTGTGGTATTAAGTTCCATATTTCCACCACCCTTTGTATGAAAAAGTGATCCTGCTTTTACACACAAATGGCCGAGCTCTAATTGAATGATTATGCCCTCTTGTTCTGGATTCCCCCACCAGAGGAAATAGTTTCTGTGGCCGGGATTTTTCTCACCTCAGCAGGTCTGGGGCGGATGACGTCGCTGGCAAGTCCCGACCCCGCTGCTGGCTTCATCCCGCTCTGTGAAATGAATTTCCCTTGATCGGGCTTGTTAAGCCCGCCCAGTGCGTTTCCCGGTCCAATTAGAGGAAGTGGGTCTGGTGACGCCATTTCATGATGCATCATCAGCCGGTTTCCTTAAAGGGACCATGGCCAACTTTATTTTGACATTTGTGCTGTCAGTGTTCTACAGCATTGAGGTGCTGCAAACCCTGACACCGACTGCACAGAGTTGCACGGCTGCACCCAGTTTCTCCCATGACTCCCTCCATATGCTTATTGCACAGGACGTCACAAGCAGGGATGTCATCAGGAGGACCTGGGTGCAGTGGCGCAAACCTTTCAATGATCTCATTAGATCGCAAAATGTCAGTACAAAGCCACACTCACCTTCATCCTGCTGTGCCTCTCATCACATCCCCTTCATTCTGCCTTCCCTACCCTACTCCTGCACACCCTTACACCAATTTACCTTGCACCTCCACCCATCCCTCTCTATCTACATTATCAAATTCCCATCTCACTAGCCACCCCTCACACTCAGCCTCATCCTAGTGCAATCATACCAACTAACAACACACAAGGGTAGCCACTTGGGTGTTTTATTCAATGTTCCTGTAAAGTTTCTGTTTATGTGCTGTCAAACATTGAAACCTTTATTTTCAACACTTTCCGTTCTTGGACAGATTTGTGTGCACCTTTGGAAGTGGCTTAGTGAGTTGCAGTGAATGGTGAGACATAACAGTACCCCCCGCAATGGTGATGAGTGTGAAAGGAATGGCTTGGGCATTGTAGGGATGCTTTATGGTGTTGGTGTGGGGTGGTGCCAACCTGGCGCATCATGTGGCAGACAGGGTGTACAGCATCAAGTGAAGTAAATCTGGCCATGGTGAGGCCATCGCTCTCCTCCTGGGCAGCAATGTGGTCGGGTGCTGATGCCCTCTGTCCTGTGTAGCATCAGGTGATTGTGGAGAAGGTTGGTGTTGTTGTTGGTGCTGCTGGTGTGCCTGGTGCTGCTGGTGTTGGGGCTGAACGTGGTCGGATTCTGAGGACCAAGGTGAGACAGTATAAAGGGCACCCATGTTGGTGGAATAGATGGCAGGTGAAGTAGAGATGACAGAAGCATTCTGCCAATGGTGAGAGAGTTCTTCCAATGAGGTAAGAGTGGATGGAGAGTGGAAAGTAGAAAGCCTACAGAATGTGTGCTGGAAATGGATTGAGAAACAGCTTGTAGCTGAGGAAAGTGATGATCTGTCAGGTGGGAGCTTTTACTGTACCGTTGAAGCTGTCAAGTAATCAGCTGGAGCAATGGCCACTGAACTCCCACCTCAGGTTGACAGCCGTGGTCCCCGAAAAGCGTGGTTCCCGTGGCCATGAAGTTAAAGTGAAAAGGTAAGTTAAAAAAGCCTGCTAATGATCTGTCAACAAGGCAATAATGAGCTTAATTGGGTTGCCCGCCGCTGCCTGTCGGGTCTGCTCAGCGTGGCGGTGGGTTGACAGCTGGGTCCCGACCTGCTGTAAAAAAAAACACTTTCCCACCCGACCTGCCACCGATCCCACCCGCTGACCGCCCCGGAAAATTCTCCCCCCGTATCTAATCTATCGAATCCCTTTATCATTTTAAATAACTCGATTAGATCACCCCTCAACCGTCTAATCTCAAGCGAATACAAGCCACATTTATGCCACCTGTCCTCATGATTTAACCATTTAAGCCCTGGTATCATTCTGGTGAATCTGCGATGTACCCTTTTCTAAGGCCAATCAAAAGGTTTCCACGAGACTTTAGGCAGGCGGTCAAAAAAATGTTGTTGGGTCAATGGACGGACAGGCAGATAATTTCATTCACTCTGAAAAAATTACAACTCGGAATTCACTTAGCTGGAATTGAACAGGATAGCATTCCTGTTACAACTCAATTATTATCTGCTTATACTGAAATCCATTGTTCCATTCATAAGGTTGAGTGGAATACACCCCATCTATCAATGGAAACCAGTGAATTAAAGGGACAGGGCAGTCAGATGCTTTGGTAAACTTTTTTCTTTGTTTGCACACAGTGACATAAATTATGTAAAAACATATTGTCGCCTCAATTGTGAATGACATCCCCCTGCCAGGCTCTTAAAAGGTTTGCAAACATTTTTTTAAACACATGAAGACACTGCCCCTTTAAGCTGTGTGCATTGATCGCTAATCCTTTTTTAACAACAGCACTCTTTCCAGTTCAGTCACTGGAAACTGTCAAACAAAAGATCACCGTTCTTTAGTGCGAAGTATACAGTGGCAGCCTCAGCTCCGCTCCGGCTCACATGAGGGAGAAGCAGAGAATGCGGCGCCTTCTTAGACAGAGCCTTTGAATAAGCGCCGAGAACACAGCTACCTTAAGTCAAACTGCTCATGACGGCTGAATCCCAAAGTGCTGCTTCCTCTGGTTTCTCAAACTGCCAGTCTGTAATGCTGAATCAGCTAAAGCACGAATTCTCTGGAATCACTCGAGAAGCAGTTAGATGCTGTGATGTGGGGGCGGGGGGCGCGGGGGAACTGTAGGCTTCTAACGTAAGCTAGATGGGCCAAATGATGTCCCTCATTTGTAGCGTGTAAAGAAACAAAAATACAGGAAGAACTGACGCACGTTCATGAACCTTTCCCATTTGCTGCTCTAAAAGTAGTTCTGCTTTAAAGGAGTGCGTCGACTGCAAGTGGGCAGAGTTTCGGAGGCACCAGCTCTCTTCAATAAAAGTGCTTAGTGCCATCAGGTCTAAGCTGTGGCTCAGCGGGTGGTATCCTTGCCTCTGAGGGAGTGAAGTCAGAAGGTTGTGGCTTCAAAGTCCCACTCAAGAGACTTGAGCACAAAATCCAGGCTGACACTCCAGTGCAGTGTTGAGGGAACGCTGCACTGTCGGAGTTGCTGTCTTTCGGATGAGTTGTTCAACAGGTGGGCAAGATCCTATTTGAAGAAGAGCAGGGGAGAATTATCTGGTGCCCTGGCCAATATTTATCCCTTAACCAATATATAAAAACAGATTATCTGGTCATTTGTCTCATTACTGTTTGTGGGAGCTTGCTGTGTGCAAATTGGCTGCCTTGTTTCCTACACTACAACAGTGACTACATTTCAAAAAAAGTACTTGCTGTAAAGCACTTTGGGACAACATGAAGTCATGCAAGGCACTATATAATTGCAAGTTCTTTCTTTTTCAGAGAGTGCAGAGACAGATTCCCTCCCTTTTAGTGATGGGAATCATGGATCTCTGGGCTTGATTAGGAACGACAGCAAGGGGAAAATAAATAGGGATGAGGTGGGTGTTGAAATACATAGAATTTACAACACAGAAGCAGGCCATCTGGCCCAAGCAGTCTGTGTTGGCATTTACCATCCACGCGAGCAAATAGTTCTAATCACATGTACCCACCCTGTTCCAATATCGATTGAACCCCTTTTCTTTCATCCAGAGTTTGTGGGTCTCAGTTTGAGCCTCGTTCTCCTGGGGCCATGTTATATAACATAAAGGAGTACTGGATTGCATGACACAGGATTTCCATTTTACTATCTGAGATCTGCTGTAAAACAAGACTGGGCTCAAATCTGACTCGTGCTCGGTATCCCCCATGGTTTTATGAAGTGTGCAATAAGAAATACAATGGAAATACCATTTCTTGCTGCACAAAAATCAGCAACAAATACAGGCAGTATTGGGGTACCCATAATGCATTGTTTCCAGCATTTTCAGGAAGTCCATGCCTGGGAAATCTGGGACATGTTGTAGTGTATGTACCCGTCTACCTTTAAGAGAACTATTGTATGTAACTGTTCACCTTTAAGAGAACTACTTTAGGTGTGGCACTACTTGTTTGGCTTCTGTATACTGTAATACCGACGGTGACCACACCGGTATATAAGTGTTGTGGCATGATTCCTTGGGCAGATTCGCCCTGACCTTCGAATAGTAAAGACCTGTTTGTTTGTTACTCCTGAAGTCTGTGTCGTTATTAACAGTACAACCCACAGACTTTACAGTGGCGACGAGTCCGATCGTACCCTGCGGCAAGACTACCAAAGCAACTAAAGCGCGTCGAAGAGAGGCAACCGCCCTCGTCGTTATGCTGGGAGAAAACACGAGGCTGCAGCAATAGAAAGGAAGAAGACTTAGCAACAAAAGCTTCCATCAGCAACAGGCACTGACTACCCTTCTACCACGGTGCGGAGTGAGCCGATCAGCTGGAAACAAGGCGGCTGCGGAGACTGTGAGTAGGGGAAGGTGTAGAGAATATCCGGAGGATAAGGGCTGTACACTCGACCACGGTCGAGGGGGAGCAGAGCTGGTCAGGAAGGCGGGTCCAACGGCGTCGTGAGATAGCCGGACCGCGATCGTCGGGAAAAGCCGGGCAGCGACCGAAGCCACGAAGCGCTGAGACCGGGAGCGGGCACGGGAAGAGAGAAACTCAGCCGCAGCCGGGGAGGGAAGCACCGGACTGCGTGAGGGCTGGGAGGCGAACGGGAGCCGGGCGTGTGGGAGAGAGAGACAGAGCCGACCAAAGGAGGCTGCGCGAGAGCCAGTCCAGCGGCTGAACTGTTCTCCACCAACGGGGTACCCAGCGCCGGTAGAGCCGAACGTGGGGGAGAGAGAGACAGAGCCGAGCAAGGGGAGAGAGACTGCGCGAGAGCCAGTCCAGCGGCTGAACTGTTCTCCGTGAACGGGGTACCCAGCGCCGGTAGAGCCGTGCGAGCGGGAGAGAAAGACAGAGCCGAGTAAGGGGAGCTGTGCGGAAGCCAGCCCAGCGGCTGAACCTGTCCGCTGTGGGGAAAGCGTACCCCTCCCACCAGGGAAGAAACGCGGGAAGCCGCCATTAGGCGGAGAAGACGACAGACGCGGGAGACCGCCATTGAAGGGGCGGGGAGAGAAGGAAAGAGCGGGAAACCGCCATTTTCGCGGGAAAAACCGCCATCTTAGAAATAAATAAATAATAAATAAGAATTTAAAGAAATACTTGTGCTGCTCCCAAGGAAAGGAAGATGCCTAAGCGAGGGAATATTAACGATTTTAATTCTGAGATAGAAGACTGGGCCATGTACGTGGAACGCATCGAGATCTATTGTGAAGCCAACAAAATAGAGGAAGACGACAAAGCGATAACATTGCTAAACTCGATGGGCGCAAAGACATACGGGCTCTTGAAGCATCTACTAGCGCCAGCTAAACCGGCAGATCAGACTTTCGAAGGGATTGTGGCTGTTCTGAAGGACCACTTGAACCCCACACCGTTGATGTTGGCTGAACGATTCAAATTCTATGCAAGAACGCAACGGAAAGACGAAAGCAACGCGGAATATTTGGTCGAACTGCGTAGGCTAGCGAAATGCTGCCAGTTCGGAGGGAATCTGACAGAGGCACTGCGAGACAAGTTCGTATGCGGATTGTCCAAGGAAGGGACACAAAAGCGACTACTCAAAGAGAACGACCTCATACTTGACAGGGCTGTCCTTATAGCCGCATCGCACGAAGCCGCAGTGAAAGGAATGGCGGAAATGCAGCTAAAGGCGGCGGCACTCGGGGTGGACCAAATTACCTCAAGTACAACAAAATGCTATCGTTGTGGGAAGACAACACACGACCAGAATCAATGCTGGTTTAAGAACCAAGAATGTAGGAAATGTGGCAAACTGGGTCACATCGCTAAGGTATGCCGGTCAGGGAAGAAGACCAACAACCAAAGGAAGCCACCACAAGAAAAGTACAACAAGGTACACAAGGTGGCTGAGAAGAGTTCAGACGAACAGAATTCAGACTCAGACCCAAACAGCCAGGAGCTGGGTAGTCTGAGAATTCACAATGTGAGTAAGGAAGCTGACCTACAAACTATCTGGGTCATACTAAAAATAGCTGGAGTCCAAGTAAGAATGGAGTTGGACACTGGATCAGCTCTATCAGTCATAAATCGAAGGGACTACCACCGGCTATTCTCTCACATACCCTTAAGAAATACCAAGTTCGTATTGCAGACATACACGGGGCATAAGGTATACCCCATGGGGAAGATAAGAGTCAAGGTGAGAGATAGGGGTAAAGAACACCCAAGAATGAACTTGTACGTATTATCTGAGGGAGGACCACCACTTCTAGGACGAGAGTGGATCAAGAAAATAGACATGGAATGGCACTATCTAAAAGCCATAATGAGTGAGGACTCGGTGCAAGCTATCAGCTCAGATTCTGAAACGGATGACGATAAGACCAACTCAAATATGGAAGACAAGGCTAAAATGAACTTGCCGACTATGGTGGAGAAAACGAAGACATGCATAAAGGCTTATGCTACCGAGAAGAATAAAGCTTCAGAGCAGAACTCCAGTTTGACAGAGAATTCTGAGCCTGTTCAAGTTAAGGACTTATCCACGACGGAAGAACACCGAACTCGGACTCAAACTTATTTCAAAGTATGACAACAATTAGAACAGTTGAGTTACCGTCTCGTACAAGAGATGAAAACAATGGAAAAGTTCTGGGACACCGAATGGGAGAACCTGGAAAGACAGCAGAGGCAGCTAGCTCAAGCAAAGAGCGACCATAGAGCCATCGTGACCAATTACAGATCACATCTCCCTTATGATGTTCAGGAGTTAGAATATTTGCATGATCTAGAGATACAGCATAAAGGCAAACCACGCTACACTGAGGATTTTGTTCTGCAATTGGAGACGGAGCTAGTGCAGGCAAGGTTAAGAGAAGCTGAATCGCAGTGTGCACTTAAAGAGATGCAGAAAAAAATCTTGGACATGGAAAAGAGAAACGCTTCTTTACCTGATGTGAATAATGTGGCCATGTTGCAAGAGGAGCTTATAGGGGCGAAACTGAAAGAAGCTAAGCAAAGGATGTTGGAACTTGAAACACAGAACCAAATCAGCAGTAACCAGCTATGTCGAGCAGAGAAGGAGTGCTATGGTCTACATGAGAAGGTGCAATATCTCTCAGCCCAGAATAAGGGACTACTCACTCAGTTAAATGAAAGTAATCAGAAAATGGTTGAGATAGACTGCAAGAATAAAGAAGATTTGATGGCAGTGAGACTTCGAGAGGCAGATAGCATAGCAGCCTTGGCTGAACTCCAACAGGAAATTGCGAAAGAAGCAAATGAAGAGGAATCTTCAGGAAGCTAGGATGTTATTCCAGTTCTTCTCTACGACTCCTTACAAGCAGAGTGTGAGAAGTTGAAAGAACAGTATGAACAGGCCCAGGCTACAATTCTGGAGGGGGTTAACTCGGCAACCTCCGAAAAGCTAGTTTCAGTAGAAGCATATGAACAACTAAAGGTTGAACATGAGCAAGAAGTCCAAAGGCTGCAGGAAATTCTTGATGAGCTCAAGGCCAAGACAGACTCATCGGTAGAAGTTCCATCCATAGATGAGAAATTAGAGGTGAAAGACATGGCAGAACATGAAAGACAAGATGTCCAAGAACTCATAAAAATATTGAAGGAAACCCAAGACAAATATGAGGCGGCAATGTCCGAGGTTCAACAACTTGAAGAACAGATTCAACTGGGAATCCTCTCAGTGGAAGAAAAGGAAACTGTAAGAAACACAGAGACTGTAAGAATGGTCCCTGAACATGAGCTAGAGAGCATCAGGGCGCAACTTTTCCGAGCGCTGAAAGCCAAAGTACAAGAGGAACAGAAGGTGGAAGCATTGGAGGAAAAGGTGGATGAAATGGAGAAGACTCTGATCCACAGTGTTCCCGTGGAAGAGTTAACGGTCAGCCAACTCCTTCATATGCTGAGGGAAAAGACTCTGCAATGGGAACAATCTGAACACGAGCTTCAATCTTCAACGGGAAGGAGTTCGGAGCTCTCAAAAGTATGGGAAATAGCTGAGGTTGCAAAACAGACTTTACTGGGATGCCAAAAGTACGCTGAATCGCGTCTATGTGAACAACAGAATGTTGAAACAGCTGCTCCAGTAGAAGGATTGAATAGCCCGATCAATCAATCCCCGAGGGAAGGGGAAGTATTGAAATCACAAATGAGGTCATTAGTGAAGGATTTGCAGGAAACCCAGAAAGAGCGGGATGAAGAGGAATGCATGAAGAAGTCTTTTCAAGAAAGATGTCTAGGGAAGGAACCACAGTCAGCTAACGTCCAGATGGTAAGGAGGAAGTAGAAGGCCCTCTCGCTGGCCTAACTCAGGACGAACCCAAATATTACCATGACCTGTTGAGTGACACTGAATATTACGAGGATGTGGTCTGCCCAGTTTGTGATGAAAACTCCCAAAGTGCCGAAATCAGGATGAAGCACTTAAAGTCGAAGGAACATAGAGAGTTGGTGGCGCTACAGCTGGCAGCTGATAAGGGAGCCCCAAGGGTCTCCAAAAAGCAGAAAAGAAAAAGAAGCAGAAGATGATAACTATCGCAAATATTATCACTTCTACCAGATCATGCGTGGACCCTACGAAAGGAGTTAAATCAGTTGGGAAGTAGGAAAATATCAAGGCAACCCAGTTGTTGTAAAAGTCAGCACTGCTGGTTCAGCAGGATGAAAGTTCAAGCTGTTACGTCAAGAAAAAGATATGGAGGAGTCACGCTAGCAATGTGAACCATCTACACCAAAGAGATGTTGTTCGGACCGAGTCAAGATCAGAGACTGAATCTGTGAACTGTTCCCGCAGAGACTGAACCTGTGAACTGTTTCTCACCGAGACTATGTCTGTAAATTGTTTTATATGAAGTTGAAGATATGTTATGTTTAATGGGGACTCTGTATGTAATAAGCTAAAAAGGGAGGATTGTAGTGTATGTACCCGTCTACCTTTAAGAGAACTATTGTATGTAACCGTTCACCTTTAAGAGAACTACTTTAGGTGTGGCACTACTTGTTTGGCTTCTGTATACTGTAATACCGACGGTGACCACACCGGTATATAAGTGTTGTGGCATGATTCCTTGGGCAGATTCGCCCTGACCTTCGAATAGTAAAGACCCATTTGTTTGTTACTCCTGAAGTCTGTGTCGTTATTAACAGTACAACCCACAGACTTTACACATGTAACTTGGGATTGTACGAGATATGCCTTCTGTGAGTTCTGCTCCGTGTGGAGAGAGCCAAATCATAGAACCGCGCCTGACCAATGGGGATAAACTCACCGGTTAAAAATGGCGAGAAACATGTTCATTTTCAAAAGCTCGCTCTGTAGCTCTGCCACACTGGCTCTGAAGAGGCCACTTTGTCAGAGCACTGGGTTAGATACTGATTTGTTCCCCTTATTGTCTGCGGCATATTTTTATTCCACTGGTATTTCAGATTCCGTTTGATCGTGCGCACAAAAGTTCAAGTTAAAGGACCACTGTGGGACAAGGGGACGTAGGTACGAACTGGTAACAGGCAAGTTCAGGCCTGATGTTAGGAAGCACTTCAACACACACAGTGATTGATACTTGGAATAGTCCTCTGGGTAGGGCAGCAGAGAGACAAACTCTGCAGTTATTCAAGTGACAGTTAGATGGTGTGATGGGGCCGGCCGTAGGCTTGTAAGGAAGGATGAGCTCGACAGGCCTCTCTTATCTGTAATTATCTTTATGAATTTCCTGTGGAGCTTCAGGAGAAGGCCCTTTCACATTTTGGGGCTTTGGTCTCTCAGGGTGGCGTTACACTTAATGAAACCTTTTAAAGACAGTCTTTGAAAGAATTTCGGCTTCCGCTTTTCCCAAAACAATGGGGGGGCGGGGGGGGGCTTTTCCTGAATGCTATGGATTTCTGCCCCTTCCAAAACTCTCAGCTTTAGCTTCCTTCCTGTCACTGGCAGCATGGTACTCACTCAGCTGGATCAATGAGAGGTTGCAGGTCTAATGAAATGTCCTCGGAGGCTAGGTACTGGGTTCGATAAAATATTGAGTTTATCCTATTAGGAAGGACATTTCCAATGAATACTGCCATTGTTTTTCTCTCAAATGCACATCACTGTTAACTTCTATTTCTTTTGGCAAGCGACAGATTGGAAGAACAAGGACAGCATTGAGAGCACTGCGACTACTTTTCGCAGTTTCATGTGTAAATGACCACAGTTTCACAAAGCAACCTGAAAAAATAGGTAATGAATTCCCCACAGCTCTGACGTTTTTTAAACTTTATTTTCAGACTTGATTGAAATTTTATTTTGCTGTACAAGTCCCAGGCTCGCATAAACTCTATTCGGTGAGTGATGCAACACTTTTCATGTCTGGCACCTAGTGTCAGCGTCAAGAATTCACAGGTAAGGTAAAGCGTGGTTAGAAGCAGAGCAAAGAGAGTAAAGCTCCATCTTTGCTGCCCTAACAAGGTGGCTCACCCCAATTTCGGAACAGCAACACATATTGCACCAGTGTGACCTTTTTCCATTTGCCATACTCGCCATCCTATGACCTCTTTAAATGAGGTTCAGTGCCAAATTAGGGACGGATCTGCGCTGTGGGTCAGTTTAGAAACCTCTACACGCATTTTGTAGTGTTTACCAATCTTGTACAATTTTCAACCAATTTTCTCTCAAATAGGTTACCAAAGTGCACGTCGAAGAAAAACTGATATTTGTAGCAGGAATTTCACACATCCATGTAGATAATTAAAAAAAAAATCCATCTACAGCTATTTCCCAAGTGGGACCTTCCAACTCAGCTAACATCAGCCTTGGCTCAGTTGGTGGTGCTTTTGGCTCTGAGTCAGAAGGTTTCGAGCTTCACTACAGAGACTAGAGTACAAAAGCTAGTCTGACAATTCAATACAGTACTGAGGAAGTACTGCACTGTCAATCAAAATCACAAAAACAAATTATCTGGCCATGTATCTCATTGCTGTTCATGGGACCTTGCTGTGCCTAAATTGACTGCCGTATTTCCCTACGTTACACCAGTGACAACACTTCAGAAGTACTTCAAGGGCTGTGAAGCTCCTCCGGACATCCTAAGCTTGTGAATGGCACTATATAAATGCAAGTTCTTTCTTTTATTTGTTTAATATTGAACATTATTTACACATAATATTTCTGTGATGGTACAAAACTATGTTTGTTGGTTGTTGGTGCTATCTTTCGTCGTTGCCCATCCATCTTTTCTCTTTTCTGTGGTATATACTTTGAACCAGGAAAACTTGAAACAGGTAAGGTGTTCCATCAAAAACTTATCCAATGTATGTAGAATCCAGGCACAAAGAAATTAAACTGTAGCTTCATAGCAACAATAATTTACCCCTTATTAATGTAGCATTTTAGCTGTTACAGAGGACCATGAAAGGGGTTAAGCTTCTCATTTGCTGTGGCCATTAAACCATGTGGTCAACCCAGTCGACCCCAGAACTCCAACTACAATGCTCTTTCATGCATTGCATAAGAATCATTGATTAGGTGGGGAAAACTAGACTGGGGAAAACTAGACTCTCCTCCTCCCCCAGTGATTGGCCACAATATGCATTTTCTCTCAATCCCACAATGGAGCCTCACTGAGATCTGACGAAATGCAAACAGACAATCTAATCTGGAATCTTAGAGATGTGACTTGCGCATCCTTCTGCGGCATCATGAAAGAGAGACTATAAAAAGTCGAACGTGTAGATCTGACAGCTGGAATCCTTGGGCAGATCAGAAGAATCCACTGCTGCTTTAATTAAAGCATAGAATGTGTGTCTTTTTACAACAGAAAACTTTGGGAACAACATTCGCAATAAATTTGCTTCCATTTGTAGGTGCCACGATCTCATGATTAAGCTGATGCGAAACGTGTTCAGCCTGATGAACAATGGACATGACTGGAGCTGGAACCATTTCTGTAAGAAATCACCATTTTCTTCGAGCATCAGCATCTGACAAGTTGAAGATGAACGAGTGCGGAGTGGCTGTTTAGCCACAGATCAAAGACACTCACAATTATCTGCCGTGCAGGAACTGTCACTGCATTTGCTAAAATTTATTGGATTTTTTTTCTAATAGCATCACTAGCAGAAAGTAATATAAGGAAACCATTAGCATTTCTGCATTACACTTACACAGTGTATATCTCAACGCTCAGCCTGTACGTCAAGAGGAAATGGCTTCACTAAAGAATGTCTCCTTTTCTGGTCTTGACAATGTAATTTTCATTTTGTTTTGACTCGATAATGATTGATGATGTGAAATGCCATAGGTACTTAGTTGTTGTGAATTAGTGAGTAATGAAATTGATGTGGTTGCGCCAGGTGACTGGATGGCCAAAGCAAATGAACTCCTGCCGCCTTCACATGCCATTTAAGAGAATGACAGAAGGTATACACAGTAGTTTTCAAGAGTCACAACTAATGTAGTGCAGAAACAAATGAAATCAGCCCATTCCCAGACTACAGCACAAACAGCGTTGAGTGAGGCAACAAATGTAGCTCAAGGAAAGTATGTCAGACATGTCTCAACTTTGGGAGAGCTTACCTTACTGAGGTCTTTCACTTCTCTCAGAACAGAATGAGGCCTTAGTTGTCATTTCTTATCAGAACATTAAAGATATAAGAAAGCATGGAACAAAAAAAGGCCATTTGATCCATCGGCCGGAATTTTGCCAGCGTCAGCGAATGGGATGGGTGGCAGGTCAGCTGTTAAATTGAAAATGATTGACAATGGGTTGGGAACCCGCTGTCAAAACACGCACACTGGACTTCCCCGATGTCGTGTCTGCCAGCACTGAGCAGACCTGACAGGCAGCGGCGGGGGACCCAATTCAAATCATAAGTGGCTTGTTTACAGCCATTTAACAATG
The DNA here is from genome assembly GCF_052327205.1 of Somniosus microcephalus. Lineage (NCBI taxonomy): Eukaryota > Metazoa > Chordata > Chondrichthyes > Squaliformes > Somniosidae > Somniosus > Somniosus microcephalus. Next base: position 22,609,177 of record NC_141002.1, on the reverse strand, counting down.
CTTTATTCCCAGCTTTTTGAATTTGACAGGTTGCCCACTGGTTTCCCACTGTGCCTAGGCCTCGTCTGTGAAGCTGAGGCGGGAGGTTAGTGGCCATTGAGTCAGCTGATGAGTTGACAGCTACAGATTCAGAATGCTGCAAGTCTTTACACAAGTCTCCATCCAGTCTGACCTCATTACCTCTCCCACCATTGACAGATTGCTTCTATCATCGCTACTTCACGTGCCATCTATTCCATCAGCATGGGTGCACTTTATACTCTTGCACCTTGGTACTCAGAATCCCACCACAGTCAGCCCCAACACCAGCATCATCAGGCACACCAGCAGCACCAACAACAACACCAACCTTCTCCAAAATCAACTGATGTTACACAGGACAGAGGACATCAGCACCCAACCACACTGCTGCCCGGGATGCCAGGGATGGCCTCACCACGACCGGATTTACTTCACTTGATGCTGTACACCCTGGCTGCCACATGATGCGCCAGGTTGGCACTACCCCCCCATCAACACCATAAAGCATCCCTACAATTCCCAAGCCATTCCTTTCACACTCATCACCATTCACTGCAACTCACTAAGCCACTTCCAAAAGGTACACACAAATCTGTCCAAGAACGCAAAGTGTTGAAAATAAAGATTTCAATGTTTGACAGCACAGTAACAGAAACTCTACATGAACATTGGCTAAAACACACAAGTGCCTACCCTTGTGTTTTAGTCGGTATGATTAGACTAGGATTAGGGTGAGTGTGAGGGGTGGCTAGTGAGATGGGGAAGTGATAATGTAGATAGAGAGGGATGGATGGAGGTGCAAGGTAAGTTGGTGTGAGTAAGGATGTGCAGGAGTAGGGTAGGGAAGGCAGAATGATGGGATGTGATGAGTGGCACAGCAGGATGAGGTTGAGTGTGGCTTTGCAGTAACGTTTCGTGATCTACTGAGATCATTGAAAGGTTTGCGCCACTGTAGCCTGGTCCTCCTGACGACATCCCTACTTGTGCCCTCCTGTGCAATGTGCAATCTGGCTGCGCTGGTCTCTTGGGGAGGAGTCTTCCGCCCATTGGAAGTGAAGACAACCTCCCAGTGTGCTGTGACTCCCTCCATAAGCATATGGAGGGAGTCATGGGACACCCTGGGTGCAGCCCTGCAGCTTTGTACAGTGCTTGTTAGTGTTTGCAGCACCTCAGAACACTGACAGCACAAATGTCAAAATCAATTTAGATATGGTCCCTTTAAGGAAATTGGCTGATGACGCATCATCGAATGATGTCATCAGACCCACTTCCTTCAATTGGCCAGGAAACGCGCCGGGCGGGCTTAACAAGCCCAATCAGGGGAAAGTCATGTCGGAGGCCAGGATGGAGACAGGAGCAGGGCCGGGACCTGCCACCAACATTGCTCGCCATGGACCTGCCGAGGTAGGGAAAATGGCGGCCATCGAGTCCATTCCTTCCACAGACGCTGCATAATATGGTTAAATCCTGAGGTTTAAAGCGCCTGAAAATTTCTCTCCAACTCATGAAAGCAATTGGCAAAAAAACTCAAGGTTATTAGTCCAACTTTACAATCAGCACTATTTCACAAGATTCAACGCTGGTTGGTTGTGTTCAGCAGATAGCTAATCCATGATACCAACAAGAGAGCAACCATTATGCACTATGGGGAATTTGATCCATATCTGTCCTTGCTTTAACAACCATCAATCTTGTTCCCATGAGAGATTTATCCAGCTGTTTAAATGAGTTAAATGGCGTAACATCAACTACTTCTGCTAAGTTCATTCAACACATCGATTACTCTGCAGCAAAAAGTATACAATTCTTCCAATCTCTGGACTCCGACGGCATTTGCTGGCATTATACTCATGTTCTCCAGTTCTGTGATCTTAAGTTAAATAACATTAACACTGTGCTTATTCCTAATCATTTTAAAGAGCTGCATCATGCACACACTCAATTTTATTTTCTCTGATGAAAAAAGTCTTTGTTCATTGTGCCTCTCTTCCAATCTTGGATCTTTAACTCCCAGAATTGTCCTCATCATCTGTCACTGAACTCTCCTCAATGCACAACTGTCCTTTGAAGGTGGAATGCCCAAAGTTACATGCAACATTGTAAAAGAATCGTAGATCTCCTGAGGATACAGCGGTAGAGTACAGTGAAGCCACAACACCACCCTGTGGCTGCTGCCTGTAACTACAGTGACACAAGTCCTGTTGACATAGGGAATTTCCATTATAAATGATTACTAAAGCATTTTCAATGTTAAATGTTGACGTAAAAATGGTAACCAAAAATCCTGATAACAGGAAGTGGAATCTGTGAACAGGAAATGTGCGCATCATACTAAGATTTTTAATATAATACTAGTCGATCTCCCATAGCATGGCAAACAGGGAGTCAAAACCAATTGTAGTTTTGAGGTTTTGGCTGGGATAGCGGTCAGGGATAATTGGACCAGGGCACACAGATGCAATCTAGTTCCCATTTTAAAGTCCTACATTCTGTCCTTATTTTTACATTTGCATTATATATTGCTTCATCCACATTTATAATGGAAACTGCCTATGTTAAACGTATAATGCTGTGATACACCGTCCCACCAGTCGTAGTGCTGCAGCGCCTCCACTGGTGGGCAGGTGCAATTACTGAATGAAAAGTGAACATCGGCAGCTCCCATTAAAAATGTGGACACAGGGATTTATAATGAAAAAGATTGACAGGAAGGCAGCACAGATATATGATTTTCTAATATAAATACAGGAAACGTTGGTTTATCTGGAGGTTGTATGTCCGGAATACTCGATCTAACGGCAAAAATCAGGAGCCGTTTTCTGTAAGTTTTTTTAGATCTCATTCTTTTTTTTTCCCAGTCAGCCACTGCAAGGTCTGTAGCTATAGCAACAGCTTCAGCTACAGATGCTTGCAGCTGCAGCCGACTCTTTAGAAGCTGTTGCTAAGCAACAGTGTTTGTTGTCAGATACGGAGATGAAAACCTCCGTGTGCTTCAACATTAACTTTGTATGTGTTGGATCCATGGTTCAGTGGATAAATAATCACACGGATGCTGTACATTAACAAATAACAGGTCTTTACTGGAGGAGGGTACTCTCTAGACTGGGGTACAGAGGCATGCGCAAAGCTTATATACCGGTGTGGTCACTGCCGGTACTACAGTATACAGGAGCTGTAAAAAGTAGTTCTGACTTAAAGGCACATACACTACAATTCCTCCCCTTTTAGATTAATAATAACCCCCTTAATATTCAAATAACAATTACATTTTTACATGTACATTAAATAACAAAAGTCCATTTATAGATTCAGTCTTTGGGGCGGCTTCCTGACCCTTTCGGGATAGCGCCTTTCTAGAGGTTCTTGTTCTTGGTGCAGAGGCGATTCTGACCCCTTTTCATCGGGTAGTTCATCGGGTTCCACTGCTACTGGGTCTGAAGTAGATGCTACCGGTATGTCGGGTGCATCCCCAGGTACTCGAGACATGGGGTTGACGCATTCCTGTGACGCTAAGATCTGATCGACGTGGCGTCTCACAATGTTCTCCCCGACATCCACTGTGCAAATTAATGGCCCCTGCCTTGTACATATCGTTCCGGGTTGCCACTTCTCTGTTCGATAGTCACGGGCCAAGACTGGTTGCCCTACATTGAAGCTCCTTGTCGGCTTCTCATTGATGTGCTGGAATTGTTTGTCCTCAACATTTCTTCGCACATTTGGTCTGAGCAAGTCCAGACGAGATCTCAACCTTCGGTTAAAGAACATCATGGCCGGGGTCTGGTTGGTAACTGCATGCGTCACGCTTCGGTAGGCTAATAAGAAATTGTCCATCTTATGCTGTAGTGGAATTTCCTCATCGCACATGGCCTTTATCGCCTTCTTAAAGGTTTGTATGAACCTCTCAGCCAATCCATTGGTGGCTGGATGATACGGGGCGGATGCGTAATGCCTTACCCCATTCCTTTTCATGAATTTCTGGAACTCGTCGGACACAAACTGTGGTCCATTATCAGAGCAGATCTGCTCTGGCAAACCGTTTCTGGCAAATATGGTCCGTAGGACTGCAATCGTTTTCTCTGTAGTGGTTGAAGACATCTTTATCACCTCAGGCCACTTTGAATGAGCATCCACTGCTATTAAGAACATTGAGTCCATGAATGGACCAGCAAAATCAATGTGCACCCGTTGCCATGGAGAGGAGGGCGACTCCCATGGGTGTAGAGGGGCATGTGGTGGTGCATTTTGGACCTTCTGGCATCCTAAGCAGCTCTTAGTTAGGTCTTCGATTTGTTGATCGATTCCCGGCCACCACACATTAGCCCTAGCAAGGCTTTTCATTTTCACTCCCCCCAGATGGCCTTCATGTAGCTCATTTAGCACTCTCTCCCTTAACTTGGGTGGAATCACCACTCTGGATCTACACATCACTGTCCCCTGGCATACTGACAGCTGTTCTCCTCTGGATGAGAATGCTGGCAACAGTGAGTCGCCATGTGTTGGCCATCCCCTCACCGTCAATTCATATACCCGTGACAGCGTCAGATCATTGCGGGTCTCCTTCTCTATATCCGCGTTTGTTACTGGCAATCATTCAATTATCGACGAATAAAATATCTCGATAGGGTCCACTGCTGGTGCTTCCTCCACAGTAGGCAGTGGCAGGCGCGATAGCCCATCAGCGTTCCCATGCTGTTTCGTGCCTTTATATTCTATTTCATATTGATTCGCCCCTAGAAACAGGGACCATCTTTGTAACCGCTGTGCAGTCATTACTGGCACGCCCTTCTTAGGATTAAAGATGGAGACAAGTGGTTGGTGGTCAGTCAGCAAGGTGAACTTCTGCCCATGCAGATAGTGGTTGAATTTTTTTACTCCCCATACTAGGCTGAGGGCCTCCCTGTCAATCTGGGCGTAGTTGCGCTCGGCTGAGGTTAGTGACCGAGACGCAAAGGCCACTGGCCTCTCCAACCCGTCTGGGAATTTGTGCGACAGCACCGCTCCAATGCCGTAGGGTGATGCATCACATGCCAAATGAATTGGTAGTGCTGGGTTGAAATGGGCCAACACCTCTTTTAATGTGATCAATTCATTACAGTTCTGGAAAGCTCGTCTACGTTCATCATCCCACTTCCATGGTACCCCTGTTTGCAGCAGGCTGTTCAGCGGGTGTAATACCGTAGACAAATTTGGTAAGAACTTGTGGTAATAGTTTACCAGCCCGAAGAACGACCTCAGTTGTGACACATTTTCCGGTGCTGGAGCCTTGACTACTGCCTCAATCTTGTCAGCGGACTTATGTAATCCCTCTTCATCGATGACGTGGCCGCAATACGAGATCTGTTTCTGGAAAAACTCGCACTTGTGGTGATTAGCTCCTAGCCCATACTCCTTTAATCTGGTAAGCACCTTCTCCAAGTTAGCGAGGTGATCACCGTCATTTTCGCCCATGACCAAGATGTCGTCCAAATAACACTGGGCCCCTGGAATCCCTTGCAGGACCTGATCCATCGCCCTTTGCCAGATAGCCGGAGCCGAGGCTACTCCAAACACCAGCCGGTTGTATTGATAGAGACCTTTATGAGTGTTGATCGTAAGGTAATGTTTCGAAGCTTCTTCTACCTCCATTTGCAAGTACGCCTGGGCTAGATCAATTTTGGTGAAGCGTTTACCACCAGATAGCGAGGCGAAAATATCCTCAATACGTGGAAGCGGCTATTGCACCGTGTGAAGGACTGGGTTCACTGTCACCTTAAAATCCCCACAGATGCGGACCTTCTTTGGTTCCCCAGGCGTATTACTCAACGACCTCTTCATTACAGGAACGATGGGTGTAGCCCACTCGCTCCAGTCCACTTTGGACAGTACTCCTGAACGTTCCAACCCTTCCAGCTCTGCTTCAACAGCTGGTCTGATCGCATAAGGCACTGGTCTGGCCTTCAGAAACTTTGGGCTTGCATTTTCCTCTATTTTAATTGTTGCTGTTATTCCTTTTAGTGTTCCTAGTCCCTCCTGGAACACTTCTTTTGCGTCAGTTAGCATTTTTGACAGTCGTCCAGGTGTGACGTCATCATCCTTTTTGGCCTCAATCTTCAGTGCCTGTATGGAATGCCAATCTAATTGTATCTTCCGGATCCATTCACGTCCTAGCAGTGGTGGTCCTCCATTTGGCAATACATATATATCCATTTTAGGTATTTCCTGGCCTTTATATGTCACTTTCACCCTTATTTTTCCTTTGGTGTAGACTTTTTGCCCCGTATACATCTTCAAGACAATCTCTGTAGCTTTCAAGGGTATGTGTGAAAATAGCCGCTTGTAGTCTCTTTGATTTATGACTGTTAGAGCTGACCCTGTGTCCAATTCCATTTCCACTTGGACTCCGTCTATCTTGAGTGTAACCCAGATAGTCTGGTGATCCTCCATTTCGGTTACATTATGTAGTTTCAGACAACCCAGCTCCTTGCTTCCGGAGTCTGTGTCACTTTTCTGTTCGTCTGAACCACTGTCCATCACCTGGTGTACCTTTTTGTACTTCTCCTGTGGAGATTTCTTACTGTTGGTTTTCTTCCCAGACCTGCAGACTCTTGCTATGTGTCCTGTTTTCCCACACTGTCTGCACACTTGGTCCTTGAACCAACAATCTTTCTGGTCATGTGTTGTTCTGCCGCAGCGATAGCACTTCCCTGTTCCATAGGTCATTTCGTTGGTGCCATATTCTTGCGGTCTCTGTTGTATCTCTGCAGCGCCCCTTGCGGCTGCTTCGTGTGATACTGCCTTACTGAAAGCTTTGTCCAGCGTAAGGTCCTTTTCTGATAGAAGCCGTTTCTGGGTTCCTTCACTTTGTAGCCCACACACAAACTTGTCCCTTAACGTGTCTGCTAGTCCCGCTCCAAACTGGCAGTATTTCGATAGCTTGCGCAGTTCCGTTAGGTACTCAGCATTGCTTTCATCTTTGTGTTGGTTCCTTTTATGGAACTTAAATCGTTCTGCTATCAGCAGCGGTGTGGGGTTTAAGTGGTCCTGTAGGATTTCTACTATGCTTTCAAAATTCTTGTTTACCGGCTTCTCTGGGGTTATTAGATTTCGCAGTAACCCATAAGTTTTTGCACCCATGGAATTTAACAGAACCAGTGCTTTATTAGCATCTGGCACTTCATTCGCCCTGCAGTACACCTCAATACGTTCCACATATGTCGCCCAATCTTTGACTTCATTGTCGAACGTAGAGATACTGCCACTCTTCGGCATCCTTGGTTGTGCGTTAAATATCACCAATGGTGCCTCCCGCGCTTCCCCTTCTTCTCTGCTAGCACAAAATGGCGTCTCCCGCGCTTTCCTTCCTTCCCGCGCTCGCCCTTCTTCTCCGCTGCGGCTTCTCAAAATGGCGTCTCCCGCGCTCTTCCTTCTTCTCTGCGGCTCAATGGCGTCTCCCGCGCTCTCCCTGCTTCTCCGCGGCTCAATGGCGCCTCCCGCGCTCTTCCTTCTTCTCCGCGGCTCAATGGCATCTCCCCTTGCTTCGCCCCGTGGACCCTGATCAGCCCGTGATCCCTGGCTGTGCTCTGCGCGTTCTTCTTTTGATATTTTTCGACACCGCTCAATCTAGAACCCGGCTGTTTCTTACCCTCTCTCTCTCCGGTTGCTTTATTTTTCCTCGACGCCGCTCGGTGTTCAACCCCCGGCTGCGCCCTGCGCTCTTCGCCCTCTGTCTTACCCCGTCGACGCTGCTCGGCTCTCTCTCCGCCATCGGTCGGCTCCAGCCGCCGCTGCTCGGGAAGGGTCTGCGCTGGATCTGTCGTCGGTCTCTTACTGCTCGTTGTGGCTGGGGAACCAAGCCCGGCTCTCCACAGCCTCCCCAGCGAAGTTGGATCTCTGCCTGACTGCTGGGCGGTTGCTCGTGGTCGACGCCCGTGTTCCTGGCCTCGACTATTTTTTTTTTTTTCTTTTATGTTGCAGGTAGATTCGAATCGACACTCGTCGCCACTGTTGGATCCGTGGTTCAGTGGATAAATAATCACACGGATGCTGTACATTAACAAATAACAGGTCTTTACTGGAGGAGGGTAATCTCTAGACTGGGGTACAGAGGCATGCACAAAGCTTATATACCGGTGTGGTCACTGCCGGTACTACAGTATACAGGAGCTGTAAAAAGTAGTTCTGACTTAAAGGCACATACACTACAGTATGTCCGGCAGTTTTGATAGATCGGCAACACGCCAGTCCCGTCAGTGCCGGATATCACAAAGTTTCCTGTATAAGCTCCTTGGGATTTTTTCTATGTTAAAGGTCCTAAATAAATGCAATTTGTTATATTATAGATATATATCCATAATATCTGTTATATATTAAAAGTGCTGTGTGGGTCTCAACATTCTATTTCAAATGACATTGAAAACCCCTAAGACAGGTGCTATCAATGGGGAAAAAAACCATAGGTAAACTCAGCATTTTCCCGCAGTATAATTTATGCCTGTAGATGATGCAGTATTAGGAGTTTTCACTGTTAAGTGTCACGTAATGTTAGCTGTTTAAACAGCGACAGCATAGTAACATTAATAGTTAACTCAAAAAAATGGTTGCAGCCAAATGCTGGAGTCCTTCACTAAGGAAGCGGTAGCAGGGCATTTGGAAAATCATAATGTAGTCAAGCAGAGTTAGCGTGGTTTTATGAAAGGGAAATCATGTTTAACAAATTTGCTGGAGTTCTTTGAGGATGTAACGAGCAGGGTAGATAAAGGTGAGCCAGTGGATGTGGTGTATTTGGATTTCCAGAAGGCATTCGATAAGGTGCCACATAAAAGGTTACTGCATAAGATAAGAGCTCAAGGGATTGGGGGTAATATATTAGCATGGATAGATAATTGGCTAACTAACAGAAAGCAGAGAGTCGGGATAAATGGGTCATTTTCCAGTTGGCAAACGGTAACTAGTGGGGTGCCACAGGGATCGGTGCTGGGACCTCAACTAGTTACAATCTACATTAATGACTTGGAAGAAGGGACCGAGTGTAATGTAGCCAAGTTTGCGGATGATACAAAGATGGGTGGAAAAGCAAGTTATGCAGAAAACTCAAAGAATCTGCAAAGGGATATAGACAGGCTAAGTGAGTAGGCAAACATTTGGCAGATGGAGTATAATTTGAGAAAGTGCAAGGTTATCCACTTTGGCAGGAAAAATAAAAAAGCTAATTATTATTTAATTGGAGAGAGATTACAAAATGCTATAGTTCAGAAGGACCTGGGGTCCTTGTGCATGAAACACAAAAAGTTAGCATGCAGGTACAGCAAGTAATCAAAAAGGTAAATGGAATGTTGGCCTTTATTGCAAGGGGGTTGGAGTATAAAAGCAGGGAAGTCCTGCTACAACTGTACAGGGTATTGGTGAGACCACACCTGGAGTACTGTGTACAGTTTTGGTCTCCTTATTTAAGGAAGGATATATTTGCATTGGCGGCAGTTCAGAGATGATTCACTAGGTTAATTCCAGAGATGAGGGGGTTGACTTATGAGGAAAGGTTGAGCAGGTTGGGCCTATACTCATTGGAATTTAGAAGAATAAGAGCTGGTCTTATTGAAACATATAAGATACTGAGGGGGCTCGACAAGGTAGATGCAGAGAGGATGTTTCCCCTTGTGGGGAAATCTAGAACACGATCACAGTTTCAGAATAAAGGGTCGTCCTTTTAGAACTGAGATGAGGAGGAATTTCTTCTCTCAGAGGATCGTAAATCTGCGGAATTCTCTGCCCCAGAGAGCTGTGGAGGCTGGGTCATTAAATATATTTAAGGTGGAGATAGACAGGTTTTTGCAAGATAAGGGAGTGAAGGGTTATGGGGAGCGGGCGGGGAAGTGGCTTTGAGCCCAAGATCAGCCATGATCTTATTGAATGGTGGAGCAGGCTCGAGGGGTCAAGTGGCCTATTCCTGCTCCTATTTCTTATGTTCTTATTAAGTGCCACTGTGGAGCAGGTTAAGTTTTTAATATAAGGGCATCAATGGCCAAGAGTTTCCCGCACGTCTAATACTCCTAATTCAGCAGGCGAGGGATAAATATACATTTGAACCTCACCATGTAAGACATAGAGTTCCAGGTGATGAGTTGCTGACATGGTGGCAAAACAATTTGTTTAGTTTTGGTTTTGGTGGTTGTCCCTTTCAATCTGAGTTTAGGAGCCACTGCAGTCAGAATCTTGTACCAAGCTTAACTTGACAGTAAAGTTGCAAGCTTCATTCAGTTGTGTGAACGGCATGGGGGGAAACACCAAGTTACTTATGTTGAGGGTCTGCGTTAGATATTCTCTCAGGTACAGCAATGCTGGTCATGCCCGTAGCAGTCTGAGAGTCTTACGTTCAGTAGTGTGCCCATACTGCACAATATCGGACTATACAATGGTGTAACTCGGGAGTGTAAGAATAGGACCCCCCTGAGATTGGAACTGGATATTGCGTCTTTCACACGCACCCCAATCTTCCCCAATCTTTCTGACGGCGGACTGAAACACTTCACTAGGATGAGGCTCGTTACAAGTTTTTAAGCTGTTTTACTTCACAGACAGCAAATGAATCTTCAGAGTAACAGTCAACATCAAATATCAGCTCAGTCCGACTAGCTACAGATCGTTCCTCAAGAGCAAGAGAAGCATTAATTCTCCCAATTAATGGGCTTGCTTAAGTTTTCCTGGCCAGCCTCGTGATTCTGTCAGGCTTTGGAGCTGAGTTCCCCTTTTTAGGCCATCCTTCCTTCCCCAGATTTAGCTAGCTGACTGAGAGCCCCATGTCTATGTCCTTTTCTCTCTGTGTTCCAAGTCAGCAGGAAGGTTGTCCCTCTGACTTCTCCATCCAGTAATTCGGCAGCAGGTGCATCAGTAAAATCGTCTGCTTCACCTTCGCCGCACCCCCAACCCCCGCCCCGCCCCCCTCCTTAAGGTGCAAGTTTAAGGAAAACCTCCTTTGAGTCTCAAAATGAATCGGGGCCTTCTGGGTTTAATGAGTCTGGGATGAGTCAAGTGCTTCTCACTGTCTCTGAAGTAGACAGTGAGCCTGACATTCCGTAAACCAGCTCGTCTGGATTTAATGCACAACTTCAATGCCTGCAGTCTGTAAATTTTTTTAAAAACCTATGTGAGTTCACTTTGTTTCACAACGCAACACTTAAACATAACTCACTCCCAAATCCTTTCTGTGAAGAAATAAAGATCAAAAACTCCTGAAACGTGGTAGTATGATGGGCCGTTCATTTTTTTTAAACAGTGGTCGACAGTTATTCAAAATCCAGGAAGTCCTATTAACCACTTTCAGGGATATTTAAAGATCTGTAGTGGTACAAATCTTAGGAGTCTGCTTGAAGTTCTCAAAAGTAGAGTCTGAGCCAGTGGGAGCACCCGCAGTGGTAAGAAATAGATGAAAATAAATACTGTGTATACAAAAGGTTTCTACAAAAGAAAGCTTAGCTTTAAATTAATAGATAGAAGATTTTTACCATGTGTGTATGTCTTTAAGTGTTTAGGTCACACACACACTGGCCTAGAAATTGGGTTTTGGCTTAGCCAGGGCTTTAGCGCCGGAAGTTAGTGCCGGCGCTAAGTCCCCTGCGCGCGCCAAAAATTCAGTGGCGCCGCGCCCAAACGGCTGCCGGCGCTACTGAAGGGTCTTTGCGGCGGTACATCGGCGCTAACTGCCGTTTCGCGCCGCAATTCCGGCGCTGCGGCACCCGATGCGGTGCGGCAGGCTGGGGACGTGCAGGCCTCCTCCTCCCGTTAAGGAGGAGCTGCCTGCACCCGGCCGCGGCCCGCGCAAATCAGCTTAAAAATGAGCCCGGCACCTCGGACAAGTGCCGGGCTTGCATCTGTTCCGGGGGGGGGGGGGTAGAAGTCCGGGGAGGGAGCTGCGGGCAGGCGGCCGGCGGGAAAGTGGCCGGCCGCCGCGGGGCCTTTAATGCGCCGGCGCAAACTGGAGTAAGGCACCTCTGCCAGAACGTTGCTTGCGGCTGCCACGGGCGAGGCGGCCGCAACTCAATTTCGGAGTTCGGGCGGGTTACCACGGCAACCGGGACGCTGCGCACACCGATGACGTCATCGGTGCCGGCGCAGCGCTACCGGTGCAACGCCGATTTAGGGCCCCAGGGAATTTTTAAACTGGCCATAACTCTGGCGCTAGTCCCTCTAGCGCCTCAAAAGCGGCGCTAAGGCTAGTGAATTTCTAGGCCACTATATATATCATATATATCATATTATTACATCACTTATTTGCTTGTTCATCTCTTGTAAAATAAATTTGCTTAATAAAATGAGGTCAGTAGCTATGAAGATCTATCACTTATCAAAGAAGTGAAGGAGCTAGAAAAAGAGGGCAGGTGATGCAGCAGCACATAGACTCGAATCCCACCAGTTTGACTGATTGTGAAGTGAAGGTGCTATTGCGTGAGTGGGTGTGAGGAGGGTTTCCCTCTTTCTGGAGTAGGAGGTGATGAAACTGGAGGTATCCCCTCAGCTCAGGGTCAATAACAAGATGATGAAGAGCACCAGGATACTACTTTCCAGGAAGAAAATCTACTGACTGATGATATGGAGGCCCTTCAAAATCTGCGCTTGTTATGTGTTGTACTCCTTCTCAATGACAGACACCGACAACCACAAAAATATCACGCGCTAACTTGCAATGTAAGCTCTCTTTGAAAGAGTCTCTTGGAGTCAGCATTCTAACATGTGTTCCTATTTTATCACTGTAGGCCAGGGTGAGCAGCCTGCCAGCGACTCAAACACGACAGTGTCTCATGTGTCTGTACTTCTCACTCGCCAACATCAGCAAACACCAGCAATGCCTATACGCACCCGGGCGATGCAGTTTGTAAGCTTAAGAAGATAGCACTGGGTGAGCGCAATGCACAGGTGAGGATAAACAAGTGGAAGCAGGAACCTGGTGCTCGAATAACCATTTGTATATCATCAATGATGCTCTGTACTTTAAGATATCCAGCAATGGGTCTAAATTGGGCAGCTGTGTCATATTCCATTTGCTATTCAGTGGGTAAGGAGATGAAAGTGCTGGCCTTGCTCATCCATGCATTAGCCACCTGTTAAATATACCTTTAGCTGATAGTCCTGATGCTATCCTGGAAGACGATGATCCCGATGCTAACCTGGAAGAAGTTGAAGGCATAAATATTGAAGGAGGAAGTGACCTTGCTGCCCCTGTGGTGGAGGTTGGCTGCAAGGCTCCTCACAGTGGATGGCACAGCTTTGCAACTGCCTCCATGTGGTGGATGTGGCCCTCGGTCATTGCCCGACCACACCTGGAGTACTGTGTTGGTCTCCGTACCTAAGGAAGGATATACTTGCCTTAGAGGGGGTGTAACGAAGGTTCACTGGATTGGTTCCTGGGATGAGAGGGTCGGCCTATGAGGAGAGATTGAGTAGAATGGGCTGTGGAGTTTAGAAGAATGAGAGGTGATCTCACTGAAACATGTAAGATTCTGAGAGTGCTTGACAGGGTAGATAATGAGAGGCTGTTTCCCCTGGCTGGCGGGTCTAGAACCAGGGGCCACAGTCTCAGAATAAGGGGCCGGCCATTTAGGACTGAGATGAAGAGAAATTTCTTCACTCAGAGGGTTGTGAATCTTTGGAATTCTCTACTCTAGAGGGCTGTGGTTGCTCAGTCGATAAGTATATTCAAGGCTGAGATCGATAGATTTTTGGACTCTAAGGGAATCAAGGGATATGGGGATCAGGCAGGAAAGTGGAGTTGAGGTCGAAGATCAGCCATGATCTTTTTGAATGGCGGAGCAGGCTCGAGGGGCCGTACGGCCTAATCTTGCTCCTATTTCTTAGGTTTTTATGATTAGGTGTACCAGGGTCTGCAGATACAACTGGTGACATAATGGCGGGTGTGGCCAGTCTGGCTCCTTTGCCAACTGATCTCCTTGGCATGTCGTATTTCATGTTGTGCCACTTCAACCATTAAAGACTGCAATTAAAAGCAACCCGCATTATTAATTTTACATTTACTTGCCAGCCTCCCATCCCCCACCTATAAGCCCTCTGCCCATTTTAAGAATACAACTTAACTTCAACCCCCACTGGAAGCAGGCTAAACTAACAGGTGGAGCTTCTGCTCAAAGATTAGATCATAAAATCATACAGCTCAGAAAGAGGCCATTCGGCCAATCGTATCTGTGCCGGCTCTTTGAAAGAGCTATCCAATTGGTCCCACTTACCTGCTCTTTCCCCATTGCCCTGCAATTTATTCCTTTTCAAGTATTTATCCAATTCCCTTTTGAAAGTTACCGGTGAACTGCTTCCACCACCCTTTCAGGCAGTGCATTCCAGATCGTAACAACTCACTGCGTAAAAAAATACTCCTCAGCTCCCCTCTGGATTTTTAGCCAAATAGCTTAAATCTGTGTCCTCTGGTTACCGACCCTCCTGCCAGTAGAAACAGTTTCTCCTTATTTACTCTATCAAAACCCCTCATGATTTTGAACTCCTCTATTAAATTTTCCTTAACCTTCTAAATAATCACGTATTGTAGCTAAAGGCCCTTACTTACGTGCAGGATCACTAGATGTGGGAGTTCCTGGCCCATGTACATGTCTGTTCAGCAAGCCTGGCCACTATGGTTATTTTTTTATTCGTTTATAGGATCTGGGCGTCGCTGGCAAGGCCAACATTTATTGCCCATCCCTAATTGCCCTTGAGAAGGTGGTGGTGAGCTGCCTTCTTGAACCGCTGCAGTCCATGTGGTGAAGGTACTCCCACAGTGCTGTTAGGTAGGGAGTTCCAGGATTTTGACCCAGCGATGATGAAGGAATGGCGATATACTTCTAAGTCAGGATGGTGTGTGACTTGGAGGGGAATTTGGAGGTGATGGTGTTCCCATGCAACTGCTGCCCTTGTCCATCTAGCCTGAAGAGGTCGTGGATTTGGGAGGTGCTGCCGAAGAAGCCTTTGTGAGTTGCTGCAGTGCATCTTGTAGATGGTACACACTGCAGCCACAGTACGCCGGTGGTGGAGGGAATGAATGTTTAAGGTGGTGGATGGGGTGCCAATCAAGTGGGCTGCTTTGTCCTGGGTGGTGTCGAGCTTCTTGAGTGTTGTTGGAGCTGCACTCATCCAGGCAAGTGGAGAGTATTCCATCACACTCCTGTCTTGTGCCTTGTAGATGGTGGAAAGGCTTTGAGGAGTCAGGAGGTGAGACACTCGCCGCAGAATTCCCAGCCTCTGACCTGCTCTTGTTGCCACAGTATTTATGTGGCTGGTCCAGTTAAGCTTCTGGTCAATGGTGACCCCCGGGTGTTGATAGTGGGGGATTCGGTGATGGTAATGCCGTTGAATGTCATGGGGAGGTGGTTAGACTCTCGCTTGTTGGGGATAGTCATTGCCTGGCACTTCTGTGGCGTGAATGTTACCTGCCACTTATCAGCCCAAGCCTGAACATCATGCAGGTCTTGTTGCCTGCGGGCATAGACTGCTTCATTATCTGAGGAGTTGTGAATGGTGCTGAACACTGTGCAGTCATCAGCGAACATCTCCATTTCTGACCTTATGTTGGAGGGAATGTCATTGATGAAGCAGCTGAAGATGGTTGGGCCTAGGACACTGCCCTGATGTCCTGCGGCGGTGATGATTGACCTTCAACCACCACAACCATCTTCCTTTGTGCTAGGTATGACTCCAGCCAGTGGAGCAATTTCCCCCCAATTCCCATTGACTTCAGTTTTACTAGGGCTCCTTGATGCCACATTCGGTCAAGTGCTGCCTTGATATCACTCTCACCTCACCTCTGGAATTCAGTTCCTTAGTCCATGTTTGGACCAAGGCTGTAATGAGGTCAGGAGCTGAGTGGTGGAGGAACCCAAACTGGTCATCAGTGAACAGGTTATCGGTGAGTAAGTGCTGCTTGATAGCACTGTTGATGACACCTTCCATCACTTTGCTGATGATTGAGAGTAGACTGATAGGGCGGTAATTGGCCGGGTTGGATTTGCCCTGCTTTTTGTGGACAGGACATACCTGGGTAGTTTTCCACATTGTCGGATAGATGACAGTGTTGTAGCTGTACTGGAACAGCTTGGCTAGAGGCGCGGCTAGTTCTAGAGCACAAGTCTTCAGCACGATAGCCGGGATGTTTTCGGGGTCCATTGTCTTTGCTGTATCCAGTGCGCTCAGCTGTTTCTTGATATCACATGGAGTGAATCGAATTGGCTGAAGGCTGGCTTCTGTGATGGTGGGGACCTCAGGAGTAGGTCGATATGGATTATCCACTCGGCACTTCTGGCTGAAGATGGTTGCAAACGCTTCAGCCTTGTCTTTTGCACTCACGTGCTGGGCTCCACCATCATTGAGGATGGGGATATTCATGGAGCCTCCTCCTCCCGTTAGTTGTTTAATGGTCCACCACCATTCACGACTGGATGTGGCAGGACTGCAGAGCTTTGATCTGATCCGTTGATTGTGGGATCGCTTAGCTCTGTCTATAGCATGCTGCCTCCGCTTTTTAGCATGCATGTAGTCCTGTATTGCAGCTTCCCCAGGGTGACACTGCATTTTTAGGTACGCCTGGTGCTGCTCCTGGCATGCTCTTCTACACTCCATATTGAACCAGGGTTGATCCCCTGGCTTGATGGTAATGGTAGAGTGAGGGATATGCTGGGCCATGAGGTTACAGATTGTGGTGTAATACATTTCTGCTGCTGCTGATGGCCCACAGAGCCTGGTTTCCCCCAGTGGAGACTGAATCACTACCGAGGGGAATGAATACGAATAGCCAGAGAGTTTAAGAACAAAAGAATTAGGCGCAGGAGTAGGCCATACGGCCCTGCAAGCCTGTTCCGCCATTCGATAAGATCATGGCTGATCATTGACCTCAACTCCACTTTCCAGCCTGATCTCCATATCCCTTGATTCCCCTAGAGTCAAAAATCTATCTATCTCAGCCTTAAATATGCTCAAAGACTCAGCATTCACAGCCCTTTGGTGTAGAGAATTCCAAAGAATCACAACCCTCATGGTGAAGAAATTCCTCCTCATCTCAGTCCTAAATGGCCTACCCCTTATCCTGAGACCATGACCCTTAGTTCTAGACTCTCCAGCCAGGGGAAACAAATCTCTCAGCATCTACCCTGTCAATCCCCCTCAGAATCTTATGTCTCAATGAGATCACCTCTCATTCTTCTAAACTACAGAGAGTATAGGCCCAATCTACTCAAGTTTGCTATCACAATCCAGAGGTGGACGGCCAACATTACAGTTAATCTTTCCTGATGGAGTAATTGGCTTATTCACATGACTGAAGATAATGTGGCTGTCCACCCGAAGTCTTTAACTGCTGGCAGTGAGTTAACGGTTTGTGGGTACACAACTCCAGTGGAATGCACAAAACCATGTTTGGTGCAACAGAATGCTGTGATTGGTGTAACATAACTATCCCACCAACCCAAATAAACCTGTAAAATTCTTGATAGTTGCACCAAACCCTATATACACAGCTACTTGTTTTAAAAGACATGGAGCAACCTTTCTCCAACACTAGTTACCTCCAGTGCACCCGAAGAACACTGTAACACAATAAGCCATATACAAAGAATACTGGCGACGCCTAGTGACGGAGAGAAGTAAATCAGTCCTGCGCAAACCTTTCCACACTTTATTCACCTAACGATGCTGCAAGCTCGCTTAAGTGTTCAACCATTTTGAGCGTAGCAAATGCAAACAGGCTCCAGTGCATTGAAAGTCACCAATTCTCTTTTAGATGTATTCCTACGTCCTGGTTCCAGATGGCCAGATCCTGGTTGATGCCTTGAGGGTCCAGCAGGAATTCTCCTGCCCAGGACAGAGCTCTTTGCACGCATGCTTTTACAGCCACGCAGATATCTTCTCCCAATGACTGAATGTTAAGTATTCAGGAAGCGCGGGCAGGAGAGTCTGAAGCTACGTGCTCAGGTGGTCCAATGGACCCCCTGAACGTTTTCTAGACCACATTTGACACCAAACTGGAATCAGAGGGACTGATTTTCCTCAGCCTTGCCCCTGGGGTATATCCGTTTCCCTGGGTGCAAATGTCAGAAAAAAGGCTGGAGCCTGTTTGGCCAGGTCCCTGCCCCTTTTACATTGGACCAGGATTTCCCTGGCTTCCGTTGGGTGGGGTTGTGGCTGTTGATGGGGCTGTGCCTGCAGTAGGTGTAGGCCCATTGCAGCCATGCTAATGAGGAGAGGGTGCTTTCCTCGTCTCCTGCCTCATTTTTATGCTCCAATATTTATTGGGTACCCCAGATGAAAACATGCAGATGACTGGTCCTTGTTGAATAGAGTAAGAGAGATAAGGAACAAGAAGCTCATCAGCCAGAAGACCCCAATCTTGAAGGCCTAACACACGAGTGGCCGGCATCCATGCTTAAATTTTCTCCCCTTTCTGCCAGGGCTCGGCCCTGCCCAGGGTTGGGCCTGCAGCAGGGATGCTCCGAGCCACATTAATGGTTTCGGATAGGAAATCCCAGTGATCCTGGGCCTGAACAGAAACCTTGTACTTTGGGTGCAGTGCTCCCTCCAACACTGGGTGGGTGGGGGTGGGGGTGGGGGTGGTGCAGGTAAATCTCCCCTATACTGTATAAACTCAATTGGTGCAAAACTGTTCCATTCAAGGAGTAGGAGGGGTGGGGAGCGGTGGCGGTGGTCTCTGGAGTTATACTACAACTTTAGTTAAAGCTGCTTTTTTGTGGAGCATAGTTTTACCAGAACTATTCATCTTGCCTGTGTGTAATTTTATGGTCTAATCCTGTCTTGGTCAGCACAAGTCGAAGCTGCACTTCATGCTGTGCGTGTGACTTGGCACACAAATGTGCAATTGTCAAATATGCAACTGTTCCCCAACCCAGTTACATTTAAAGTTCAAATGGAAACCACATTGACTCCAGTTTAAAAGGGCCCTGCAGCCCTGCCTCCTGTTACTAACACGGAGAGAAACCACAGAGTTGGAAGTCGTGCGTCTCCCGCTCGGTGTTCAGTAATTGGGTTTATGAATGGCACCAGGAACTTATCTCTGCTCCCAAATTGTACCACCATTGTGATACTCGTAGTCTAGCTCTTTGTTGGCAGAGCCCAGTCGCATCACTTTCTTTCCACAAGATGGGAAAAAGTTTGCGATTCACGAGTCTCACTGTTGGGTTCTTGTTAATAACTGCAACTTCAGATCCGCACAACATGTCGCTCTATGCCTGCTGCTCGTTTCTCATCATTGGAACTGTTAAAGAGTGCTCTGGCAGTAAAATATCAGAATCAGTAACCAGAACCCTACTTGCTTAATTCACTGAAAAAATACTTCCCAATCTTGGAAGCAGCTGTGCATGTAATTTTGATAGAAATATCGTTCCACATGAAATACTTCATGACAGCAGAATCTCAGGGAATTCTTTTGGGTTTGACTTGCGATAGAATGTAAATCTGAATTTCCACCTTCATTTATTTATATGAAATTGGCTTGAGTTGTCGTATTGGAGGAAAACTGCAGATTTAATGAAGGTGGTTTGTGCTGGTTTTAGAATCTAAATGAATAGACAAGTATGATATTTTTATATTGTATATATTTATAGGATACTTATATGATCCTTGTATACACTTTCAAATCTCTCATCCGCTAGCAGAACATGACAGGAATTCAGGGAGGTATTGCTCACAATTTTCCGACCATTAAAATCAATGTGGGGAAGTCGTGGGTACTGCCTGCCTGAATGTCCATTTAGCACTGTCAGTTGATAAGGCTCCCAGCTGGTAGTGCATAAAATTGGCCTTTAATTCCCATTATTGCAGCCAATTGAAAGTCCAAAATTGACCTTGTTGCATCCATGGCTTTTACCCGGCAAATCCCGAACACGGAAAAACAGCAGGTTCTGCCGACAGATGAACATACTCACCACCAGTAGCCCAAAGGATATTATTGTGTCTGCCGAAGTAAATGTGTCCATGGCACGCTAACAGCTAAAGTGATTCCCTGCTTTCCCAGAAGCGCAGTCATTTTATCCAGTGAGAAGTTGAGCCCCATGGAGCAGGATGTTTGAGGTTTAATCCTGAGTCTGTGCTGAATTAGCTGACCCTGGGAGCAGTGGTAGTAGGGGTGCTGCAATTGTGCCCCTGGGTTGAGGAGTGGAAGATGCACTAGAGTTCTCACTCCTGATCACCAACTGGTGACCCCTTGCTGGAAGTGCACAAGTGGATGTCAGGTGAAGATGTCTAACATGGCTGAATAGTCTGCCAATACTCATGGTTTACACATGAGTGGAGGTAGAAACATAGGAACAGGAGTAATCCATTCAGCCCCTCGAGCTTGCTTTGCCATTCAATTAGATCATGGCTGATCTATATCTTAACTTATCTGTATCTTGAGAGAGAAGGAAACTTGCAAAAGAAAAATCAATTAAAATGGTTCTGCACACAGTGACTTGTGCAGTTCCAGATAAAGACATCGGGGGAACAATTCAGTATCGCCCCGTTTGGGGCACCATTATCGGCCGTGCGCAAAGTTTAGCGCCTGACGCTAATTATCGCCTCCGACGGCAAACTTGGCTTTTATCGCCCCTGGAGGTGATTGGAGCGCTAAGTCAGGCGTTTCACATCTGTCGTAAGCTGCTAACGCCGAGGAGCGAGGCGCTACCTCAAAGCGCTGGCGAAGTTCATGTGATGTCAGTCAGCAATGGAACACAGACACACTGGCGCCGGCCAGGTCTTAAAGGGGAGGTCTGACGAAAGGTCATCGACCTGAAACGTTAACTCTGTTTCTCTCTTCACAGATGCTGCTTGACCTGCTAAGTTTCTCCAGCATTTTCTGCTTTTATCTTAAAGGGGAGGGTTGATTTTGCTCTCCATCCACATCCTGCTCATTGCAGCCTTGAATCTCGGCCTGGAGAGACCTGTACATCAAATCTGCTGGAAAGAACAATGGAGGCGCCCAGGGAAAGAGCTCAGAGTGCAGCCCCCACAATCTCTTCTAAATTGATACAAGGGAGGGCAAATCAAAATGAACCTACAAAGTGCTGCTCAGTACCCAAAACTCCTTCACACAGCGTTGAATCTCTCCAGAAGTCTCTCTCTCTCTCAGAATGCGTGGTGCAAAAATGTCACCAACAAAAAAAGGCAGGAAACGGTCGCCTTTAAATAGCGCTCCCCCAGTCCCTTCCTGACTGCAAAATGCTCCCCTCAACCTGTCGTTGCTAGCGGCAGGCGGCACCACTCAATATCTGGTCCGGGGCGCTACCGAGGCGTTGCGCACTAGACTGACGACACGATCTTGCCGGCGCAGGAGATCATGGCGGTAGTGTTTAGCGCCGCCGCAAAATGTCTAGTTAATTTCATGAGCGGCGCAAACATCGCTGCGCACGGGCGCTCGTTGCTTTGCGCCCCATTAGTGCCCTCTTAAGGTGCTAACGGGAGGCGCAAACCAACTGAATTTTCCCCCCATTCTGTCATAAATCCTTCAGTTTGGATAAATGTACAGAGGTGACCACTTTCCACATTCACACTGAGTACGAGTTTTCAAACTAGGGATCTTAAGGGTCCACAAGACCATCAGTTTCTGACTTAGGAGCACATTATTTCTGCTACTGTATATTAATTATAGCATTGCTTCCCTTTGGGTAGCTGGCAGTGACTCTGGAAGTTAGCACAGTCTTTTTATATCATTTCTTTTGGGTTTTGATCCCCCTTTCAAATCAAAGGTAGTGAAATTTAAACTTGTGTGACCAAACGAATATCTGATGACTATTCTGCAAAGTGGTTCTACTTAGTGAAGTATTGCCCTGCACTGCACCTCCTTGAAAACCAGCCACAGAATTAATCATTCTTTCCATGAACTGCTTTCTGATATCAGTCTTGAAACTTGCCAGTTTAACTATGTCCCCTTGTCTTGCACTTGCTGTTTAACTTCAAACAGTGGACCGGATTAACTTTTTCCATTCCATTTAGCACCTTATATACCTCTGTAAGGTCCCCTCTCTTTCCCCTCCTTTCAAGGTTGAAGAGTTAGCATTTTTCTGGCCTCTCTGTGAGCAGAGTAATCTTTCATTATGGATAATAGAAAAAAAGCACACACTTTCGTCACAACCGTTTTCAGGGTTTATTTGGATTCCCTCTGAATTAACAAAGGACAGGTCACAGCTCACCGTTAAATAAGAATGACCTTATTGTCCACATGCTACATCCTAATTTTGCCTATAAAAGTGACTGTTTCCACCACTCAAGTCTCCAGCTCCCTCGAGGACTTCGCAGTTACACATCACTGTGCTGTTCAGCTTTCATTATGCTTTATTTGAAGTCCGCAATTAACTCCCTCAGCTTTGCACTGTTCTGGTGTACAGCACCGCAATTACACAACGGGTTTGGAATTTTAAAAAGTTTATAACTTTCCCTGTGGCAATTAAGAACGCCCCGTGATTGACAGCGGCCATGTCAAAGTGCAGAACTAAACATTCATTCAGAACCTTCGGAATAACAAGAGGGCGATTGTATTTATTTTTCTTTCCCTCTATAACTATTTAGTGACCATTTCAAAACACGAACTAGAATGTTAATGGGCAGGAAAAATAAAGAGAGGATTAATAGTGCACAACTAGTAGCCCCCCAACTGTTGATATCATTTTATCATTCTTCCTGCCTGGTACCCATCAAGTTGCACTTGCCATACTGCCTCCTTTGTACTGATATTTTACCACAGCATCTTAAAAAATAAGTGAGATTATTAAAGCAATCATTACATTAATTTTATCAGAGCGTGAGCTCCTCACTTCAGGCTCCGTGTTTCTCATCACTCAAACATACCAACACAGTTGACGAAATCTCAACAAGTCCTTGCCCAGGCTGCCAAATGGAGAATGAGGCGGAAGTGAGAAAGAAAAGAGGAAAAAACACAGTTCATCCTGATAGGACCAGGCATCTTGCCAGCCCTTCAATACTAAGCAAATAGTTCAGGAATTAAAAATGTAATCTGGCCCACTTAACTTGCTCCTTTATAATCCATGTGTGTCTGGATTGATTAGCTGCAGCCAGCAAGTTGACCAAGTGAACTACTGAAGTGGACAGTATGAAGATCAAGGGTTCAAGAGACAACTGGGTACATTTTTCGAGAGAAGGGAGTTAAGGATCTGGTTAGAAAGCAGGTGGGGGTGAGATTTATCAAAAAGGGCTGGCTTGTTGGTGTAATGGCATTTTCCCATTTCTAAAAATTGGAATTTACTATTTCTGTGCATCAATATCCATCTACCATACTCTAAGCCTTCCGCCTTCAATCCTCTCTATCTGAGCTGCACTTTTCTAAATTACTTCACTGATTCAATCTCCACTGACCATCCATTTATAATCTTCCCTTTCCCAGTCATTTTCAACTTGTGTCACTTTGTTCTACATTCTGGATTTAACACAAATAGCCTCCAATCATCATTTTGTACATTGTCTTCATTAGTTTAAATACTTGCATCGTCTAGCTTCAATTTACTTTTCATTATCACTCTATTAGGATAAAAATGAATGATCTTAGCTTGTCCTTATGACAGATGACCTTGCACTTGTGGTCTGATTGTACAGTGCTAGGATCCTTGAATCCTAAGAATGAGTGCTAAACGAGTGGTAAGATAATCCAAATGGTCTAGTTCGGGTTAATTCATAGATAAGGTAACTCATGGCAGGCTTGTGTCAGATTCCTTAACTGCCTGATGTTGGGTCTATTGTATAAGCAAAATCCCCTCTTCAATTTATAAAAAATCTTTGCCTGTTTGAAGTATTCGGGTCAGAATTCAGTCCAGCAGTCTACATATGCTTTAACTCTGTTGAAGACCTTGGCTAACATTGCCTTGTAAATATGTAACATAATAAAAAGGTTCAGTAGAGCATGCGTTACGGAGAACTTCACTGATTCAATCTCCACTCACCTTCAATTTATAATCTTATAGCAGAAAATATTTCTTCACCTTCCTTTTCCAGTCATTTCCTAATTTTCAACTTGTGCCACTTTGTTCTACATTCCAGCCTTAACACAAATGGCCCCCACGCATCATTTTGTTAATTGTCTTCATTAATTTAAATATTTGCATCAAGTCTAGCTTCGATTTGCTTTTCTATAAGAAGAATAAATGGAATTATTTCAGCTTGTCCTCATGACAAGCTGACCCTTTCACAAGGCATTCTGGGGGAAAAATTCAGTTGGTTTGCGCCTCCCGTTAGCACCTTAAGAGGGCACTAATGGGGCGCAAAGCAACTAGCGCCCGGGCGCGATGATGCTTGCGCTGCTCGCAAAATTAACTAGACATTGTGCAGCGGCGCTAAACACTACCGCCACAATCTCCTGCGCCGGCAGATCGTGACGTGAGTCGAGTGCGCAATGTCCCGATAGGGCCCCGGACTGGATATTGAGTGGCGCCCCCTGCCTTACCGCCTGCTGCTAGCAACGACAGGTTGAGGGGAGCATTTTGCAGTCAGAAAGGGACTGGGGAGCGCTATTTAAAGGCGACCGCTTCCTGCCTTTCTTTGTTGATGACATTTTTGCACCACGCATTCTGAGAGAGAGAGAGACTTCTGGAGAGATTCAATGCTGTGTGAAGGAGTTTTGAGTACTGAGCAGCACTTTGCAGGTTGATTTTGATTTGCCCTTCCTTGCTTCGCCAGCATTCTGAGGTAGCGCCTGGCTCCTCGGCCTTTGCGCCTTAGGACAGGTGTGAAGCGCCTGATTTAGTGCTTCAATCACCTCCAGGGGCGATAAAAGCCAAGTTTGCCGTCGGAGGCGATAATTAGCGGCAGGCGCTAAACTTTGCGCACGGCCAATAATGGCGCTCCAAAAGGGGCGATACTGAATTTTTCCCCCTCTATGCCTGCACAGTGCCTGCATCAGGTGGGATACACTCCACAACAATCATGAAAATGAATGGTGAAATAGTCAAGGCTCCAATTGATCGTTTTAGGAGCCTTGTGAGGGGGTACCTGAGGAATGAATTACAGCTGCGTTGATCCAATTTTTGGTGCATTTTTTTTATATACAATATGGAGCACAACTGAATGCAGCTAGAGGTAAGTGTCAAAAGGAAGAGAGCTCGCGAAACTGACTGTTGTGTTTGCTAGAAGCCCAGAAAGCCTTGGAAAAGTGATACTCAGGTATCAGTGGGCAGGTCACACATGAGCCAATTAACTCTGCTCCAGCTATCATGGTTCAGGATGTGGTGGCTGAACTCGGCAACTAGTCACACATTACTCGATCTTCAAAATCAATGTAACATTTACTGACATCTAATCCTTTGATTCCCTTTCTGCCTAAAATTAACTATTGAAGATCTTTGCCAAGACTTTCCCCCAGTTGACCTTTTACTTCATTGAACACGCACAAACATTATCACTGTGTTAGCGTGGCGCAGTAGTATCACTCTCACCTCTTAGGCAGAAAGTTGTGTGTTCAAGCCTCACTTGAAACACTTGAGTATATAATTGAGACTGACCACTTCAGTGCACTACCGAAGGAGTGCTGCATTGAAGGAGGTGTCATTTTTTGGATGGGATGTTAAACCGAGACTCTGCTTGTTCTGGTGCAAGTAAAAGATCCCATGGCACCATTCGAAGAGGAGCAGGGAGTTCTTTCGGTGTCTGGCTAACATGTACCTCTCAAACAACAGCACTGAAACAGATGAACTGGTCATTTATTTAATTTGCTGTTTGTGAGGTCTTGCTGTGTGCTGCCACGTTTCCCTACATAACAAATGTGACTACACTTCAAAGTAATTATTTGGCTGTAAGTACTGAAGACATGCAAGGTGCTATATAAATGCAAGTTCTTTCTTTATTTGGACCTGGTGCCTTCTCGCACAAAGAGTAGTAGAAAACTGGAATTCTCTCCCCCAAAAGGCTGTGGATGCTGGTGGACAATTGGAGCTTTCAAGACTGAAATCGATAGATTCTTGTTAGGTAAGGGTATCAAGGGATATGGAGCAAAGGCGTATAATGAAGTTGGGGTACAGATCAGCCATGATCTAACTGAACGGCAGAGTATGTTCAAAGGGCTGAATGGCCTACTCCTGTTCCTAACTTCAGGCTCCAATTCTTCTTCAGTGCAGTAAATATAAAGAGAAATCTGGTTTGTCCGCATCAGAAAATTCCCTTCCCAACACCAATTTCAGAAAGTAAGCAGTTAGCTGAGGGTATGCTGGGGTGGGAGTGGCAGGAGAAGGGCTGGGCATCTGACTGGCTCCTGGAAGCATGTCTCTTGTGCAAGTGTGCTTTGTGATTTTTTCTGGGATGCAGGAAACGGAGGTATTTTTTCACACTGCCGAGCTCTCAATTACACCATAACCTCTGTGAAGTATGAAAAACACTTCACAGAGATGGTGCGATAATACAGCATTAAAATAGACTGGTGTCACTACACTGGGGAGCTTTGGGGGACAATCAATTCACGCCAAAACCACACAGAAAACTCCTTTCGACATTTTCTCATGTTGGCGACAGCAACATTTTAAGAGTTCACCCGAAACGTTGACTCTAATTTCTCTCCACGGATGTTGCCTGGCCTGCTGAGTTTTCCAGCATTTTCTGTTGTTATTTCGGATTTCCAGCATCTGCAGTATTTTGCTATCATACTAGCGACATTTTTATGTCTGCTGCAGCACAAACTCTACAATACAGTGTTCACAATTTCAATGGTTTCATTTCTATTGGAAAGAGAGTGAGAGAGGAGAGAGATAGAGGTTTATCTTGTCAACATCATATCGTAGCATGAGGCAGTGCTACTATTGTTGAGTCAAAGGAAAGAACTTGAGGGCTAAATTCGGTTGATTTGAACCTTCCGTTAGCGCAAATCAACTAGCGCCTGGGTGCGGCGCCGCCATCGCTGCTAACGCCTCCTGCGAAATTCAGCGGGAGGTTAGCGGTGGCGCTAACCATTAGTGTCACGTGGTGCTACGCCACCACCGATGACGTCATTACCGTGTGCAGCACCCCGCTCACACCTCGGTTGTAATATTGGGTGGCGCCCCCAGACTTACCACCGGACACTACATCCGCCGGGGTCAGGGGGGCCTACCTGCGGCCGGGGCGGCGCTAGTTAAAGGGGAGGTGGCGGGTGGTCATTTTTGTTGCTGGCCGCCTGCCAGCACCTGCCTTCGTTGCTGTCCCCGGACCCCATGGAGCCCTCCCACGGGGTGCCGGCTGCTCTCCATGAGCTCGGCCCTCCTCGAGTGCCGGGCTCGTTTGCCGGCCCTCCCGATCCCTGGTGGCCCAGCTGGGCGCCGGGACACACTGAGCCAGGCCCCTCCCCTTTAATAAGGGGAGGAAGGCCTGCAGTACCGCGGCACGTAGCGCCACGAAATTGGCTCGCAGCACCCCAAGAGGGACGTGGAGCGCTTCCAGTAGCGCCCCTCCTCCCTCTCGGGGCGCTACCTGGGAAAATCGGCCGCGGGGGCGTTAACTTTTTCGGGGTGCTCGCCCATTTTTACCCCCTCATGTTTATATACTTTTGAAGTGTAGCCACTGTTGTAATGTAGGAAACACGGCAGCCTAGTTGCATACAGCAAGCTCCCATCAACAGCAATGAGATAATGACCAGATAATTTTTTTTAGTGATATTGGTTGAGGGATAAATGTTGGCCAGGACACCCAGAGAACTCTCCTGCTCATGTTTGATAGTGCCATGAGATCGCTTATGTCCACCCAAGAGGGCAGACGGGACCTCGGTTTAACGTCTCATCCCAAAGATGGCGCCTGTCCACAGTGCAAAACTTCCTCAGTACACTGGAGTGTTAGACAAGATTATGTGCTCAAGTCTTTGGAGTGGGGCTTGAACCCACGACCTTCTGACACAGAGGCGAGAGTGCTACCACTGAGCCACAGCAGACACCTGAAGACAGGATTTGGGACAGTGTGAAAAGCATTGGAGATAGTGTTTCTTGTTCTCCCTCCACAGCCTAATATACGGTATTCCATTATATCCACTTTGGAAGGATGAAGCCTGTGAACCCTGCTAGGATTTGGGCAAGGCCACCTAGCACCCACTCCAGCTCTCTACCCGCTGAGCTACCCCGTGCTCAATTTGCATTGAGATGATAACAGAAATAAAGGATGCATGTTGGTAGAACAGGTGAGTGTACATTCGCATCCTATTATTAAACACAGTAAAACTGTCACTGTAGCGACAGCCCTATATCTAGATATCAGATACTGTTGTTTGATACATATTCAGCATTGACTGGTATTTCCTATTGGCTTGTATAGTCCAGAATGCATGAAATGCCACGCAAAACTATATTAACAGTTGTATGTGAATAATTTAGGGTATGGATAGTGGATCGAAACAACACTGTAGTCCGCACAACTGGATGACCTTGCAACACTGGCCCCGTTCCGCTATCCTAAGTCTGAGAGGGTGCGACCTCCGTCCGCCCGCCCGCCCTCCAGTTGTGTCCCTGATCCTGGCTCACATCTAGCGTTCAGGGCTATTAAAATATTTGGGGTGAGCGTCCGCACTGTTTTGAAGCATAGCAGGGGCACCCTCTTCAGGTGTTGGGGAGCGGGGAGAGTGCGCTCGCGATCTGGTGATTTAAAAATAAAATAAAGCAAATGGTCGAGTTTCGAATTTGATGGATTCCCTAATGCCATCGGCCTTTTAGATTTCTAATTTCCTCCCCCCATGAGGTCCTTAGCACACTGGATGCCAAGTGCCCAGAATTGCTAGGAATTTAATACCAGGAATATGAGGACAGGCGTATTATCGGTCACCTCCAAAATCCAAAGAACATTTTGCCAGATGTTGAAAATGGAGAGGAAAGTTGGGGCTTACATATCTAACTCTGAACTCTAAATAGTCCTGCTATTCATAATAATGGAAAGCTGTTGCTTCATCCAAATGTAGGCTGTTCAATGCCCCTTTCATCTGATTTGGTGTAGCAGTCCATGTTCTTCGATGTTTTGTTTTAGGTCAACCAATACGTTGCAGATGATGGATTTTTTTTTTAATGCTGTTTATTTTTCCATTTTATTCCTCCTTTCTGTTGCTCGTTGGCCCCTCTCAATGCTGCCTATGTGGACCCAAAGATTTCTTATGTACAGACAGGTGCACTTTCACGAGATGTGGTGGACTGAGAGAAATATTCCTTTTATCCGCCCACCCGCTGAAAAAATAATAGAAATAACCTAAAGGGCTGACTCTAGAACTGGTAAATCAAAGGCACCCACAGAGGTGTGAAGCAAGCGTTCTAAATGACTACGCCGTTTTATTTATTTATTCATTTTGACCACTCAAGCGCACTTATAATGAACATACTTTTCATTTAAGCCCCATGTAAACACAGATCCTTAGCCACCTGTGGATTTGTTTAGTTTGTTAGCAGTCAGGCTAATCCGCCAATGATCTGCTGCAGTGTGTAAATGGGACATTTGTCTGTCTGCCTGCCATTCCAGCCCATTAAGTGGTGCTGGACACTCAAGACGACAGTGCAGAGAGCTCGATGCAATAACTCTGTGTGTCCAAGAGTTGGGTAAGTGCAAAGTGATTTATGGCCTGGCATGAAGAAAGCCCCAAATTTGTTTTGCTATGTGTCAGACTACACCTAAACATCCTCTGGCTATGGGCATGGAACAAGAGAAGTGAAAATAGCTGTAATGCAGCAGCAGGAAGCCGAGTGTAGCTGCAGGCCAGAAAGTCATCACTCAATTCCCAGCAAAAGTGAAGGTTCTGTTGTTGGTCACATGTAGTGCTGCTGACAGGTAATTAACCCTTTAACGACGAGATTCACAGGCCTTCAAAAGGCCTCATTGCACCTCGCAAATCACAAAGCTAAGTACAGATTTAGCTCATAGTCCATCGACACCCATGTACCCCAGTCACAGTATCTAACTGTCTATTGAATGATTCCAGAACGTCGGCACCAGAAGACCATTACTCACTCTTTGGAGGTCATTTTAACTTTGGCAGACGGTGTTAAATCCAACAGACCGACCATGAATCACCTCACCCGATCTTCCCTTCAACGGAAAGAAAAATCAGGTGAGATGTATAACGGGCGGTGAAATTGATGCCTCTCTTTTAAACCATCGGCCAAAGTTAAAACTTTTTGTGAAGAAGCGCGCTTCCTGACATCAGTCCTGAACTTGTCTTTTACCAGTTTATACGAATGTCTCCTTGTCTTCCAGTCATTGTTTAACTTCAAACAGTGCACCTGACCACCCTGTGAAGCATTAAGAGTCAGAGTTTATCCAGCCTTTCCTCATGACTCTGACCTCTGATACTCGGTTCAGCCTTCTGCTCCTTCTCTGCCGCTCTGCCAGGCCTTGGATGTTTCCCTTGTATCTCAGTGACTTGAAATGAATGCAGTCTTTAAATAACCTCTGAAATTAATGTTGTTGATGCCAGTTACTCATTTATGACTTCTACAGTCACTTCACTGTCATCTTCAATGGGATACTGTGTTAAAAAAAGTTCAAGACGGACTGAATGCAGCCTGCAGTTAATATCTGTTTTACTGGCTATTCTCCTGCGGTTTTGTTCTTGGGTGGTCTGCGGGTAGATTCAAGACTCGCCCCTGCCACTCGAGTCTGGCACCTCCATGCCAGTAACCAGCCTGGCCTGTTTTTTGTTTTCTGGTTTTGCAATCCTTTGGGTCGCTGCTGGAATCATCAGAGAGCAAAAAGGGACTCTACAATCCTACAGACACACAACTGTTTGATACAGG
This sequence comes from Somniosus microcephalus, assembly GCF_052327205.1. Taxonomy (NCBI): domain Eukaryota; kingdom Metazoa; phylum Chordata; class Chondrichthyes; order Squaliformes; family Somniosidae; genus Somniosus; species Somniosus microcephalus. The sequence continues at coordinate 22,578,479 of NC_141002.1, read as the reverse complement.
TTTCTTAGAACTGTTCTTAAACCCTGAAAATGGGAGCAATGAGTTCTACTTCCTAAATTTAAAACAGCATATGTTTGAGGGAGAAAAATTGTACAACACGATTTGCAATTGCTGCTGCAAATGAACATTAAACTGGGCCCAAGCTGTCTTAATGAACTTATTCATGTTTACCGCATGGTGCAGACAGTCCAAACTACGCTCGGTCCTTGCTGACATGGTATAAATCTTTAGCTGTAATCTGGCACAGAAATGACTGGATTAATAGTTATTTTAAAGTCCTGATGAAAGGTCCGCACCTGAAACGTGAACTTAACTGCGTGTTCCCAGCATTTTCTCTTTTTGTTTCATTTCCTATCAACGTCATTCGGATGAGACGTTAAACCGAGGCCCCATCTGCTCTCTCAGGTGGACGTAAAAGATCCCATGGCACTATTTCGAAGAGCAGGAGAGTTATCCCCAGTGTCCTGGCTAATATTTATTCCTCAATCAACATCAATGAAACAGATTATCTGGTCATTATCACATTGCTGTTTGTGGGAGCTTGCTGTGTGCAAATTGGCTGCTGCGTTTCCTACATTACAACAATGACTACACTTCAAAAGTACTTCATTGGCTGTAAAGCGCTTTGGGGCGTCCGGTGGTCACGGAAGGCGCTATATAAATGCAAGTCTTTCTTTTTTTTATATAAGGTGCATGTTAGAGGAAGTGTAAACTGTAAAGTGCATGAGTCAGTGCACACCTTGAGTACTGTGCCCAGTTCTGGTCACCGAGACACAAGGGAGACATCCAAACCTTCAGGATGGTACAGAGTCATCCCCTAATGTCAGAGTTATGAGGAAACAGTTAAGAAATTTTTGCTTTTCAGCCTTGAAAGAAGGCGACTGCGAGGGAATCACACCGAGGTGTTTAAGATTGTAAACAGTATGAAAATGTAAATGCAGAAGACTACTCCAAGCTAAACTATGACAGTAGAAGGGAGGAAAGGTTCAAAGTGTGAAAGGCAGATTCAGGACTAGGTCAGAAAACTCTTCTTCACAGAGAGAGTGATCAATACATGGAATGGACTTTGGGGCAGGGTAATGTCAGCAAAGAATCTGAGGCTATTGAGGTGAGGGAACTTCGGTTTTTCCTTGGTGGTAGAGCTGGGGTGGGCCGAATGGCCTTCCTCATCTGTAGGTATCTTGTGATTGCATAGGAATAGGGTCTTTTATCCAGCAGTTTGAATGGGCATCATTTTAATCTTGCATTTCTTGCATGTGATATTGCAATACAATAGTCTTCCTGGGACACCAGTTGAATAATCCTGTAACAGCCACAGTGCCGTGATTTGTAAAACTAGAAGATAAAGATCCCTTTGAGTAGTGAGCAATGGCTTTGTTAGTCCAATCTGATAGAGTGCTTATTCCCCTGTCCCCACCTCCCCCCACCTTTTTTTTATTTGCTCATGGGATGTGGGCGTCGCTGGCAAGGCCAGCATTTATTGCCCATCCCTAATTGCCCTCGAGAAGGTGGTGGTGAGCCGCCTTATACAACTGAGTGGCTCGCTAGGCCATTTCAGAGGGCCGTTAAGAGTCAACCACATTGCTGTGGGTCTGGAGTCACATATAGGCCAGACCAGGTAAGGACGGCAGATTTCCTCCCCATAAGGTATCTTAACCCCGAAAACTGATGCAATTTGGATTGCCACATATGATGTCCGTGTGTAATTGAGACACGGACTGCAGGAGTTGGTTACAACAGGTGTTTACTGAGTGGAGACAAAACTGGAACTACTATGCAAAGTTACTACACAGGCTTATATACAGGGGTGGTCACTACTGGTACTGCAGTATACAGGGGCTGCCGAATATAGTTCCTTCTGCAAAGTACATACACTACAATTCCTCCCCTTTTAGCTAAACAGTACATAACATTCGATTAATAATTAAATAACATATTTACAATTACAGTTGCTATATACATTAGCTAAAGTTAAGCAATTATAAGTTCAGCCTTTGAGGAGGCTTCCTGATTCTGCCTGGGTAACGCCTCTTTGGGGTATCAGGTTCTTCTGGCAAAGTTGATTCAGGATCAACGTCGTTGTTTGGTTCGTCTGCTTCCAATATCACCGATTCTGCGGTAGATGCAATTGGTACTTCGGTTTCATCACCAGGTGTATCGGATCGTGGTGTGGATTTGACGTTTTCCAGTGACTCTAGAATCTGGTCAGCGTGGCATCTTACAATGCTCTCTCCAACGTCCACGGTATACATTAGAGGTCCTTGCCGTGTGCAGATCGTTCCTGGCTGCCATTTCTCTGTGCGGTAGTCCCGGGCCAAAACTGATTGACCTATCTTAAAACTCCTAGTCGGCCTTTCATTCATATTCTGAAACTGCCTGTTCTCCACATCTCTTCTGATGTTTGGCTTAACCAAATCCAAGCGGCATCGTAGTCTTCGATTGAAGAACATCATGGCTGGAGTTTGGTTGGTAACCGCATGTGTCGCATTCCGGTAGGCAAACAAGAAGTTATCCACCTTGTGTTGTAGGGGTATGTCTTCATTACACATTGCCTTGATAGCCTTCTTGAATGTTTAAACGAACCTCTCAGCCAATCCATTGGTGGCTGGATGATATGGGGCGGATGTGTAATGCTTAACACCATTGTTCTTTAAGAACCTCCGGAACTCTTCAGACGCAAACTGTGGTCCATTGTCGGAGCAAATCTGTTCAGGCAGCCCATTTCTGGCGAATATGGTTCGTAAGACTGCGATAGTTTTTTCTGTGGTGGTTGAGGACATTTTTATTACCTCTGGCCACTTTGAATGTGCATCCGCCGCAATTAAAAACATTGAGTCCATAAAGGGACCAGCAAAATCAATGTGTACCCTTTGCCATGGAGATGAGGGCCACTCCCATGGATGTAGAGGGGCTTGTGGTGGAGCGTTTTGGACCTTCTGGCATCCTGTACAGCTCTTGGTCATCTCTTCGATTTCTCTATCGATTCCTGGCCACCACACAAACGCTCTGGCTAAGTTCTTCATTTTTACCCCTCCCAGATGACCCTCATGAAGCTCATTGAGCACTCTATCCTTCAATTTGGGTGGAATTACTACTCTGGATCCACACATCAAGGTTCCTCTGCACACTGACAGCTGTTCTCTTCTCGGCGAGAATGCTGGCAACAGTGGTTCGCCATGTGCTGGCCATCCCTTCACCGTTAAATCATAGACCCTGGAGAGTGTCGGGTCATTTCGTGTTTCCTTTTCTATGTTTGCATTCGTCACAGGTAGACATTCGACTATGGTCGAGTGGAATATCTCCACAGGATCCACTGCAGGTGCTTCTTCCACCGTCGGCAACGGTAGGCGCGACAATCCATCAGCATTCCCATGCTGTTTAGTTCCTTTGTACTCGATGTCATATTGGTGTGCCCCTAGGAAAAGGGACCACCTCTGTAGCCGTTGTGCTGTCATTATCAGGACGCCCTTCTGAGGGTTGAAAATGGAGACAAGAGGTTGATGATCAGTTAGTAGAGTACATTTCTGACCGTGCAGGTAGTGATTGAACTTCTTCACCCCCCACACCAGGCTGAGGGCCTCTCTGTCAATCTTGGTGTAGTTACGCTCGGCTGAAGTTAACGAGCGTGACGCAAAAGCTATCGGCCTCTCTGAACCATCAAGGAATTTATGTGACAGTACCGCTCCAATGCCGTAGGGAGACGCATCACACGCCAGTCTTATCGGTAGTGATGGGTTGTAGTGAGCCAATACTTCTCTTGAAGTGATTAGGTCTTTACTCTTCTGAAAGGCCCGCTTACATTCATCGCTCCATTTCCATGCTACTCCAGTTTGTAGTAGGGTGTTCAGTGGGTGCAGAATTGTGGACAAATTCGGCAAAAACTTATGGTAGTAATTCACCAATCCGAGGAATGACCTCAGTTGCGACACATTTTCAGGCGCTGGAGCCTTAACTACCGCTTCAATTTTGTCAGGGGACTTATGTAACCCCTCTTCATCAATCACGTGGCCACAATACGATATCTGTTTCTTAAAAAACTCGCACTTGGGGCGATTGGCTCGTAGCCCATGTTCTCTTAGTCTAGTGAGCACCTGCTCTAGGTTGGCAAGGTGTTCACTGTCATTTTCACCTGTCACTAGGATGTCGTCCAAGTAACACTGAGTCCCCGGAATCCCTTGCAGGACTTGTTCCATCGCTCTTTGCCATATCGCCGGAGCTGATGCTACTCCGAATACCAGTCGATTATACTGGTAAAGACCTTTGTGAGTGTTTATCGTGAGATACTTCCTAGAGGATTCTTCAACCTCCATCTGCAAATATGCTTGTGCTAGGTCAATTTTTGTAAAACGCTTCCCTCCAGATAGTGAGGCGAAAATATCTTCTATCCTCGGGAGGGGATACTGTACTGTGTGAAGGACTGGATTCACCGTCACCTTGAAGTCCCCACAGATGCGAACCTTCCTTGGCTCCTCAGACTTATTGTTTAACGTTTTTCTCATGACAGGAACGATGGGTGTCGCCTACTCGCTCCAGTCTACCTTAGATAACACGCCTACATTCTCCAGATTCTCCAGCTCTGCCTCGACGGCTGGGCAAATTGCATACGGTACCGGTCTTGCTTTGAAAAACTTGGGAATTGCATTCTCTTCTATTTTTATCGAGGCGGTTACGCCTTTAAGAGTTCCCAGTTCTTGTTGAAATACCTCTTTAGCGTTAGCTAATGTTTTTGACAATTGTCCAGGTGTGACGTCGTCATCCTTTTTACCAGCCACAGTCAGTGCCTGAATGGAGTGCCAGTCTAAACTTATCTTTCTGATCCATTCACATCCCAATAACGGTGGTCCACCATCTTGCAGTATGTACAGATACAATTTCTGTATTTCCTTGTCGTTGTATTCGACAGGCACCCTTATTTTCCCTCTGGGGTATACTTTCTGCCCCGTATACGTCTTCAAGACAATGGATGTCTCTTTCAAGGGTATGTGTGAGAATAGCCGCTCGTAGTCTCGTCGATTCATGACGGTCAGGGCTGATCCTGTATCCAATTCCATTTTGACTTGGGACCCTGCTATCGTGAGGGTGACCCAAATGGTTCGGTGATCCTCTTTTGCGATTACGTTGTGAAGCTTGAGACAGCTTAGTCTCATTCCCGGATTCACTATCGCTCTTCTGGTCTTCGGAACTACTGTCCGTCATCTTTTGTACTTTCCTGTACTGTTCCTTAGTAGCCTTTTTGTTGTCGTTCGTCTTCTTCCCAGACCTGCAAACTCGTGTAATGTGTCCCATCTTTCCGCATTGCCTGCATATTTTGTCCTTGGACCAGCAGTCCTTCTGGTCATGGGTTGTTCTGCCACAGCAATAACATTTTTCAAATCCCCGTGTCATTTCATGGGTGCCGTATTCCTGTGGCTTTTGCTGTATTTCTGCAGCTCCCCTTGCTGCTGCTTCATACGATACTGCCACGCTGAAAGCCTTATCTAGCGTCAGCTCTTTCTCTGAGAGTAACCTCTTCTGGGTTCCTTCACTCAGGAGTCCACAGACAAATTTGTCCCGTAGGGTATCTGCCAGTCCTGCTCCAAACTGGCAGTGCTTTGATAGCTTGCGTAGTTCCGTAAGGTAATCAGCATTGCTCTCATCTTTATGCTGATTTCTCTTGTGGAATTTAAATCTTTCTGCTATCAGCAGCGGTGTAGGATTTAGGTGTTCCTGTAGGATATCAACAATTTCGTTAAAACTCTTCGCCATCGGTTTGGCTGGAGTGATCAGGTTCCGCAATAGGCCGTACGTCCTTGCGCCCATTAAGTTTAGTAGTACCGATGCCTTTTTCTCATCGGCTACTTCGTTTGCCTTGCCATATACTTCGACTCTTTCCACATACGTGGTCCAGTCTTCTATTGCATTATCGAAGGCAGTGATATTGCCAGTCTTCGGCATCTTGGAAATCTAAGATGGCGCCTCCCGCGCTTTGCCTTCTTCCCCGATTGAACAAAATGGCGCCTCCTGCGCTTTGCCTTCTTCCCCGCTGGATTAAGATGGCGCCTCCTGCGCTGTCTTCTCCGCTGCTGCTAGCGCTGTTGCTGGCGTTTTTATGCCGTGATGGCGACGCCCTATGGTCTTCGTGCACTTTCCCCCCGCGCTGCTGCTAACGCCGCTCTCCGCGGTCCCCGTGGCAAACTGCAGCTCCTCGCGGTTTCCTGCGCTTCTAATTTCTTTTATTTTCCCGTCGTCAGAGCAAACCCTACGGGACACTTTCCTCCCTCTTCTCGGGTCTGTACGCTGCCCGGCTTCGTAGCACCGGCCGCGCCCTGTGTGCTCCACCCTCTCTCTCTCCTCTTCCCGACAACGCTGCTTGGCCCTGTTGAAAAGCCACCCGATCGAGCTCTAGCCTGTTGCAGCCCAGGAAGGATCAGTGTACTACCTGCCACCAGCCCGATTAGCTGGAACACCATAGACAGGATAACCAAGCCCTGCACTCGACAGCCTCTCCTGCAAATCTTCAACTCCGATGAATCAGAGGTGGTTGCCCACGGTCGACGCCCGTTTCTTCTGGGTTTTTTTTCTTCTTTCTTCCTTCTGGCCTCGACCTCTAACAACTTCGCTTCAGGGATGGATCCCCATGAGGTGGTGCAGAACTGTAGGTAAGTTCGGATCTGCTCGTCGCCAGTATTATGTCCGTGTGTAATTGAGACACGGACTGCAGGAGTTGGTTACAACAGGTGTTTACTGAGTGGAGACAAAACTGGAACTACTATGCAAAGTTACTGCACAGGCTTATATACAGGGGTGGTCACTACTGGTACTGCAGTATACAGGGGCTGCAGAATATAGTTCCTTCTGCAAAGTACATACACTACACCACAGGTCTGTAATTTGGTCCAAATCTCAGCCTTCTTGCTCACAGAGTTCACAAACGGTACATTTTATTTTTTTTAAATCGCCCTTTCTCCACTTCCCACATGAATTCCCAAGTTCTAATCTTACAGTTGTATCATTTGAGTTCAAGACATATTTACATATGACCTTTAAGAATTGACAATTAGCCACAGTGTGTCTTCAATCACTAATCAGCGAGTAACTTAATTAGCATTGGAATTAAACTTCATTTCCTGCAGTAACAGACAGGAAGCTAATCTCAATTGGTATTTGAAGGACGGAGATGGCAGCATGTTGAAGCAGCCGGTGCACTAAGACATGTCACTCAGAGAGACTGAGAGCAGCTCTTCTCTTCTCCGGTGAAAAAACATTTCGATAATGTGCAGTTTCTTCAGCACATAAATCGGTCTTGTCGACTAATTATTGTTAAGGTGGTGATGAACCCTAATTTCATACATAATTCATTTCTTGATGATAGAATCTGGAAGCAAATGTTGTTCTGTGCTCAAATCACAAATCGTAATCTCCAAGAGGAAAGACACATGTAGGTCCCATATGTGTGTACTTGAGGTTCAGTTTCTACTTTGAACAGAAACTAACCACTCTCACACAGCCTGCAGTCAATTAAACCTGATCATTACTGCACCCAATCTGCAAAGACAAAATGCAGTGATCTTTGTCGTGACCTACCTTTTTTTTCTCCTCAATGATTTTCTCCCTTTCCATTTACTTTGGGTTTCTCCACACTAAGCATAGTCTCAGCCAAGACAACGACAAGGCAAGTTGCTCAGAATGCTGCCCATAAAGAAAGACTTGCATTTCTATAGCGCCCTTCATGACCTCAGGACATCCAAAAGTGCTTTGAAGCCAATGAAGTACTTTGGAAATGTAGTCACTGTTGTAAAGTAGGAAATGTGGCAGCCAATTTGCGCACAGAAAGGTCCCACAAACAGCAATGCAATGACCTGATCATTTGCTTCAGTGATGTTGGTTGAAGGATAAATATTGGCCAGGACACCGGGGAGAACTCCCCTGCTCTTCTTCAAAATAGTGCCATGGGATCTTTAATGTCCATCTGTGAGGGCAGATGGGGCCTTGGTTTAATGTTTTATCTGAAGGATGGCACCACCGACAATGCAGCACTCCTTCAGTACTGCTCTGGAGTGTCAGCCTGGATTATGTGCTCAAGTCTCTGGAGTGGGACTTGAACCCACTGTTGTGTATGTAATATGTGTGCTACTTTGAACCTATGGACAGGACTGCACTACTTGTAGGGCGTAGTGATACGCAGTACCACTCCTGGCCATAGGGGTATAAATAGTACTGTGGGTACTGATCTCCCCTCAGTTCCCGCCTGTGGGCATGAAGTAAAGACCTACGTATAGTCCCTACCTCCAACCAGTAAAGACCTGTTTGAGTTATACGTTTAAGTCTTTGTGTTAATTGTTCAATACAATACACATACTTAACACTGGCGACGAGTCAGGTTCTTACCCTGCGGCAGTTGAAGAGAGGTTTCAAACATCACCACCCCACTAGAAGCGACAGGCTTTAGGACTCTGAAGCCTCCATCAGCGACTGAGCACTGGAGTGCAGCAGCCATCCTGACAGCTTCCAGCGACTGACAGAAGTCTTTCTGCAGTTTCCTTGTTCAACCTAGGTGGTGGGGTAAGCCGTGCAGCGTTGGCTGCAAAGACAGGGCTGGGGAAGTTGGAGAAGATAAGGGCGATCGCAATCCCTGATAAGAGCCACGGTGAAACGCGCGAGCGGGTAAGCCAGAGCCCGGGAGGGAGCGAGCAAGAGCCGCGCGATCGGGTGAGCCAGAGGCCGGGAGCCGCTTCAAGTGCGAGGCGCAGCGCGGGCCAGCGATCGGGACCAAAGATAAGGGCTGCACTCAGACTGAAAGGCGCGGCGGCTGCAGAAGCTCAAGGTGCGAGAGCCGCGGTGCACAGCGCGGGCTATCGATCGCGGCGAAGATAAGGGCCGCACTCGGGGGCTGAAGGGAGACGGCGTCGGGGGACGGGTGAAGACCGCCAAGCGCGGGAAAACCACCATTTTGTGGGCGGAGGACGACGGCAAGAGCGGGAAGCCGCCATCTTTGATAACAAGTAAAGAAAATAAAATCTGAGAAATTGCAAATCTACAATGCCTAAACACGGGAATATTAGCACCTTTGATAGTGACCTCGAAGATTGGGCCATATATGTTGAAAGAGTAAAACATTATTGTAAGGCCAATAAAATTCGTGACCAAGATAAAGCTCTAACATTATTAAATTTAATGGGTGCGAAGACATACGGGCAATTGAAACACCTGTTATCACCAGATGAACCGGCGGATAAGACGTTCGATGAGATTGTTACTGTCCTGAAAGATCATCTAAACCCCACGCCGCTGATGCTAGCGGAACGATTTAAATTTTATGACAGAAGGCAGCTACAGCATGAAAGCAATGCTGAATATTTGCTGGAATTGCGTAAATTAGCGAAATATTGCCAGTTTGGAACGGGACTGACAGATGCACTACGAGACAAATTTGTGTGTGGTTTATTTAAACAGGATACACAAAAGCGACTGCTCGAGGAGAATGAGCTGACGCTTGAGAAGGCGGTCACTATGGCAGCAGCACACGAAGCCGCAGCGAGAGGCACGGCAGTAATGCAGCTACGGTCACCGGAGCTCAGTGCACACAAATTGGGTGTGAGTTCTGGCAAATGTTATCGTTGTGGAAAGACAACGCATGATCAGAACCAGTGTTGGTTTAAAAACCAAGAATGTAGAACTTGTGGTAGGCTTGGACATATAGCTAGAGTATGCAGGTCAGGGAAGAAGACCAGCAACAAGAAGTCACCGCAAGGAAAATACGCAAAGGTACACAAGGTGACCGAACAGGAGTCCGATTCAGACGCTAGCAGTAATGAACTGGCTAGCTTAAGCTGTAATGAACTGGCTAGCTTAAGAGTACTCAACGCTGGTAAGGGTGCAGACCTCCAGACAATTTGGGTCACTCTTCAGATAGAAGGAGTCCAAGTAAAACTGGAATTGGACACTGGATCGGCATTGACGGTCATAAATAAGAAAGATTACGGAAAGTTATTCCAACATATTCCCCTACAGGATACGGGGATTATATTGAAAACATACACGGGGCAAAGAGTGTACCCCATCGGGAAAATAGAGGTTGCAGTGGTCCACAAGGGCGAAGACAGTCAAATAATGGACTTATATGTGATATCTGAAGGAGGTTCTCCACTACTAGGACGGGAGTGGATTAGGAAAATGAATATGGACTGGCATTTCCTACAAACAATAACGAGTGAGAACTCGGTGAAGATAGTCAGCCCAGACTCTGGAACGGATGATGGTAAGCCCAACTCAGGTGCAAAAGACAAAGTTTCAGCACAGAATTCCACTGAGCAACAACAACATAGTTTAACTGTGGATTCTGAGTCTGGCAAGTCTACTGATGTGCCCATTTCTGAGGGACACCGGGCTCGAACTCAACTCCATTTCAAACTACAACAGCAATTAGAACAAATGCTTCGCCGTTTTGAGCAAGAGTTGAATGCAACGAAAGAGTTCTTTGATATAGAGTTGGAGAATCTGGAAAGACAACAGAAGCAGCTGATGGAGAAAATGGAGCAGGAGCACACAAAACGTCTGATGTCAGAGGAGTTAACGGTCAGCCAACTCCTGCATATGCTGAAGGACAGGACTCTGAAATGGGAAAAACTTGAACACGAACTTCAATATTCAAACGAAAGGGGTTCGGAGCTCTCAAAGGTTATTGGAAGAGCTGAGGTGGCAACACAGACTGAGATGACTGCAACAGAGCAGCCCTTGGATGCCAAAAGTATGCTGACTCACGTCAACGTAGAACAACAGACCGCTGAAACAGCTGCTCCGGTAGGGGGATTGAATAGTCCGATCAATCAATCTCCAAAAGAAGTTGAAGTAGTAAAATCTCAAATGAGGTCATTAGTAAACGACTTGCTGAAAGCCCAGAAAAAGCTGGATGAAGAGGTACGCATGAAGAAGTCTCTTCAGGAAAGATGTCTGGACTTGGAACAAAAGCTGGGTATGGAGGAAATAGAAGACCCTCTCGCTGGCCTAGATCAGGACAACACCGAATATTACTATGTCCTGTCCTGCCCAACTTGTAACTTCGACTCCCACCATACAGAAATCATGGAGGAGCACCGAAAGTCTATGGAACATCGGGAGAAGGTGGCTCTACTACGGAAAAAGGAGGAAGAGAAGGAGGAACTGCGCATGCAGCTGGCAGCTGACAGTGGAGCCCAGAGAGTCTCCAAGAAGCAGAAAAGGAAAAGTCAAAACAGAAGATGACCCATCTGAACCATTATTACCTCTACCAGATCACACACGTGGTCCCTCCGAACGGAGCCAATTCAGTTCGGAAGTTCAAACTGTTAAATCCATGGAAGGACTATTGAATGAGTCACTCCAGCAACGTGAACCGACTACACCACAGAGATTGAATCTGTGAACTGTTTTCTGCAGAGACTGAATCTGTGATCTGTTTTGACATGAAGTTATCTATGTATCTATGTTATTCTGTTATGTAAACCTGAAGTTATATATGTATATATGTTATTACGTTATGTTAAATGGGGAGATGACTGTAAAGCTAGGAAGGGAGGAATGTTGTGTATGTAATATGTGTGCTACTTTGAACCTATGGACAGGACTGCACTACTTGTAGGGCGTAGTGATACGCAGTACCACTCCTGGCCATAGGGGTATAAATAGTACTGTGGGTACTGATCTCCCCTCAGTTCCCGCCTGTGGGCATGAAGTAAAGACCTGCGTATAGTCCCTACCTCCAACCAGTAAAGACCTGTTTGAGTTATACGTTTAAGTCTTTGTGTTAATTGTTCAATACAATACACATACTTAACACCCACAACCTGCTGCCTCAGAAGCAAGAGTGCTATCCTCTGAGCCATAGCTCAGATAGAGTCCATAAATCTATTTATCTCAGCCTTGAATATGCACAACGACTCAGCATCCACAGCCCACTGGGTTTGAGAATTCCAAAGATTCACAACTCTCTGAGTGAAGAAATTCCTCCTCATCCCAGTCCTAAATGGTCGACCAATTATCCTGAGACTATGCCCCCTAGTTCTAGACTCTCCAGCCAGGGGAAACAATCTCTCGGCATCTACCCTGTCAATCTCCCTCAGAATCTTATATGTTTCAATGAGATCACTTCTCACTCTTCCAAACTCCAGCAAGTATAGGCCCAATCCACTCAATTTCTTCTCATAGGACAACTCTCATCCCAGGGATCAATCCAGAGAACCTTTGCTGTACCGCCTCCAAGGCATGTACGTCCCTTCTCAGAAAAGGAGATCAAAACTGTGCACAGTACCCCAGGTGTGGTCCCACCAAAGCCCTGTACAATTGTAGTAAGACATCCTTACTCTTGTACTCCAATGATGTGAACAACCCGACCTCTGGAGACCCCATGGTGTTGGAGTTCCTGTGAGCTGCTGCTGTGTCTGCTCTTCAAACAAAATCCTTGTAGCTAGGAGAATTCATAGGACTCTGGCCAACACTGCAGGGCATTCCACAGACTCCACTCCAGTATTACACAGGCTCTCACCACAGGGTATTTCTTACACAGTGCCTCACTATAGACCATTACACAGGGCTCAATACAGTACAACAGGACAAGACCTGGAGCCGCACCACAGGAAGCTAAACTCAAATTTGACTTGAAAGACGGAGGTGTCGGCATTTGGCTGCAGCTGGAGCACTGAGACATGTCTCGCTGAGAGATTGAGAGCTCATTATAAGTCCTCACAAAAGGAGATTACAACGTGGATGCAACGTGGAGTACAAAATGTATCAGCTGGTCTCACTGAAGATGAAGGCCCAGCAACACCTTCTAAGTGCAACCAGGGCATAAATGCAGACCTTGCCAGTGACACCCACATCCCGAGAACTAACAAATAAAAAAACTGAAGATATTGCATAGGGCACCACTGCAGGGAATTACACAGGCCTCAACACAATGCAGTACACAGGGCCTCGTTACAGCTTACATACCAATCCAGAAAATTCACAAACACTGAGGAACAGCTTCAAAGAAAAGAGACACGGCCCCCAAAAAACCTGACAACTCAAACATTCCTGACTAATCGTCTATGACCAGGGCCACTGGTTTCGGGTGACTGAATAAATTAAGTTCCATTTTTGTTATACGGCTTCCAGGATTTTTGTCGGTGTTTTGAGGATCACATTTTGCAATTCGGACTCCTTGTCTGTGAAAACCAAAACCAAAAGGCTGTACCTGTGACTTATGAGAACAAATAGTTGCACTGAGAGTGCAGTGGGACATGTGTTTGGTGTAACTTAAATTGCAGGTATACCCAATATTCCATCAGTGGTAATGTAGGGAAAAATTAAAGTAGACAAAAGTGCAGTTTTTGCAGTAAAATATTTCTGAAGGGGGACGTGAGCACTTAAGTGCTAACAGCATTGTAGAGCATCTTCACCACATGGACTGCAGCAGGTCAAGAAGATGCCCCACCACCACCTTCTCAAAGGCAACAAGGGAAGGGCAATAAATGCTGTCCTTGCCAACAAGACCCACAGTCCGAGAATAAATAAAAAGACAGGCCTGGAAATTCCTGGGGCCTTGCACCACTGTAAGTGCGGAACCCCTGCTTGCCGCACCCAAGGCCAGAGACCACGTCTCAAATTCCAAGGATGAGGCCATTTGCATAGTTGGGGCATCAGACATACTGATCCAAGCTGATCCACCCTTGTAAGGTGGACTGGAGACCTTCCAATCTTAAATGGAAAGAAGAACAAATTTTTATGTGTTTTGTCCCAATCTTCAGCTTCCATTGGAACACTAGAGAAGGTAATCAAGACCCTCTGGGATTGGTTATCTTCCTCTAGTAAAGGTTTTTCACCTTCAGAATGCCTCAAAAGCACTCTCGCCAGGTCTCAACCAGCATGAGCCCCACTGAGGCCTTCCAAGGGAGTAACTGGAGGAATTTCCAAGAGGAAGCCTGGGAACTCCCTTTTGCATGTTCCCTAGAGGTGGGGGGAGGGAAGATGGACAATCTGCCCACGGCAGCCCCACCTCCCCCTGGAATCCACCCGGAATTTAAAGGTCAAGCCTAAATGGGCTGGAATCTGGGTGGAGCCGGGATACGGCCCACATACCTGGCACCCCCATCCCCCAGATGTAAATGGGACTTGGACCCTCAGCAGCCTCAGGAATTTCGGGGCCAGGATATTTATTTCCTGGAGGAGGTCTGATAGAGTTCCCCATCCTCTGGAAATTTTAAAGCGTTAGGGGTAAAAATTTAGTTAGTGCCCCGGCGGCCAATTTTGCCAGGTAGCGCTCCGAGAGGGAGGAAGGACGCTACTGGAAGCGCCCCGCATCCCTCTTGGGGTGCCATGCGCTGCGGCACGTCACGCCGCGGTACTGCCGGCCTTCTTCCCCTTATTAAAAGGGAGGGGCCTAGCGCAGCGCGTCCCGGCGCCCAGCTGGGCCACCAGGGATCGGGAGTGCCGGCAAACGAGCCTGGCACTGAGGAGTGCCGGGCTCACGGAGAGCAGCTGGAACCCCACAGGAGAGGGGGGGGGGGCTCCACGGGGACCGAGGACAGCTACGGGGGCAGGTGCTGGCAGGCAGCCAGCAACAAAAATGGCCGCCCACCACCTCCCCTTTAACTAGCGCTGCCCCGACCACAGGTAGGCCCCCCTGACCCCGGCAGACATAGAGTCCGGCGGTAAGTCGGGGGGCGCCACCCAATATTACAGCCGGGGCACGAGCGGGACGCTGCGCACGGCGATGAAGCGCCGTGCGGTGCTAACGGTTAGTACTGCCGCTAACCTATAGCAGAATTTCATGGGAGGTGTCAGCGGCGCCGCGCCCAGGCGCTAGTTGATAGGGCGCTAGCGGGAGCCACAAATAAACCGAATAAGCCCCCTTAGACTTTTTAGGTTAATTTTCCATCATTTTGTAGTTACTGTAATTCTGCCTTCGTAATTACATAAGAACTTAAGAAATAGGAGCAGGAGTAGGCCAATCGGCCCCTCGAGCCTGCTCCGCCATTCAATAAGATCATGGCTGATCTGATCCTAACCGCCAATCTACTATCACAGAACCATCTCCTGCATCTAACAGAATTAGACACACGAAATAGGAGCAGGATCAGGCTACACGGCCCCTGGGCCCGCTCCGCTACCCACAGGGCCATGACCGATCCGAACCTAGACTCATGTCCAAATTCCTGCCCGCTCCCCGTAACCCTTAATTCCCTTTACTTCTAGGAAACTGTCTACTTCTGTTTTAAATTTATGTAATGATGTAGCTTCTACAGCTTTTTGGGGCAGCATATTCCATGGACCTACCACCCTCTGAGTGAAGTAGTTCCTCCTCATCTCAGTTTTGAAAGAGCAGCCCCTTATTCTAAGACTATGCCCCCTAGTTCTAGTTTCACCCATCATCGGGAACATTCTCCCCGCATCCACCCGATCCAACCCCTTCACAATCTTATATGTTTCAATAAGATCGCCTCTCATTCTTCTGAACTCCAATGAGTAGAGTCCCAATCTACTCAACCTCTCCTCATATGTCCATCCCCTCATCCCCGGGATTAACCGAGTGAACCTTCTTTGTACTGACTCGAGAGAAAGTATGTCCTTTCTTAAGTATGGACACCAAAACTGTATGCAGTATTCCAGGTGTGGTCTCACCAATACCTTGTACAACTGAAGCAATACCTCCCTATTTTTATATTCTATCCCCCTAGCAATGAAAGCCAACATTCCATTGGCCTTCTTGATCACTTGCTGCACCTGCATACTAACCTTTTGAGTTTCGTGCACCAGGACCCCCAGATCCCTTTGTACTTCAGTACTTTCCAGTTTCTTGCCATTAAGATAACTTGCTCTACGATTTTTCCTGCCAAAGTGCATAACCTCACACTTTCCAGTATTGTATTCCATCTGCCAAATCTCTGCCCACTTACTTAGCCTGTCTATGTCCCCTTGCAGGTTTTTTATGTCCTCCTCACTCACTACTTTCCCCCCCATCTTAGTATCATCTGCAAACTTTGATATGTTACACTCGGTCCCCTCCTCCAAATCGTTAATATAGATTGTAAAGAGTTGGGGACCCAGCACCGACCCCTGCGGAACACCAGTTACTGATTAAAAATGAGTTATTCTGGAAAGGTTATCGATAATTTAAATATTAAAGTTGTTGATACAAATTACGTTGATTTTTGTATCAGTTGAATGCAGCGCCACAGCTGAACTATGTAGTAATGTAGGTGATACCTGGTCCTAGATCTCACAACATGGGCCTGAGGAAGCCCTCTCCACTGCACCCCGTGGAGTTCCGAACCATGAAGGAGAGCAGTTTGAATGCCCATCGAATACCTGGCATGCTTAAACTGCATTGAGACTTGTTGCTATTGAAGAAAGAGGAAGACGCCCAAAGTGACATGTACCACACACACCACCAACGCTTTTCTTACCTGCTGATTGAGGCCTGCCTGATCCTGAGCCAACGTGGAGCACACGTTATTGTGCACATGTGCACAAGAGAATTTTGCGGTATTCGGAGGCGAGATTGGAAGATGGGGCCCCTGAAATGCAGGACCCACGTGTCCGCATGTACACAGAAGAGAATTGCAGGGTATTCTGGGTGGAATGACCTCAGAAAATGCCCGGCCTAACGGTTGTCGGCAAACTCAAACAAAATGCTCATGGATGACAAGTAACCAGCAGGGCATTATACAGTGCTTCACTATAGAGCCACGGACCTGACCTTACCATGGGGCATTATACAGGGCCTGGTGATGGGGCATTATACAGGGCCTGGTGATGGGGCATTATACAGGGCCTGGTGATGGGGCATTATACAGGGCTTGGTGATGGGGCATTATACAGGGCTTGGTGATGGGGCATTATACAGGGCCTGGTGATGGGGCATTATACAGGGCCTGGTGATGGGGCATTATACAGGGCCTGGTGATGGGGCATTATACAGGGCCTGGTGATGGGGCATTATACAGGGCCTGGTGATGGGGCATTATACAGGGCCTGGTGATGGGGCATTATACAGGGCTTGGTGATGGGGCATTATACAGGGCCTGGTGATGGGGCATTATACAGGGCCAGGTGATGGGGCATTATACAGGGCTTGGTGATGGGGCTGATGTGCCTCAATGAATCCGAGACTCGACGTTAACGAAGCAAAGCAAGGCTTTTATTAACTCAGAAAGTAATACACATTGGAGAAGTGTCTCTCATCCAGAGATCTGCTGT
This sequence comes from Somniosus microcephalus, assembly GCF_052327205.1. Classification (NCBI taxonomy): domain Eukaryota; kingdom Metazoa; phylum Chordata; class Chondrichthyes; order Squaliformes; family Somniosidae; genus Somniosus; species Somniosus microcephalus. Next base: position 22,561,286 of record NC_141002.1, on the reverse strand, counting down.
ACTGCTGTGAGACACGCTGGGGCTTGCTTAAGTAGGGGCCAGGTATGGGCGGAGCCCTACACACAATACAATACAGGTAAGGAAATGAAACTAAACTAAACACAGGGAATACAGTGCCTGATGAATGGCATATTTCATCACAGGGGCATTATACAGGGTCTGGTGATGGGGCATTATACAGGGCCTGGTGATGGGGCATTATACAGGGCCTGGTGATGGGGCATTATACAGGGTCTGGTGATGGGGCATTATACAGGGCCTGGTGATGGGGCATTATACAGGGCCTGGTGATGGGGCATTATACAGGGCCTGGTGATGGGGCATTACACAGGGCCTGGTGATGGGGCATTACACAGGGCCTGGTGATGGGGCATTACACAGGGCTTGGTGAGATGCCTGCATGCAACAAGGCCTGGATAACGTTCAGGCTTGGGCTGATAAGTTGTGGGTAACATTCGCGCCACACAAGTGCCAGGCAATGACTATCTCCAACAAGCGAGAGTCTAACCACTGCCCCTTGACATTCAACGGCATTACCATCGCTGAATCCCCCACCATCAACATCCTGGGGGTCACCATTGACAAGAAACTTAACTGGACCAGCCACATAAATACTGTGGCAACAAGAGCAGGTCAGAGGCTGGGTATTCTGCGGCGAGTGTCTCACCTCCTGACTCCCCAAAGCCTTTCCACCATCTACAAGGCACAAGTCAGGAGTGTGATGGAATACTCTCCACTGGATGAGTGCAGCTCCAACAACACTCAAGAAGCTCGACATCATCCAGGACAAAGCAGCCCGCTTGATTGGCACCCCAACCACCAGCTTAAACATTCACTCCCTCCACCACCGGTGTACCGTGTCTGCAGTGTATACCATCTACAAGATGCACTGCAGCAACTCGCCAAGGCTTCTTCGGCAGCATCTCCCAAACCCGCGACCTCTTCCACCTGAAAGGACAAGGGCAGCAGATGCATGGGAACACCACCACCTCCAAGTTACACACCATCCTGACTTGGAAATATATCGCCGATCTTTCATCGTCGCTGGGTCAAAATCCTGGAACTCCATCCCTAACAGCACTGTCGGAGTACCTTCACCACACGGACTGCCCTCTGAAATGGCCTAGCAAGCCACTCAGTTGTATAAGGTGGCTCACCACCACCTTCTCGAGGGCAATTAGGGATGGGCAATAAATGCTAGCCTTGCCAGTGACACCCACATCCCATAAAAATGAATTAAAAAAATAAAAAATAAAAATGATACAGGGTCTGGTGATAGGGCATTAGACCGGGCCTGGTGATGGGGCATTATACAAGGCCTGGTGATGGGGCATTATACAGGGCCTGGTGATGGGGCATTATACAGGGCCTGGTGATGGGGCATTATACAGGGCCTGGTGATGGGGCATTATACAGGGCCTGGTGATGGGGCATTATACAGGGCCTGGTGATGGGGCATTATACAGGGCCTGGTGATGGGGCATTATACAGGGCCTGGTGATGGGGCATTATACAGGGCCTGGTGATGGGGCATTATGCAGGGCCTGGTGATGGGGCATTATACAGGGCCTGGTGATAGGGCATTATACAAGGCCTGGTGATGGGGCATTAGACCGGGCCTGGTGATGGGGCATTATACAGGGCCTGGTGATGGGGCATTAGACAGGACCTCACCAGACATCATTACAAATGGCCTCACAACAGGTTTACACAGACCTACACTACAGTAAAACATACATGCAACCTAGAAAATTAGTAGAAAATAGCTGCCAAATCAAGAATGGTCCTGACGTGAAAATAAGTCGTCAAGTGGGCTTTCTTACTTTAACAGTGGGCATGCACAACTGGGGCAAGAGTTTCCTCTTTAGTGCTTGGCCTGGGTGGACCACAAAGAGTAAAATGGGGGCGGGAGGGTGGGGGGGTGGCTATATTAGTTGTGCAATCCTCCCTGCCTGATTTTCCTCTTCACAATCCACCTGGGGGAATGCTTTGTGCCCAAGCCTTAAAGAGGAAAGTCTGCCCTGACATTCCTTCGCTGTTAATGGAGGAAAAGAAACATAAGTACCTGAAAAGCTGAATGGAAAATCGAAAAGCGGAAGGCACAAAATTGATGGTGCATTTCTAGGGGGGTCCGGGGGCATGCTCCCTGGAAAAATGTGAATTTGTATGTTAAAAATGATGCATTTTAAGCACTTTTGTACTGTACTTCATAATTAATAAATCTTAATCTAAAAAAAATAAACTGACATTTCAATTTCCAACAGACCTACCACGCCATCACTTCCCCAAGAGTTACCTCAACCGTTTCTTTTCCACTTCTACAATTATGCAGGAGATGAATTGCTGGTTTTTATTTGTGCTTACTGGGGGAGACTTGTGTGGGCGGCGGGTGGGATGGAGCTGTGTAAGGGATGGATGGGAGGGAGGGAACATGGGGGAATTGCTGAGGTGCCTGCTGGCAGGAGGAGCCTTAGATTCTTTTCCCCTCTTAATTTTCTCTCTCCTCCCCCGGAGGTGAAGTCTCTTCTATTACCTCACCCAAGCGACTATTGTTTAAGCTCGAGCCGAGATGATGAGTGTTGTCTGCCCTATCCCGTCCTCCGAGCAGGGTGACTGGATAGTGATTGGGAGCAGGAACCTTTATTTCCACTTCCTGCTGCTTAGCTGTGATCAGGCCGAACCTGGCTTCTCTGGCTGAGCCTCAAAGCTTCACTTGACCTTTACCCATGAGGCCACTGAGGCAACTGGGCAATCATCTGATTTTGAAGGTGACCTGCTACTTGCAAGTCCACCCCAGTTAAGACAGAATCATAGAATAGTGCAGCACAGAAGGAGGCCATTCGGCCGATCGAGTCTGCGCCGGCTCTTTCGAGGAGCAATCCTGTTAGTCCCACTCCCCCGCTCTTTCTCCATATCCTTGCAATTTTTTCTCCTTCGAGTATTTATCCAATTCCCTTTTGAAGGCCACGACTGAATCTGTATCCATCACCATAACAGTCAGTGCATTCCAATTCCTAGCTTGATGGTAAAATATGGTACTTATGTTCCATTCCAACCCCCACTCCCAATCAATCTGCCATTCTTTCTTCTCCCCTCCCAAAGGTCATGCCAGCGCTGTTCACCCCAACCCCCCACTACAGTAATGCTGACATTCTTCCATCCCGCTCCCCTCGTTTAATGCTGGAAATTTCCTTCCTCCAACACCTCAATGTGACTTTCTCCTCTTCGCCCTGTCATATTATGGGGATTCTTTGACTGTTTTGTCATGGAAAGGATTTGGTGAAGAGAGTTACTTTCCAGGATACAAGTTTAAATAAAGCACCGAGACAAGAGGTGGATAATATGATAATGGTGGTAGTTTCTCCAAAGACTGTAAACAATAAGCAATCTGTTAGTTTGCCTGAGTAATAGATAAACAGCTCACAGCTATTGTGTTAGGAAGTCTCTGGTTCAGAATGCTTGGAAGAGGGTGTCTAGCAGGACTTCCTTTGTGGCTGTGAACAGCGGAAGAAAAGAAACCAGAGATAGAGGCAGTCAAGTCTGGCCACGGCTGCATAGGCAGTCGGATTTTCGAGCAGAAAACTGCAAGGAGAAGTTTTCTCAAGGCTAAGGAGGAGACTTTGGAATCAGAAACACAATTTCTAAATTTGTGGATGACACCAAATTGAGGGGGATAGTTAATACTAAGGAGAACTGCAACAAATTACAGGAGGACATTAATAAACTTGCAGAATGGGCATATAATTGGCAAATGAAGTTCAACACAGGTAAGTGTGAGGTATTACATTTTGGTAGGAAGAATAGGGAGGTCACTTATCACTTGGAGGGTGCGAGTCTAGGTGGGGTAGACAAAGGGATCTCGGAGTACAAATACACAAATCACTAAAAGTTGCGACACAGGTTAGCAAGGCCATAAAAAAACAAACCAACCACTAAGGTTTATTTCTAGAGGTATAGAATTGAAAAGTAGGGAAGTTATGCTAAACTTGTATCGAACCCTGGTCAGACCACACAGAGTACTGCGTACAGTTCTGGTCGCCATATTATAAAAAGGATATAGAGGCACTGGAGAGGGTGCAGAGAAGATTTACAAGGATGATGCCAGAAAGGATGAGCAGGCTCGGTCTCTTTTCTCTTGAAAAATGGTTGAGGGGTGACCGAATAGAGGTCTTTAAAATTATGAAAGGTTTTGATAGAGTGGATACAGAGGGAATGTTTCCACTTGTGGGGAAGAGCATAACTAGAGGCCATCAATATAAGATAGTCACCAAGAAATCCAATAGGGAATTCAGAAGAAACTTCTTTACCCAGAGAGTGGTGAGAATGTGGCACTCGCTACCACAGGGAGTGGTTGAAGCGAATAGTATAGATGCATTTAAGGGGAGGCTAGACAAGCAGATGAGGGAGAATGGAATAGAGGGCTATGCTGATAGATTTAGATGAGGAAAGATGAGAGGAGACTCGAGTGGAGCATAAACACCGGCATGGACTGGTTGGGCCGAATGACCTGTTTCTGTGCCGTATATCCTATGTAATCCTATGTAAAAATACAGGAGTGTAGTTAGGAGTTATTTTGTTTTAAGTGACCCACTGATACGGGGAAGCATAGCATGTTCATTATTTTGTATTATTAAACAAAGACACATTGTATTGATTGATCAAAGTGACTCTGATCATGATTGTTGCTCTGTATCCTCACTCAATGTGAAATAAACCAACTATCTTCTACCATGTTTATACACTGGAAAGGTCGCTGTCTCCTCTCAGTGCTGCAGGCCCAGCGCTAATGGCTGGGATTGCCGTCCCTACATACTGTAGGTGGAAACTCTCATGCCAGCAGAAATTCCTGCCTAGAATATGTAGAGGCGACAATTAGTGTGCTGACAGGAGGCAGGGACCTATCCAGTGTAGGAGTGAATGGAGATTGGGAGGAGCGGGACTGGAGGGATGATTTTTGTCATTAAGGTTGACACGTTGACCTGTGCGCTAAAACACTGACTGTCAGTATGAAATGCTGATGGTTGGCATGTATGGTCAATAGTATTTCAGAGTGTCTCACTACAGAGTATTCTACAGGGCCCTCATTGCAGGGTTTAAATCAAACCACACTACAGTAAACTTGTATTTCAGAGTGCCTCACCAAAGGTCATTACACTGGGTGGCACTACCAGCCATTAACTAGGGCCTCACTACAGAGCAATAACAGGGCTTCACTACAGAGCATTTCATGGAGTTCACAGGGCATTACACAGGGTGTCATTACCAGCCATTAAATAGACCTCACTACAGAGCAATACTTGGGGCCTCATTACAGAGCAATGCCTGGGGCCTCACTACAGAGCAATACCTGGGGCCACACTACAGAGCAATACCTGGGGCCTCACTACAGAGCAATACCTGGGGCCTCACTACAGAGCAATACCTGGGGCCTCACTACAGAGCAATACCTGGGGCCTCACTACAGAGCAATACCTGGGGCCTCACTACAGAGCAATACTTGGGGCCTCACTACAGAGCAATGCCTGGGGCCTCACTACAGAGCAATACCTGGGGCCTCACTACAGAGCAATACCTGGGGCCTCACTACAGAGCAATACCTGGGGCCTCACTACAGAGCAATACCTGGGGCCTCACTACAGAGCAATACTTGGGGCCTCACTACACAGCAATACCTGGGGCCTCACTACAGAGCAATACTTGGGGCCTCACTACAGAGCAATACCTGGGGCCTCACTACAGAGCAATACCTGGGGCCTCACTACAGAGCAATACCTGGGGCCTCACTACAGAGCAATACCTGGGGCCTCACTACAGAGCAATACCTGGGCCTCACTACAGAGCAATACTTGGGGCCTCACTACAGAGCAATACCTGGGGCCTCACTACAGAGCAATACTTGGGGCCTCACTGCAGAGCAATACCTGGGCCTCACTACAGAGCAATACTTGGGGCCTCACTACAGAGCAATACCTGGGGCCTCACTACAGAGCAATACCTGGGCCTCACTACAGAGCAATACTTGGGGCCTCACTACAGAGCAATACCTGGGGCCTCACTACAGAGCAATACCTGGGGCCTCACTACAGAGCAATACCTGGGCCTCACTACAGAGCAATACCTGGGCCTCACTACAGAGCAATACCTGGGGCCTCACTACAGAACAATACCTGGGGCCTCACTACAGAACAATACCTGGGCCTCACTACAGAGCAATACCTGGGGCCTCACTACAGAGCAATACCTGGGGCCTCACTACAGAGCAATACTTGGGGCCTCACTACAGAGCAATACCTGGGGCCTCACTACAGAGCAATACCTGGGGCCTCACTACAGAGCAATACCTGGGGCCTCACTACAGAGCAATACCTGGGGCCTCACTACAGAGCAATACCTGGGGCCTCACTACAGAGCAATACCTGGGGCCTCACTACAGAGCAATACCTGGGGCCTCACTACAGAGCAATACCTGGGGCCTCACTACAGAGCAATACCTGGGGCCTCACTACAGAGCAATACCTGGGGCCTCACTGCAGAGCAATACTTGGGGCCTCACTGCAGAGCAATACCTGGGCCTCACTACAGAGCAATACTTGGGGCCTCACTACAGAGCAATACCTGGGGCCTCACTACAGAGCAATACCTGGGCCTCACTACAGAGCAATACTTGGGGCCTCACTACAGAGCAATACCTGGGGCCTCACTACAGAGCAATACTTGGGGCCTCACTGCAGAGCAATACCTGGGCCTCACTACAGAGCAATACTTGGGGCCTCACTACAGAGCAATACCTGGGGCCTCACTACAGAGCAATACCTGGGGCCTCACTACAGAGCAATACCTGGGCCTCACTACAGAGCAATACCTGGGCCTCACTACAGAGCAATACCTGGGGCCTCACTACAGAACAATACCTGGGGCCTCACTACAGAACAATACCTGGGCCTCACTACAGAGCAATACCTGGGGCCTCACTACAGAGCAATACCTGGGGCCTCACTATAGAGCAATACCTGGGGCCTCACTACAGAGCAGTACACAAGGCCTCACAGGTAAAACAGAGAATCTCATTACAAGTATAACATAAGGCCTCACTACAGCTTTAAGAGAGGGCAATGCAGGTAATTCAGAGGGCCTTACTACAGTTATCATAGAGAATCTCACTAAAGATATAACAGAGGACCTCATTACAGGTGTAACAAAAGACCACATTACAGGTGTAACAGTAGGCCTCATTGTTTCCTTTCCATCAAATTCACAGTCCTATCCTCCCGAGGTCTGTTTTATACTTTGTTTGCTTGCATCCAGAGTTGGACCAATTAGCTGGGAAAAATCCAAACCTCTGCAATATTTGAACACCCATCCTGCAACTGAGTTCATAAAAAGCAACAGGAAATTCCTGAAATGCTCTGGAGTAAAACTAAACAGGACCAGCTGACAGCCAAATCTCACCTTCTTGTTGTTAGCAATATCTGAACCTGTTGGTACCTCAAAGTTATAATCTGATTGATATTTAAAAGGCATCTTTATCATTGTAGGCTTTCCTTTCTTCGGTGTTTGTTTTTGACAACTTTGCAGTGCTTATTTTGACCACTTCTGTTTGTCACTGTGATTTTTGGTTGCCATTTGTGAAAATAAAAGTAAAAGCCAAAGCAAGTATTCGAGCTGCACTCACTTCAGTAAAGACATGGTGATTGGCAACGATTAGTTCTCGATTACCATTGCAGGAATCAAAAGCAAATAAGGATCCCGAGCAGGACGCCTCCTTTCATTAATAGTTGGAAGCTCAGAAACCTGGCATTATTCGAAGTAAAATGGGTAAAAGATACTCTACAAACCAACAGAATGTCATTTCAATTTTTTTCTTCATTACCAAATTTACACTAATTTGACCACTTTGAAAATCAGTGTGGGGTCATTGGGTTAATCTGAAAGCAAAGCCAGACATCATCTACATAGATACACGTTCATGTTCAACACGGCACAAAGCTCAGCTCAGTCATTGCGGCTTAAAGATGACATCAATTTTGATGCATCGCACTCTTAAATTTACACACAACTCCAGGTATTTGAAAGGGTTTACAATCAGGCTCACTCTTTTTGATCATGCGTCTTATTCTCAACATTTGCCCTCTGCGTAAACCCATCACATCATCTTACCACACTGGTCCAGCAAAGGGTATCTCAAAACCTCGGGTAAACAACTTCATGCCTCAGCCGGCAGCAGTCGACTGAAATAGTGGAGAGGTTCATCATCAATGCAGGTTAAAAACAGTTCGGATGCACAGCGACTTTTGTACGGCTTGTATCCTTTGCAACTGTGTTTTTTTTTAAAAGATACCAAACAACAGTGAGCCTCACTTATTAATTTCCTTATCTGAAGCAGGTCGTTTGGACAATATCTATTTATTTTGAGCTTGATTGCTCTTGTTTTGCTCTTCCTTGACCAGTATGAGACAGTGGCCAGTGAGGGGGATGGAACTGGCAGTGAGGGAACGGATTTTCTGGCGGGGGCCGAAGTCAATGGCTTCGGTCTTCCTAACGCGTAATTGAAGGAAATTTTGGTTCATCCAACACTGGATGACGGACAGGCAGTCTGACAACATAGAGGCAGTGGAGGGGTCAAGAGAGGTGCTGGTGAGGTAGAGCTGGGTACATGTGCAACCTGACATTGTGTTTTTGGATGATCTCACCAAGGTGCAGCATCTGGGTGAGACATAGCAGGGAGCTGAGGATAGATCCTTGGGAGACTCCAGAGGTAACATTGCGGCAGTGGTAAGAGAAACCACTGCAGGAGACTGGATAGGTAAGAGTCGAACCAGGTGAGGACAGTCCCACTCAGTTGGACAACAGAGGAGAGGCATTGGAGGAGGATGGTGTGGTCGACAGTGCCAAAGGCTGCAGAGGTTGAGAAGGATGAGGAGGTATAGTGCACCATGATCACAGTCACAGGGGATGTCATTTGTGACTCTGAATTTCTAACTGGAAGGTTATTTGCAGTAGTTTTAGTTGGATTGCCAGCTAAAGGATCTAAAGCCAAATGTGATCTTGGAATTAAATATTTATTCATAAGTATTTATATGTGCAATCACTTGTCAAATATTCATATCAAAGCATGGAATGTACTGAATTATGCCAAAGTACTAATGTAATATTGAACAAGTAAATATTTAGTGACATGGAGGATGAAGCTAACCGATTGCATTAGGCCTTTCTTTTCATTGCTATCTTGCACAAGCCTCTCAGTGTAGAAATAGTGCAGATCCAGATAAATATTATTGTAGCTGAATACTCTAAACAATATTCAGGATGCAAGAACTGGTTTGTGACTTGTGTATATTACAGCAAAGTTCATATTGCGTTTTCTACTTTTGTAATTAAATGTAATTAACAGACACTGTAGCGATATGACATTATTTTAAAGCTCCACCACCTCCACTCCTCTCCCTCGGCCCCCTCCGCCACGAACAATCTGGTGACACAATGCAGCAAATAGGAGAGCAGGTCCAAACTCCAGACTTGGCTGGCATTTGGACTCAGGTGGCATGATGCCAGGCTTGGCTTGGTCAGCAGTTGCAGCATTGACTGATGCTGAAGTGGTTACTCAACAGGGAGGAAGGCGGAAAGAAAACAAATCAGATGGCACGCCGGGGGTCTTCGTAAGAGTGGCACTGTGCCAGACCACAGAGATGCTGATTTGCCTTATAGGGCCAGGGATGTGGTGCATATCTAGGCATTAGAGACATCAGCCTTTGAAGGCTTGTGCAATGGGCTTCTGTCTTTCAATCCCTGATGTACAATTTGTTATTTTAAGTGGCTTGGATGTGCGTCCATTCCATTTTCTCCCCAGTGTAACTTCACTAGCCTGTACACCACAGTCTCCAACTGAACGGAGAAGCCGGCGACGCTTGTTGTCCCTTTCTGATCTTACAAAATCATAGAGGCAGAATCATAGAATAGAATAGAATCATACAACATGGAAGGAGGCCATTCGGTCCATCGTGCCTGTGAAAGAGCTACCCAATTAGTCCCACTCCCCAGCTCTTTTCCCACAGTCCTGCAATTTTTTTTCCTTTTCAAGTATTTATCCAATTCTCTTTTGAAAGTTACGACTGAATCTGCTTCCACCACCCTGTCAGGCAGTGCATTCCAGATCATAACAGCTCAGTGTGTCAAATAACCTCCCCTCTGGGTCTTTTAATAGGATAAAACCTCCATTAAGATAATTAAATACCGATATGTATTAAAACAGATCCAAGAACCCCAGTTGGAAGTAGCACATTATCTATCAGGCCACACAAAAGTTGCTCCAATAAAGATAACAAAGACTCCTTTAATCCAACAGATGGGAAGGGCATCAATGATTACCTCCCCCAAAAAATTCACTTATCTTAAAGGATTTCCTTTTGACTGTGTCAGTGGTGGGAAAAGAGCATAAATGTACTGATGTAATGTTTGTGTTGCTGAACTCATTGGTAATGATATAAATTGCTCTTTCTAGATGAACAATGGAAACGCAGACATCAGAATGAGGATGAGGAGAAGCGCTGGAGCCAGCTCCAAATAAAGGTGAAACAGCTCTTGGTCCCGTGTACAGTTACGACCCAGTGACACAGTTCGTGTGTGCCAACTCTCTTTCTGTTCTGCCCCATTCCTGACGCAGTGCTCGACGAGCCAATTTTCCTGCCACAAAACACCTTCGGATGTGCACCGATGCAAAAGTGTCAGCGTGGCTCAGGGGTTAGGTTGGGGATTTGACTGCGGACTCCACTAAAGGCAAGAGTGGTCTCACGTTGTATGAGCTTCAGCTGTGTCGGCCGTGGCTCAGTGTAGCACGCTCACCTCTCAGTCTGAAGATGGGCAGGTCAAGCCCAACTCCAGAGACTAAAGCATAAGATCTAGGCTGACACTCCAGTGCAGTACTGTCTACTGTCGGAGGTGCTGTCTTTCGGATGGGACATTACACCAAGGCTCAGGTGAATGTAAAAGGTCCCACAGTGCTATTTGAAGAAGAGCAGGGGAGTTCTCTCCTGTGTCCTGGCTAGTATTTATCCCTCAACCAACATCATTAAAAAAAACACAGATTATCTGGACATTATCTCATTGCTGTTTTCGGGACCTTGCTGTGTGCAAATTGGCTGCCATGTTTTCTACATTACAACAGTGACTACACTTCAACAAAAGTACTTAATTGGCTGCAAAGCACCTTAGGTCGTCTTGGGGCTGTGAGGGGCGCTATATAAATGCAAGTATTTCTTTCTTGTATGGCAGTCATTTTCCAAACATGCACTGATGATGGGAGACCTTGCTTGTCGCCAGAATGTAGTAGAAAAATCGTGGGCACACTGTCAGTTAAATATTATTCTTAGGAGAGATTGCTTGTTGCTGGCCCATACTCAGCAAATGACCCCCTTCTAACTGCACTCCACAGTGAAGCCAAGTGTCAAAGGCTCCCAGGTGGTCCACTGACCTGCTTAAAAAACTTTTAAAAATGTAATTGTTAATGTGTTTTACAGCAGGGGATTATGGGTGGTCCCAGGATACCTCCTAACAATAGCATTTAAGTGACTGGTGAGCGACGCCTGTCATTGTTAGTCAGAGTGCGAGGTGCAGCCAGCAGTGTAACTCAGGTCTGCCGGCTCTAGACCAAAAGCTATAGGTCCCGGTGTCAGAACAGCACCTGGAATACACCTGGTGCATGCAAAAAAAATTACCCAATCATTCGCAAATTCATTGCACTTTAGACTAAAACTATCAACCCAGCGCATTTCGTCTCTAACTCGAACACTAACAATCTTTTCTAAATGATGCTATTTTGTTTCACAAAGTAGTTTTATTTAGATATACAGCTGGAGTCTGAGGGGTTAAATCAGGCCGAGGTCAAGTTTTACAAACTGGTCCTATAGTAATCTGGGATGTAATGTTTAAGTTATCCACCAGATGGAGCCAAATATTAAGGGTTCACATTCACCAGTTTTTAAGGTAATGGGTCATGTATTCAATGTCCTGGTACACCAGTTTATACGGTAATGTGGCATTGCATTATGGGTATGACTCAGAGGTGAATCCTCCATCTTGCCATCGTGCAGTAAGAATTGGGTGCTTTGCCTGCAGCCTGTAAGAGATGTTTCTCTGCTACACCAGGTAAATAAACAGTTGGGTTTTGTCCCTAATATCTCGCTTCTCTCAGTTTCTCATCTTACCACTCGGATATCACAGGTCCTTTCTGACCAATTAAGAGCCTAATGCTGATTCACAGATTCACAGAAACCCCACAGTGCAGATAGAGGCCATTTCGGCCCATCGAGCCTGCACCGACACATATCCCACCTGATCCCCGTAATCCCTACACCAACACATATCCCACCCTAGCCCTGTAACCCCACGTATTTAATCCCCCTAGCACTAAGGGTCAATTTTATCATAGCCAATCAACCTAACCTGCACATCTTTGGACTGTGGGAGGAAACCGGAGCACCCGGAGGAAACCCACACAAACACGGGGAGAATGTGCAAACTCCACACAGACAGTCACCCGAGGCCGGATTCGAACCCGGGTCCCTGGCGCTGTGAGGCAACAGTGCTAACCACTATGCCACCGTGCTGCCACCGTGATCACAGAAAGAACAGAGGTTCTGCCATTCACTTGGGAGATAAGCCTTCAATAATGAGCTTCAGTGCTGCGAAAGTCTTCTTAAAAATACTCGCTGCCTGGCAAATCCAAATTTGTTTCTCACTAATAACGTCCTTGAACTTGAGAAATTAATTCCAAAAATGTTCACTCCCATCTTTGACACAGACATGGTCTGTGAGGCAGTGACTTGTAAAGAAAAGGCCATGGAGGACCAGATTTAACAAGGAAGCAGAGGAAGAAATAATGGCTGGCAGGAGATGAGGGGATAAATGCACTGATTCTTCTTGAGTGATAATGGATTCATTTGGTTCTCAGCTGACCAAAGCCAGACTGCAGCCCTCTGCTCAGGCTGCTTAGAGAGTGGAAATGTCTAGTGGTGACTCGCTGGTGCTGAGGAGTTCTAAGTTCACAATCATGAAAGGAAGAGGTAGAAGTTTACCAATTTCATGCCCTTTCTTACTCCATGGCAAAAATGTCATATGCATGAGGGCAGTGGTCATTCAAATGTGCACAGTATTAGTTTCATTCTGGTTGCGCACATGGTGAGAATACTGTAAAGAAAAAAGAAACACTTGCATTTCTATAGTGCCTTTCATGACCTCAGGACGTCCCAAAGCACTTCACAGCCAATGAAGTACTTTTGAAGTGTAGTCACTGTTGTAATGTAGGAAACACAGCAGCCAATTTCCACACAGCAAGCTCCCAGAAACAGCTATGTGATAATGACTGTGGAGTGCAGTTAAAAGGGGTCATTTGTTTTAGTGATGTTGGTTGAGGGATAAATATTGGGCAGGACACCAGAGAGAACTCTCCTGCTCTTCTTTGATATAGTGCCATGGGATTTATGTCCACCTGAGAGGGCAGATGGGGCCTCGATTTAACGCCTCATCCGAAAGACGGCACCTCTGTAAGTTCAGCACTCCCTCGGTACTGCACTGGGAGTGTCAGCCTAGATTCTGTGCTCAAGTCTCTAGAATGGGACTTGAACCCATGACCTTCTGACTCAGAGGCAAGAGAGCTACCAATTGAGCCAAGGCTGACACCCGTAGAATATACCATAGGAATATGGTGCACCCTTACCTGACTTGCTCAGTTAGTTACATGAAAAACAGGACAGTGCTGCCTTCCATCTCTTGGCTAGTGAACACACGACACATAAGGCACTTTTACACTATAGCGGTGCTGGTATCTCATTCAAGTAGCCTCTATTCGTAGGTGAGCCCTTACCATGAGAGTTAGGAAGGTGTCGAGCCACGGAGCACAGCAAGGCCCAAACCTGTCCTCATGTGATGTCCATACGCGCACTTCCGGCAGTGGGGTGGCTGAACAACGATCAGAAATGGCAATTCTGGCAACTTTTTCCTTGCGAACCCAAGGGTGACGAAGACAGCACTTGTGCCCAATTGTTGCCTGCTCCTAGATCATCTAACTCAAGCTTTGCAAGACTCACTCATTCTCCGGATAAACTCACGAAGGAGCATAAGCGAGTATTCAATAGAAAATGTATTGGCACTTTCTCTGATTCGTACTACATATTCTTTGCATGATGCACTGCTGAAAACTGGCACAGGATCGTGAGGTTGGCACGTTTCTACAAGAATGACAGTATCTCGACGTCAGACCTGCTAATGGCCATCTCTAGTTCAGGACGTGCTGAAAGATATCGATTCTCAATACCACATTCTGATGAGTATAAAGATGCAACTGTAAAAACAAAACTTAATTGTCAGCCTGTAGCTGTCGCTCAGGTCATATTCTGTACATCTGGAAATGCTGCAGTGTGCAGCAGATATGCGCATTGGTACAGTCTGAACAAAGCAGTCCGGTGCACTAATACTATGCCTACAGGGCTGAATGGATATTAAACAGCGGCTGGAAATAATTAGATTGCCTTGCAGATCTGGAGGAAACAATATGGCACAGAATTGCAAAACAGCCTCAAAGAATAGCTTCTGAAAGCCTCAAAAAGCAGGCAAGGAGAGCATTTATTACACGGTCTTGAACTTAATGTGAAATTTTAGCACATTTTTGGAAAAAAATTAAAGACCTCATCACCCTGGGATTTTTCACATGATTTTAGGCACTTTCAAAAGGCACAATGAGAGACAATTGCAAGATTAAGCATTGGCTGAATACAACACTGGGGTCATGCAGTGTATATCACTAAAAAGGAACATTTGTGTTGGGTTGGATACTTTGCCATGTGTGTACAACACCAGAGTCAATCTTGAGATCCAACCCATTGTTTGGCTCCTCTGTTCAAACACTCTGGTAGTTTAATTGTAAAATGGCTTCCCACAGACAATCAAGTTGACCCCACCACCCACCCGTGGGTTTTACAGCAACCCTGTTGACTAAAAGGACTGAAACCTCCATTTTATTTTTGAAACCGAGCTGAATTTTACGACGTAAAAAAAGCGACACACTCCACAGGGATGCTGAGTGGACACACTCCACTGAGAGAACTCAGTACTGGTGAGTGGACAAGCTCCATTGTAACGGTGAGTGTTCATGTTCCATTGTGATGTTGAGTGGACATGCTCCATAGAAATCCCGCTACCTAATTCCATTGGGGTATAACATGTGCCCAGCCTTGATAACCAAGGCACAAGTTCAAGCCCCGGAGATAGTGCTGAAAAGAGTCATGAGGCTGATCTCCTGTGTCAGAGAACTGAGCTACATGGGAAGATTGGAGAAACTGGGACTCTTTAGCCATAGAAGGTGGTGTCTGAGAGGGAACTTACAAGAAGTATATCAGATCCTAAACAATATAGAAGAGGTAAACATGGAGCAATACATCAAGATAAGTCATGACAGTAGGACAAGGCAAAACTGGTTGAAACTGGTGAACGGCCATGATCAGATGTCAGGAAGAAATTCTCCGCATAAAGAGTAATCAACACTTGCAGTGAACACCCAGGAAAATTAATGATGCGACAATCATAGTCATTTCAGAGGCTATGATGGGGGATCTGTAGATTTTCCTATTCCTTCTCCCACTAGCTGTACATCTTGGACTGATATCAAATTACTGCCTTTCCTGTGCTAGGGAATTGGGGAAAGGAAGGGCTCAACCCTCCATCAATCAGCCCCTCCTCAGGCTCCCACAGAGCCCATTATAACCGGTCAGCTATCTGTACACTCAACTTCTTGAGAAAGGAACATCCATCAACTTACTTTTAGAAATCTTGACTGAATTCACTGCTCCGTCTCCTCCTTCACCATAGGCTCGTACTTCCACAATATAGTCTCCCTCGTCGAGAATAGGTATATTTATATTATGTCCCATGGTCTGTAACAGCGTACTGTTTACTGTGCCAGCTCTTCTATACAGCACCTAAAAACACAAAAGAAAACTTTATATAATGCGTGATGTTTCATAAAATGGGAATGGTAGCATAGTGGTTATGTCACTGGGCTAGTAATCCAGAGGTAATGATCCAGAGACGTGAGTTCAAATCCCACTCAAGGCAGCTGGGGAATTAAATAAATCTGGAATAAAAGCTAGTGTCTGTAATGGTGACCACAAAACTATCGGATTGTCGTAAAAACCCATCTGGTTCACTAATGCCCTTTAGGGAAGGAAATCTGCTGTCCTTACCTTGTCTGGCCTATATGTGACCCCAGACCCACAGCAGTGCGGTTGACTCTTAACTGCCCTCTGAAATGGCCTAGCAAGCCATTCAGTTGTACACAACCGCTACGAAAAACAATAATAAGAATAAAACCAGACAGACCACCCGGCATCGACCTTGGCACCGGTTTCGGACACGATAACAGCACATCCAGCCCAGTCAACCCTGCAAAGTCCTCCTCACTAACATCTGGGAGAGCTGTCCCACAGACGAGTCAAGCAACAGCCTGATACAGTCATACTCACAGAATCATACCTTTCAGCCAATGTCCCAGATTCCCCCATCACCATCCCTGGGTATGTCCTGTCCCACCGGCAGGACAGACCCACCAGGGGTGGCGGCACAGTGGTGTACAGTCAGGAAGGAATGGCCCTGGGAGTCCTCAACATTGACTCCAGACCCCAGGAAGTCTCATGGCTTCACGTCAAGCATGGGCAAGCTGCTTCATCAATGATCTTCCCTCTATCATAAGGTCAGAAGTGGGGATGTTCGCTGATGACTGTACAGTGTTCAGTTCCATTCGCAACTCCTCAGATAATGAAACAGTCCATTCCCGAATGCAGCAAGAACTGGATGACATTAAGGTTTGGGCTGATAAGTGGCAAGTAACATTCGCGCCACACAAGTGCCAGGCAATGACTATCTCTAACAAGCGAGCATCTAACCACCGCCCCTTGACATTCAATGGCATTACCATCACCGAATCCCCCACCAACAACATCCTGGGGGTCACCATTGACCAGAAACTTAACTGGACCAGCCACATAAATACTGTGGCAACAAGAGCAGGTCAGAGGCTGGGCATTCTGCGTGAGTGTCTCACCTCCTGACTCCCCAAAGCCTTTCCACCATCTACAAGGCACAAGTCAGGAGTGTGATGGAATACTTTCCACTTGCCTGGATGAGTACAGCTCCAACAACACTCAAGAAGCTCGACGCCATCCAGGACAAAGCAGCCTGCTTGATTGGCACCCCATCCACCACCTTAAACATTCACTCACTCCCTCCACCACCGGCGTGCCATGGCTGCAGTGTGTACCATCTACAAGATGCACTGCAACAACTCGCCAAGGCTTCTTTGGCAGTACCTCCCAAACCTGCAGCCTCTACCACCTAGAAGGACAAGGGCAGCAGGCGCATGGGAACACCATCACCTGCAAGTTCCCCTCGAAGTCACACACCATCCTGACTCGGAAGTATATCACCGATCCTTCATCGTCACTGGGTCAAAATCCTGGAACTCCCTCGCTAACAGCACTGTGGGAGTACCTTCACCACATGAACTGCAGTGATTCAAGAAGGCGGCTCACCACCACCTTCTCAAGGGCAATTAGGGATGGGCAATAAATGCTGGCCTTGCCAGCGATGCCCACATCCCAGGAATGAATTTAAACAAAGATAAATTACCTTGGAGTCTACGCTTGTGTTTCTCAGCAGATTAATTTAATTGACAGTCTCATGGGGTATCTGTCGGCTATTCCTATTTGCTGACAGTCTCATGGGATATCTGTCAGCTGTTCCTATTTGCCGACTGTCTCATGACACACCTATCGGCAGTTCTCTTTCTCTAGTTTCTCTCCTATCTCCCCTCTCATGTCCTCTCCGAGTTCTTCTTGTCCATGAGACCCACCTTCTGCTCCCTTGACCCTATTCCCACTAAACTGCTGACCATCCAACTTCCCTTTCTGGCCCCCACGTTAGCTGCTATTGTTAACGGTTCCCTCTCCTCAGCCACTGTCCCCCTCCCCTTCAAATTTGACATCATCACCCCACACCTCAAAAAACCCACCCTTGATCCCTGTCCTTGCAAACTATCGCCCCACCTGCAACCTCCCTTTCCTTTCCAAAGTCCTTGACGTGTTATCGCCTCCCAAATCCATGCCCATCTTTCTCGCCAATCCATGTTTGAACCACTCCAAGCAGGTTTCCGCCCCACCACAACAGTGAAACGGCCCTGATCAAAGTCGCAAATTACATCCTATGTGATTGTTACCATGGTAAACTATCCCTTCTCATCCTTCTCGATTTGTCTGCAGCCTTTGGCACGGTTGACCACACTATTCTCTTCCAACACCTCTACACCGTCATCCAGCTAGGTGGGACTGCCCTCGCCTGGTTCCATTCCTATTTATCCGGTCGTAGCCAGAGAATCACCTGCAGTGGCTTCTCTTCCCATTCCCACACCGTACCTCTGGAGGCCACAAAGGATCTGTCCTTGGCCCACTCCTATTTCTCATCATCTGATAACACATCAGTTTGCACATGTGCGCTGAAAACACTCAGCTCTACCTCACCACAACCCTGCCACTGCCTCCGATTTGTCACGCTGCTTGTCCGACATTCAGTATTGGATGAGCAGAAATTTCCTCCAATTAAATAATGGGAAGACTGAAGCCATTGTCTTCGATCACCTCCACAAACTCATTTCCCTGCCCACCGACTCTATCCCTCTCCCTGTCTTCTGTCTGATGCTGAACCAGAACGTTTGCAAACTTGCTGTCCTATTGGCCCCTGAGTTGAGCTTCCTACCTCATATCCTCTCCATCACCAAGACCGCCTACTTCCACCTCTGTAACATCGCCTGGCTCTTCCCTGCCTCAGCTCACGTGCTGCTGCTGAAACCCTCATCCATGTCTTTGTTAAGTTGTGAGGAGGATGCAAGGAGGCTTCAAAGGGATATAGACAAGCTAAGTGAGTGGGCAAGGACATGGCAGATGGAATATAATGTGGAGAAATGTGGAGTTATCCTCTTTGGTAGGAAAAATAGAAAAGTGGAGTATTTTTAAATGATGAGAGATTGGGAAATGTTAGTGTTCAGAGGGACCTGGGTGTCCTTGTTCACGAATCACTGAAAGTTAACATGCAGGTACAGCAAGCAATTAGGAAAGCAAATGGTATGTTGGCCTTTATTACAAGAGGATTTGTGTATAAGAGTAAAGACGTCTTACTGCAATTATATAGGGCTCTGGTGAGACCACACCTGGAGTATTGTGTACAGTTTGGTCTTGTTACCTAAGGAAGGATATACTTGCCGTAGAGGGAGTGCAACGAAAGTTCACCAGACTAGTTCCTGGGATGGGAGGATTGTCCTATGAGGAGAGATTGAGTAGACTAGGCCTATATTCTCTAGAGTTTAGAAGAATGAGAGGTGATCTCATTGAAACATACAAAATTCTTACCGGGCTTGACAGGATAGATGCAGGGAGGATGTTTCCCTTGGCTGGGGAGTCTAGAACCAGGGGTAACAGTCTCAGAATAAGGGGTCGGCCATTTAGGACTGAGATGAGGAGAAATTTCTTCACTCAGAGGCTGGTGAATCTTTGGAATTCTCTACCCCAGAGGGCTGTGGAGGCTCAGTCGTTGAGTATATTCAAGACAGAGATTGATAGAATTTTGAATATTATGGGAATCAGGGGATATGGGGATAGTGCAGGAAAGTGGAGATGAGGTAGAAGATCAGCCATGATCTTATTGAATAGCGGAGCAGGCTCGAAGGGCCAAATGGCCTACTCCTGCTCCTATTTCTTATGTTATCTCTAGACTCGACTATTCCAATGCTCTCCTGGCCAGCCTTCCACCTTCCACCCTCCATAAACTTCAGCTCATCCAAAACTCTGGTGCCCCTATCCTAACATACAAAGTCCCGTTCACCCATCACCCCTGTGCTCGCTGACTTACATTGGCACCCAGTCCGGCAACACCTCAATTTAAAAAAATTCTCATCCTTGCTTTCAAATCCCTCCATGGCCTTGAACCTCCCTATCTCTGCAACCTCCTCCAGCCATACAACCCTCCGAGATATCTGTGCTCCTCAAATTCTGGCCTCTTGCGCATTCCCAATTATCATCGCTCCACCACTGGCGGCCATGCTCTCAGCTGCCTAGGCCCTAGACTCTGGAATTCCCTCCCTAAATCTCTCCACTTCTCTCTCCTCCTTTAAGACACTCCTTAAAATCTACCACTTTGACCAAGCTTTTGGTCATCTGTCCTAATATCTCCATATGTGGCTTGGTGTCAAATTTCGATTGATAACGCTCCTGTGAAGCACCTTGGGGCTTTTCACTATGTTTATGGCGCTATATAAATGCAAGTTGTTGTTGTTCCCATTTTCTGACAGTCCTATGGTGTATCTATCGGCTATTCCTATTTGTTGACAGCCTTGTGAAGTATGTGTCACGAATTTCTCATTTGATGACAGGTCTAGTATAGCAACCGATTCTGAAACTTGAGCATGAAGACAGTTCTACTGTTCCCAGACTAGTACTGCTTCATTCACTTAAAGAAAGAAAGGAGAGACTTGCATTTTATACAGCGCTTTTCATGACCTCAGGACATCCCAAAGTGCTTTACAGACAATTAAGTACTTTTTTTTTTAAGTGTAATCTTTTGTAGTGTCACTGTTGTAATGTAGGTAACCCGGCAGCCAATTTGCACACAGCAAGCTCTCACAAACAGCAATGTGATAATGACCAGATAATCTGTTTTAGTGGTGTTGGTTGAGGGATAAATATTGGCCAGGACAATTTGTATTATTTGTGTGAATATTTTTCTGTAGAGGCCAAACTTGAGTCAATGCAGTACAGCGCCCATAAAAGTGTATGAAGCATTAAATTAATTCAACGTAGATTTTATTTCCCCCCCCCCCACTATTTTTCTCTCCTATAAATATTCGCCTCCCCTCTCTTCCATACACTGTTGTCTGGGCAAGAAGACAGACGAAATATGCTCCCCGTGTTTGCGTGGGTTTCCTCCGGGTGCTCCGGTTTCCTCCTACAGTCCAAAGATGTGCAGGTTAGGTTGATTGGCTATGATAAAATTGACCCTTAGTGTTAGGGGGATTAAATACGTGGGGTTACGGGGATAGGGTGGGATATGTGTTGGTGTAGGGGTTACGGGGATCGGGGGTGGGATATGTGTCGGTGCAGGCTCGATGGGCCGAAATGGCCTCTATCTGCACTGTGAGGTTTCTGTGTTTCTGTGATTCTGTGAAGATCTTCCTCAGGGCTTCTTCCATGTTATCATTTGCTGGGAGCTGCATGAGGTTTCAGGGCATCAGTCTAGCTCAGCAGTACAGGTAAACTATCTCTTATCTGAAAGCCTTGGGACCAGCTGAGTTTCGGTTTTCGGAATTTTTCGGATTTCAGAAGGTATTATTATAAGACTGGGAAATTTGTATTTAATATAAATTTTAAAAGTTCAGGCTACCTCTTGCGACTGTTCCGTGTCTCATTCCCCTGGCCTCGGGTGACTGTCTGTGTGGAGTTTGCACATTCTCCCCGTGTTTGCGTGGGTTTCCTCCGGGTGCTCCGGTTTCCTCCCACAGTCCAAAGATGTGCGGGTTAGGTTGATTGGCTATGATAAATTGACCCTTAGTGTTAGGGGGATTAAATACGTGGGGTTACGGGGATAGGGTGGGATATGTGTTGGTGTAGGGGTTACGGGGATCGGGTGGGATATGTGTTGGTGCAGGCTCGATGGGCCGAAATGGCCTCTTTCTGCACTGTGGGGTTTCTGTGATTCTCTGGAAAGCCGGATATCGGCTGACTCCTACTAAGCTGGCCCGCAAATCAGGTCGGGGGTCGGGTGGGGGGGGGGGGGGGGGGGGGAGAAAAGAATATCGGACGGGCCGCGGTTCAGGTCGGGGGGGGGGTCAGGGGGAGAAAAGAATATCGGACGGGCCGCGGTTCGGGTCGGGGTGGGGGGTCGGGCCGCGGTTCGGGTCGGGTCGGGTGGGGGGGGAGAAAAGAATATCGGATGGGCCGCGGTTCGGGTCGGGGGTCGGGTCGGGTCGGGTGGAGGGGGAGAATAGAATATCGGACGGGTCGGGTCGGGTCGGGTGGGGGGGAGAAAAGAATATCGGACGGGCCGCTGTATTGTTGGGTTCACTCTCCCGGTATCTCCTTCACACAACCCGGCTCGGCCTGCAATCTCCTACCCAGGAGGGAACTCTGTGACCCTCTGCCCTGCTCAGCGTAAGTCGTGCGCCACTCTGGTCATGTCGTGCGCACGACTTATGCTGAACGAAAAAACTTTCGGTTTTTAGAGGTTTTCGGAAGTTCGGATAAAGGATAGTCTACCTGTACCACTCTCACCTCACTAAGGTACTGGGTTCAAGTCTCACTCCAGGACTTGATCCAGGCTGATACTTCAGTGCGGTAATGAGGAAGTGCTGCATTACCAAAGGTACCGCCTTTCCTGTCAGATGTTACAGAAGCCCTGTCTGTCTTTTCATGTGGACATAAAGCATCGTACACTTTTTTTTTGGAAGATCAGGGATTTCACCCAGTGTCCTGGGCAACATTCACCAACCAATATCACGAAAACCGATTAAAGAAATTAAAAATGAGCATTTATATAGCACCTTTCACAATCTCAGGATACCCCAAGGCACTTCACAGCCAATGAAATACTTTTACATTACAGTCACTATTGTAAAGTACCTATTCCCTATTGTATAGGGAAATACAGCAGCCAACGTGGGCATCACAAGGTCCCACAAACAGCAAGAGGTAAATTGGTCATTCAGCTCGTTGCTGTTAGTGGGGCTTTGTTGTGCTCAAATTGGCTGCTGCAATTGCTTACAAAACAAAAGTGACGACACTTCAAACAATTCACTGGCTGTGAAGTGCTTTGGCACACCCTGAGGGCGTGAAAAGCATTTTATAAATGCAAGGTTCTTTCTTTATAGTTTGAATCACTCGTCGATTTACCCAATCTCTCTGCCTTGGAAGCAATTTGCCTCCAAAGCACCTTATCGCAGCTCCCAGAAACATCTCGAAGTGATTCACATACAATGAATTATCTTTAAAGTGCATTGACTGCTGTTACGTATCAAATGTCTCTGCTGTTTTTACACACAGCAAGATCCAACAAAACACAGTGAGACCGGTTTATCTATGGGATAGCAAAATACTGCAGATGCTGGAAATCCGAAATAACAACAGAAAATGCTGGAAAAACTCAGCAGGCCAGGCAACATCCGTGGAGAGAAAATGGAGTCAACGTTTCAGGTCGAAACCCTTTGTTTTGACAAAGGGTTTCGACCTGAAATGTTGACTCTATGGGGGAAAAATTCAGTTGGTAGCGCCACCCATTAGTGTCTTAAGAGGGCGCTAAGTGGGGCACAAACCAACTAGCGCCCGGGCGCGGTACTGCCCACGCCTCCCGCAAAATTCAGCAGGAGGTTAGTGGTGGCGCTAACCGGTAGCGCTGCGCCACTGGCGATGACGTCATTGGTGTGCGCAGCACCCCGCTCATGCCCCGGCCACGATCTTCGGGAGCGCCCCCTGATTTACCGCCGGACACTATGTCCAACAGGGTCAGGGGGGCGTACCTGCGGCCGGGGAGGCGCAATTTAAAGGCGAGGTGCGGGGCAGCCATTTTTGTTGCTGGCCGCCTACCAGCACCTGCCTGTGCTCCCATCCCCGGCCTCCTGAACCGCCCCCCCCTGCAGAGTGCCGGCTGCGCTCCAAGAGCCCGGCACTTCTCTTGGGTGCCGGGCTCTTTTGCCTGCACTCCCGTTCCCCGGGGGCCCAGCTGGGCCCCAGGTCGCGCTGCACAAGGCCCCTCCCCTTTAAGAAGCGGAGGAAGGCCTGCAATACCGTGGCGCGACGTGCCGCAGCGTGCGGCGCTGCGGCACGTAGCGCCACGATATTCACTTGCAGCGCCCCAAGAGGGATGTGGGGAGCTTCCAGTAGTGCCCCGCTCCCCTCTTGGGGCGCAGCCACTCAATTTCTGGCGCGGGGGCGCTAATTTTTCCGGCGAAGTTAGCACCTCAATTGGGGCGCTACTCAATTTTTAGCCCTATTTCTCTCTCCACGGATGTTGCCTGGCCTGCTGAGCTTTTCCAGCATTTTCTGTTGTTATTTCGGTTTATCTATGGTGCTGATTGAGGAAGCAATATTGGCTGAGGCACTGAGGGAACTGTCTTATCTTCAACAAATAATGCCATTGGCTCCTTAACATCCACTCCAACCAATGGAACAGGCAGATGGAGCCTTGGTTAACGTTTTAGTTGAAGGTTTACGTGCAACTTTAACAACTCTGGAGAACACCTCATCTTCCGATTAGGCAGTCTGCAGCCTTCCGGACTCAATATCGAGTTCAACAATTTCAGATCATAAGCTCGGCCCCCATTTCATTTTCTCTTGTAATTGTTCCACTCCTTTTCCCCCCCCGCTTTCCTTTTGTTTCTCTCTCACACCTGGCAGCTATCTTTTGCCCTGCCAGTACACTTTACACCTAATCCCAGCCTATTACCATCTCGTCTAGCTTCTAATCTCTTTTACTTCTTTTGTTTCTTTTATTCTTTTGTCCGATCGCAGCCCTGCCTCCGATCTAGTTTCTTTTCTTTCCAGTTTTGAAGAAGGGTCCAACCCGAAACGTCAACTCAAATTTCTCTCCACGGATGTTGCCTGGCCTGCTGAGTTTTTCCAGCATTTTCTGTTGTTATTTCGGATTTCCAACATCTGCAGTATTTTGCTATCATAACTTATCACATAACTTTGAACAAATATTGGGCACGATTGACTTTTGAAAAAAAAAGGGTATTTAGTATGTGGAATTGAGGTGTAAAACAGTGAGCCATAGACAAGAAAATGGCAGAACAATGAACTCTTTCACTTCAGTCGGACATTCCAAAATATCATCTAGAAAGGATATTTTGAGTCCAGGAGATTGTGTGCTTTTTTTTCTTCAGCCATTTATTTAACCTAAGTTTTACACCACCCGCCCATCCGTTTTTAGTTTTACATTTACACAAAAAACTCAACGGAATAACAAATTACCATGGAACTCAATGTTTGTCGTGTTAGAAGCCGCAGCCCAATAGCTCATTCAGCTTTCTGATGAGTTTAAAGTGATAGAACGCATGTGTCTCACCCCTTGGGGCCACTTACAGTGGAAACCTCTGGCCTTCTGGAAGCTAATTATGGAGGAGAAACAACAGATTGTTTCCTTGTGGTGGAGATTATGGCCATGCAACAAGGTGCACCATAGATTTATTTATAATGTTTCAAACCAAGAAGGTGTGGTCCTTAAACTCTGTAAACAAACTCTTGTTCAAAAGCCAGTTTCATGGACTTTTAATCATCCCAAACTAGATTTGGGTATTCTGTAAATGAATCGACTACTGTATTTAAAAAGGGGAAGACAAAGCAATATTCTTCCACTTCTTTTGGCAAGTGGTGATTGGATACCTCACTCAACACTTAGGTTTGTAAACAAGGGTCCATAATGGGATCCGGGGGTCACTAGATTTCTGTCCTTCTGGGTTCAGGCATATTGTGTGCCACAAGCATAATGTATTCAGAATTCTGCATTCTATATTCTCGAGTATTTATTATTCCCACTGTCCCAAACTAATAAAAACATTTTCCGAAGGAGAGCACTATTTCCCTTTGTGTAGCCGACACCATCTTTCAGAGGTTAGGGTAGGGCATCCCTGCGAATATGTCAATATTTGTAGGGCGCCCCCTGGGACATTCTGCTATTTGCAAGGGGGCCCAGAGGTGTGTCAATATTTGCGAATGAGGTGGGGGGGGGCACACCGGGAGCGAACTGGGGTAACAACTGGGGTCTGGTACAGACTCCCAGGGCCGATAAAGAAAGATAACAGTGTCTTATATAACGAGATCAGAAGGGTTTGTACAGTTAATAATGTTATAATGGGTGACTTCATTTGGAATGCCCAGAATTGTACAACAGAAGCTGAACTGGGAAGAGTGGTACACGACTGCCTCCTGATACAATGGGGATTATGTGGTCCTGTTGCAGTAGCCGCAGTGCTTCGAGTACAAAGCACTCTTGGTAGCTAGTGACCTGACCGTGGCTGAGTTCAAAAGGACAAGACATTTAAATGATTACAATGCACTCCCAGTGCACATTGGCACAGGCCAGGAAGTGTGCTGATGAAGGGTGTTTGATACCTGGCACAGCCAAGCAGCCCTGAAAATTTAAAGGGACACGGCCACGTACCCTCGACGCTGTTAAGATAACTTGAACGAGGGTGGTCAAACTTATAAATAATAGAAGGGAGGACAGTTCAACTTTTAAGCAATTGGGTTCAAAAGTACCAGATGAAGTCCAAAGTGGATAAGTGTAAACTGATTATTATTGGAATAAGGAACTAAAAAGATCTGGGTTAAATAGAATCATGGCACCATGTGCCCATCAGAATACCGATCCCGGAGACCTGCTGGATAAGCCTATGAAACTGTCAGCACAATGTTTAACTGCAAATGAAGTATAGGTGTTGCAAAAGTAGATGGATGGAGTATAAATCTAAAGAGGTTGCATAATTGATGGATGAGGTACTATTCTGGCCCATCTGTGTGCAGCTCTGGACATCCATCATATTACTGACCATGAGAGGTTACAGATGGCTCTGGATATTAGATTGAGACAAGGGTTGGAGAGATAAAGCTGGCTGTCGGCAGCACATATGTAGAGGCTGACTCTGCACACGTATGATGCCACAGAGGGGCTGCTTGCAGAGAAGGAGGAGGTGGGGTCGAAGATGGATCCTTGGGGAGCTCTGGAGGCGATTGTGCAGGAGCTGGAGAAGCCATTGCTTGAGATTCATTGGTTGCATTGGGACAGGTGGAAGTGGAACAATGCAAGGGCAGCCCCTCTGAGGCGGGCCATGGAGAAGAGGCAGTGCAGGAGATACTGTGACAGACCGTGGTCAAGATGGTAACGTGCCACAGTCAGTGACCGAGAATGTTTTTGGTGACTTTGACCAGGGCAATCTTTGAGCTGTTGGCAGGACAGAAACCGAGGCATGGAGGACTAAACAACGAGAGATCAAACAACGACGACACGTTCAAGGACCTTGGACAAGACGAGGAAGTTAGAGATTAGCCGATAGTTGCAGAGGATAGATGGGCCAAGTTTGGGTTGTTAAGCAACAACAACAAAACCACTTATATTTATATAGTGCCTTTAATGTAATAAAAACATCCCAAGGAGCTTCACAGGAGTGTTATAAAAAAAAAATCTGACACCGAGCCGTATAAGGAGATGTTGGGGCAGATGACCAAAAGCTTGGTCGAAGAGGTGAGTCGCTAGGTTTTAAGGAGCTGAAAGGAGGAAAGAGAAGTAGAGAGGCGGAGAGATTTAGGGAGGGAATTCCACCGCTTAGGAGGAGGATGGTGGAGCTTTTGAAAGGAAGTGGGATAACACCTGTACAAAGGGAGCCATTAACAATGTTGGCGAGCACTAGTGCCTGGAAATTATGGTTGTGGGATGAGGATCAAGGGTAGGAGGTGGGACTCAGCAGATATGCTTGGAGAGGGCAGATGAGAGATGGAGGGAAGCTGCAAAGTGACGGGGGTGGGGTGGCGGGGGGATGATTGCGGTTTGGATGAGTGAATGGTTGGGCAGAAGGGCACAAAGCAAAAAGAGAGTATGAGCCCAGGGTGGAAAAGAGCAAAGGCAGGAGAATAGAGTGAGAGTAAAGTCACTATAAGACTGTTCTATTCTGACCTTGGGTAAAAATATTCCTACGAATAACTAGCAAGTGGTTAGGATCTGGAATGCGCTGCCTGAAAGGGTGGTGAAGGCAGATTCAATTGTGGCTTTCAAAAAGGAGTTGGATAAGTACCTGAAGGAAAAACATTTGCAGGGCTACGGGGAAAGGGCGGGGGAGTGTGGGGACTAGCTGAAGTGCTTTGGCAGAGAGCCGGCACGGGCTCGACGGGCCGAATGACCTCCTTCTGTGCTGTAACCATTCTATGATTCCATTATATGGTTTATGTCTGTATTTTTCCTGGTCCTAGATAAGGAGTTTGTGTATAAGGAAACCGGGAAGGATCAACATCATGCAAACACAGGAGAAAAGGTAGTGTGTGCAGGAAGCCTGATTTAGATGTGAGTGCACTGTGGAATGATGTGCCAATCATGCTGTAAATATTTACAATTTAAGCTGATTTGCATGCACTGTTATGCAAATTAAATGCAGTTCTTTCTTCTTTTTAACTGGTAAAATTAGTCAGTGCTGATACATTATCAAATTGACGAGTGACACTGACTGAAGAATGGGCGGTTATCTCGATCAACCTCAACCAGGCAACCAGAGATGAACATTTCTTATTAATGCCGAGCACCTGAGCAAGTCGGCACACTGTTTACTGATAACAGCTCCAAAGTTGCTCCGATTTCTGCGCATGAAGATCGTACAATGTGGGGGGAGAGAGAGTGCGGAATATAGGGTGAGACTTAGATTTGCTGGGTCTCCGCTTCTTTTGCAGCCATCCAAAATTTCCAATGGAGAAGGGGCACGTTTGCTCCTTACACCTACCCTTCTACCTGCACAGATCATAGAGGACTGGCGTGATGATGTCACCCGCCTTTGCCCCCGACACAAAGTGCACCAACAGGATGCAGGCATACTTGCATTGCCAGGATATGATTCTGGGAGAAGTGGGGTCCAGGGTGGCAGGATTTCAGTTTCTGTTTGAACGTCAATGTTTTGGGGAAAGTGGTTCGAAAGGACCTGCTAACCAATCACGATTCCTTTTCAAATTCTTCTGCCTTTGTCTGCAATGGCTGTCAGCCGCGGTGGAACGGCAGAGGCGGCACTGGGGGCGGGGAGTGGCTAGGAAAGTCGGAGTGCCGCCTCTGCCGTTCCAGTATTCCTCCACGTTGAACACCACTTGGAAGAAGCATTGAGAGTAGCAAGGGCAGCGACCCCACCCCCCCCGCGGAGTGCCGGTTGCGCTCCATGTGCCCAGCACTCAGGAGTGCCAGGCTCCTTTGCCGGCACTCTGATCCCTGGTGGCCCAACTGGGCCCCGGGTTGCGCTGCGCTAGGCTTCTCCCCTTTAAGAAGGGGAGGAAGGCCTGCAGTACCGCAGCGCGATGTGCCACAGCGCCACTTGCAGCGCCCCAAGGGGAAGGCGGGGCACTTCCAGTAGCGCCCCGCTTCCCTCTTGGGGCACTACTGATGAATTTCAGCCGCGGGGGCACTAAAAGTAGCACCCCGGCAAAGTTAGCGCCCCAAAGGGGGTGCGACTCAATTTTTCTCCCATTGATGTTCGTGGGATCTTGCTGTGCACAAAAATTAACTGCCATGTTTCTCTACATTATCAGTGACTGCACTTCA
Organism: Somniosus microcephalus; assembly: GCF_052327205.1. Taxonomy (NCBI): domain Eukaryota; kingdom Metazoa; phylum Chordata; class Chondrichthyes; order Squaliformes; family Somniosidae; genus Somniosus; species Somniosus microcephalus. Next base: position 22,531,919 of record NC_141002.1, on the reverse strand, counting down.
TTGGCTCTGAAACACTTTGGGACGGCCTGAGGATTTGTAAGGCGCTATATAAATGTAAGGGAATTTTCTTACAACACAATTTTTTTCCTCAGAAAGCACAGCTTCATTTTAAACCAGTAATCGAGTCCTGCCTTTCCTACCCTACTTTGCTGCCTTGTGGTTTCATGGGATTATTATTTTTTACTAAGAACCAATTTGTTTTAAAAACTATTTTGAGCAAGGAATTCTGCCGTGTTCTTCTCCTAACTTGGATTTTGTGTAACGTTAGTTGGCAGCGGAGATCACGCAACAACTTCCAACTCAAGCTCGCTCTGGGCAAGCAGTGGGTGGAGCCATCATACTGCCCGATGCTTGCCCAAAGTGGGCCGCAGCGAGAGGCCTGAGCCATTTTCATGGTCGGGCCTCATCAAAATATTTTGGGTGAGCTCCCAGCACTCAGCGAGTGCACACACCCAGGTGGGGGGGAGCAGGGAATCCGACAGTTCCTCCGTGGAGTCAATTTGGAAGTCAGGGGAGTAAGGAAATCGGAGAGGGGGGGTGGAGGCAGAGAGCCTCTGTGCGGCCAGAGGTAGGCCTGAAGATTTTTGTTAGGCCAGGAGGATCATTCAAAGGGCTCTTTTGTAATGGTTTTCGTAGGGCCAGGAGCATTCCCCTTCTAAAGACCCTGATACCTTGAAGGCGCCACTCTTCCATGGGCCCTGGCAGCCCTCCAGTGTCTTAATGAATTGGCCATTCTTCATGTGCGAGCTTGGCCAGTGCATGTTGGCAGTCCATTTGACTGTGGGAGGGTCTCGTGCCTGCATTTCCCGGCAGGGGAATCTCAGCTAGCGACTGGGAGCAAGAACCCCTGGTTGATGTTTCCCTGCCCTACCCAGGGGCACCGAGGCCCACTTGTACCACCCCAACCATCACCCCATCCGATATTGTCTAACTCAACACAGACTAGGGACATTCTACAGAGTGTTTATTGTGGAACTATCAGGGGAGCTGCAAAATGTCCAGACCCTGAAAGTGTAATGGGATCATAAAGGTTTAAAGGACTGGAGGGACGGGGTGGAGGTGAGCAAGTTAGAGCAGGGCTGTTGAGTCAGAAAAGAAGCAGCCTGTTCTAAGCTACAGAACTACAGCCGTGGCGATTATATGGAGCAAGGAAGGAATTCTCCAGATGAACTGGACAGGGCTCAGCACAGTATGCAAGACCCCGACTTCATTTCCTCTTATACAAAAAGAAAATACTGCAGATGCTGGAAATCTGAAATAAAAACAGAAAATGCTGGAGATGCTCAGCAGGTCAGGCAGCATCTGTGAAGAGAGAAACAGAGTCAAAGTTTCAGGTCGATGACCTTTCGTCAGACGAAGGGTCATCGACCTGAAATGTTAACTCTGTTTCTCTCTTCACAGATGCTGCCTGACCAGCTGAGTATCTCCAGCATTTTCTGTTTTTATTTCATTTCCTCTCAGTAGTCCATAGATATTTAATGGATCCCCAAACATTCCATAGCTATCTGATTAATACTCAGACAATCCTATTTTGCTGCTTTGTGGTATCACCTAAATTTTGTTTAAAAAAAAAATCAATTTTCATTAAAAATGGTTTCAGCAAGAAATTCTGCGATACCTGCCTCGTAACTCGGGCTCTGTGTAACATTTGCTAATAGGGGAGATCAGGCTCAGTCATATTTTACAGGTAGCTGCAGAATAATGAGATGTAATTGAACTTAAGTTATTTAAAATCATATTTTTAATGCGTTCTTGGTCGATTGAATGCATGCATTGATGCAGCAGATCTGTAAAGTCAGTGACTTAAGGGTAAATTCTATGATCCCACACTTCCAGTTAGGGCCGTGCTCAAAGGGAGAGGAGGTCGGAGATGGAGCTATGACAGCACACCCCAGCAGCAGTCAGTACCTTCAGAAGAGAGAGAAAGAAATGTGGGAAAGCATGAAATAAAAATGCAAAGGATTGCATATTTCAGAGTAGTGATTGTTTTAACATTCAGTTTTGCATCCTGTCAAATCAACAGTGATAAATCCCAGCAGTTTTTTCGGTCCCTTTCGTTCTCTTCTATGCAAACTGGAGCCGCTATCATCACCCACAATAGAAAAGGAACATGAGCGGACAATTGAGATGGGTGCTCGTGGGTCCCCAGACCTAGTCTTACATGTATGGTACAGCAATACCTGTGGCATGGGAATGAAAATAAGCATTCTACAAACAACACACACTGCGTGGAATCTTTTGGGTTGTGTGGCTGATTTATGTCAGACTGGGGAGACTGATGACAGCGGGCAGACCAGCGAGGTGACCTCTCGCTCAAGGATTTGTCCCACGAGGATTCTGGCTGATAATCGAGAAAGGGAAGGACTGGAATGTGGATAATGGGGTTTCCACAGTCTGAATCACTTTTCACATGATTGTTCTACTTGCAACATACCTTGTAGCCTTCGACATTCGACTCATTGTCCAAGGGCTTGACCGCTTCCCAGGAAATCTTGAAGTAGGTACCAACCAACGTGGTGTCAATTATTCTTGGAGGCTTGCTGGGAGCTGGAAAATAATTAAATCAATTTCAGATCAGCAGTCCATAATTGATCAGAAGGGAAAGAACAAGTTCCATGAGAGGACTGGATTTTCCTGCGATGTATTCAATTAAACTTCTACATTGAATTGTGAGCAGTTTAAGACACAGCTGTGCTCAACTTTAAAACTGACGGGATACTGAATAGCAATGGGAAGATAGTTGGGAATTTTCAGACTGTCGAACAGACATCAACAGGGACCCTGCACTCTGTTCTACTGCAGCAATATAGACTACCAGGAGACTCTTGCACTGCAACAAGTGTGGTTTTTCTTGTAGTGTGAACTCTTTGCCATGTTCTCTTTGCAGGTTTTAGTTCTGCTTCTACTCTCAAATTGGGTCAATGCTCCCGGCCGGTTCGATGGGAGGAAGTGGTAAGCGGATTTGGGGGAGTCAGGGTTCCTTACCTCCTGATCACTATCCAGCGCTGGAAAACTCATATAGGAATTGGTTGAGTACAGCTTTGCGCTTGTTTGTGGTGTCCTGCATGGTCAAATAACCTTCTGGTTTAGGTTTACATGTGAAGAAAGGCCAATTGGGTGAAGTACTGGGAGGCAGTGGAGAATGCCACAAACTGTGTTGCTGCATCCTCTTGTTTCTAAATAAGGTGCAGTGTCCCGAAAGACTTCTCCCATAGCTCAGGAAGGTTATTCAGGGGGCAGCCAAACAAATAAAGCTCAAGGAAGATTTCCGTTAGGTGCCCAACCTGTGCCGAGTGATCTGATCTCAGCTGAGGAGCGGGAGTTAGAGGTGTTGCAATTGGCTGGGTGGGGGGGGGGGGGGCGAGGGGGGGCACAGGGGCACTAAAATTGGCCTCAGCACCCATCAGCCAGACTTCCCATTCCTGATTACTGTGCAATGCCTCTGTCTGGAAGTACACTTGCATGGGATCGGGGAGTTGAGTAGCTTTTACCGAACCCTTCAAGCTGAAAGATTAGAAGAGCCTCAGAAGTTGGCCATTTTAAAATAAACAAATACTTGCAACTATATAGCACCTTATCACTAAAACATCTCAACGGGCTTCACAAAGAATTTTCTAGTACAGTGTCTCTACGCACATGCAGCAGCCAATGAAGAATCACTCTGACGTAAGGAAACTACTAGGCACTTGGTCTGAGTATTAAACAAGGCTTTAATCAACTGTTTTTCAACATGGAGATCTAGTTGTGTCCTTCACTAGTTCCTGTTAAAGAATGTCCTGAGCAAGCTGGGCCCATGCCCGAGTATTTATACTCTCCCTGGACAGCGCCACCAGCAGGCCGCCCAGTATTACTTCATAAGTCATTTCCACATGAATGACAGGATTCATGTCACACTCCAGAATCAGCAGTAAGATTTTAATCTGTTTTTTTGGTGATGCTGTTGAGGGAAGAATATTGGCCCAGGCACGAGAACAACTCCCTATTGTTCTTTAAATTGTGCCACGGGATCTTTAATATTTACCTGAACAGACCACAGTATAACATCTCATTTGAAAGATAGCACTTCTTCCAATGCAGCATTCCCATAGCCAGCCGGAATTGAGAGCTGAAGTCCTGGTTTGGGGCTTGAACACCCAGAGGTGAGAATACTACTAATTCAACCAAGCTGACACTGCAGAATTTTGGATGATAAATGGTACAACAATTGACAGCCACATCTTTACTACAAGCGGTGCTAAAAATCTCACATCACTGAAGGGATACCTACGTGCTTTCTTTGTAGTGATTGCAATTTGGTTATTGGCAGGGCCAGCTCCTGCCTTGTTGTAGGCCCTGACTTCTACATAGTAGCGTGTGTGGGGTTTAAGGTCTCTGATTCTGGCTGTCGTGTTATATCCGATTGTTCTTACTCGCTGTGCGGCTGCCTCGGTGTCGATGACTCTTCGGTACCTGATCTGCAAAGAGAGTGGAAGAATACAATTGGGAGCGATTAGTGTTTAAAGCAACTTTTGCTGTGGTTCAGTGAACTGAAGCAGCGAGCGGTCCAGCCATAAAGCAACAGGGAGGGACCCGTTTTGTGCTGAGTCTGCCAGTGGGGAAGGGGATAAGGGTATTACAAATGGCTGGGGAGCAGAAGAAGGGTGGGTGTGATAGGGACATTACAACTGGCTTCAGCATCCCTGGGTTAAGGGAGGAGAAAATCAGCCAGAATTACCACTGCTGACTGCTACACAGCGACTCCTGTTGGCAGGGCATGTGTGCGGGCATCCAGTCACGGACAGGACCGGGCTTGGCTATGGCGCTTGCCGTGGTTCACACTGAGCATCAAGGCTCATACAGGAAGAATAGTCACGTGGGCAAAGGTACTGGAAAATATCTGCGCCTCTTGCACTTTACCTCAGCAAGGATCAATGCGTTTAGGGAAAGTGGAGGGGAGGAGGTTAACAACAACCCATCCCCGCCCACCAAATTGTCAGAGTCTTGAAACGTTTTCTCTTTAAGCATGTTGGGGTCGTTTTAACCTAAACCCGCCTGGCGGAATACTGACAGGATCAGATCGGCCACCCATTTTACACCCCGTCCGATTTTACTCTCCACTAACCGAGCCGGAAGGGTTAGGTTAAAGTTTCCCGTTAAGTGTACCTTTCATCCTGTTTTGTTCTCTGACACTGTAGATTAGAGTTTCCTCCTTTCACAAATGAAGTTCCATAACTTTGTAGAAATTAATAGACTCAAAGTAAAATGGTGCGCGCAATGTTTCTGCCAAAGTTTCTGTGCAATATGAATTTGTTAACAGGACATATGATTACCAGGCAACCACTGTACATCTGCAATAATGATATTCTCACAATTCCCAAACAACTAAGTTGGCACTAGGCTAAGATAAAATCTCATTGTTTACCCAGCCGTGCTGTGCACAGTGCTTGGTAAAAATGTCCGAGATGCACAAAAGCCTGCTTCACTGAACAGTACATGGAGACTCTTGTAGGCAGCACTGTTGAAATGCAGGCTGAATGTGGTGTGATTGGACAACAGCCCATAAATCAGCCTCAGACACCAAGAGCAAAGCAGAAGGTTACTGACCCAGGAGAACTCGAGAGTGACCACTGCGAGGACCTGATAGGAGGACTACAAGAAGTTTCATGCCTTGAAAAAGAGCACCAAGGTAATGCAAGCGTGTCACCATGTTCTATATGGAGATGAAAGCAATACATGGGGTATTGTTAAAGCTATGAGTGAAGTACAGGCAATGTGTAAATAGTCAAATTAATGAATGTAATACACATTGGCATATCAGCCTCTCTTAATGTGAAAGACATATATGGGTTTTCTTTCAAGTGTGAGTTATTGAAGAAATTCAAATGAATGAATGTCACGCCAGGTGGAAAATCAGCCTCTCTTATTAATTCACACAGTTCTTATATTTAAAGGCCAAATTACCACGGAATAGGAGGGCAGAGTGGAGCAGATGGTAACCCATCCCAGGAGAAGCCTTTGACAGTACATGAGCAGAAGACAGTGGAATTAGTAGGGAGACAAGTTCTGGAAGGTGCTGCTCCTCAGAGGTTGCAGGGGTGCACAGACCACCTGGTACATACCATACTAATTGGATATTCTACGATCAGCACCATATGTTGCATCAACATGTCCAATCATACTGATTGGTCACAAGCCCTCCATGTAAATGAAAACACTGCACCTGAATGTCTAATTATGTGTCAGTCCGAATAATATTCCCCATCTGCTCTTTTCACCAATCACAGAGAAGTCTTTAGGGTGCAGGCGCAGAAGAACATTCATCCCTACACCAGCCATCATCACCCACATTTGCATTACACAGCAGACCAGACACTTCACGTCCATTATTTAGTGGTAAGAATGAGGCAGCACGGGGTGAAGTACTGGTGCTGAAGGGTTAGCGGAAATGATCCTTGCTGCTGGAGCAGCATCTCCAGAGCTGAATGTCCCTCATAAGCTGTCTCAGGAAACAAACACTAATACGATAGCAAAATACTGCAGATGTTGGAAATCCGAAATAACAACAGAAAATGCACTCTGGAGCCTTCCGGACTCAATATCGAGTTCAACAATTTCAGATCATAACCTCGGCCCCTGTTACACATTTTTTCTTGTAATTTTTCCACTCCTTTTCCCCTCCCCCCCTTTCCTTTTGTTTCTCTCTCACACCTGGCAGCTATTTCTTGCCCTGCCAGTACACTTTACACCTAATCTCAGCCTATTACCATCTCGTCTAGCTCTTTTGTTTCTTTCACTTCTTTTGTCCGATCGCAGCCCTGCCTTCGATCTATTTTCTTCTCTTTCCAGTTTTGAAGAAGGGTTCGACCCGAAACGTCAACTCAAATTTCTCTCCACGGATGTTGCCTGACCTGCTGAGTTTTTCCAGCATTTTCTGTTGTTATACAAAAATTAATAGACTTGCTTTACAGCGGAGGCTGTTGCAACACACGCCTCACAGTGAGCATGCCCCGAGTGTGACAAAATGTTGCATTTTGTGCATGGTGTATCTGGTTCTGTCTTTTCATCTTGGTACTGTCGAGTTAAAACCAAACGTACTTTAAAGCTAGATGTACTTTCTCTACATCAGTGGTTCTCAAACTTTTTTAGTTGAAGGACTCCTTTTACAAATGGATTAGTAATCATGGACCCCCCAGCTAAATTATAATACTCTATAATACTCATAATACGAAAGTGCTGCACGTAAAGAGTGTTTTATTAAAGCATCGCTCCTTCGCTTATGTCACAGTTCCCTTTACCACCTCCCGGCAAAATAAAACTAAAAACATTTAATAATAAAACTACAAGGTGCAGTTTCCAGAAAAGCCAATCCGCAGTTTCTATTTGTTTGCTATTTTTATTGTTTGTTTTATGCATGTCCACAAATTTGCACTTTATATAAAAACTTGTATACTTTATTTGATAGCCAGTGATTTGCTGGCTATCGATGAAGCTATAGCGTTATAGGTTATTGCATTTTAGCTCATTTTGGGGGATTTTTATATAGCACTGCAAAATAAAAATCATATATTAATAATGAGAAAGAAATTCTTTTACTGATTTGAGGACTGTCTTGCTAACTATTTCTCTTATAGTGAGATTAGGTCATCATTAAAGTATGTAGCTTGCCCGTGTTTTTATTGTGGATTATTTGAGGTAGGATGCGGTGCACATATGCATTTAAATTAATATGCATTGATATCACTAAAAACTTGTAAAATCATAAACATGCTTGCATATTTAACACAGCAGATGTGACTACTAGTGCATCGAACATCCCTAGTACTCTGTCTTGGGGGTGTTGCTTGTAAGTTGCTGGTTTTGAGGAATGGGCTGTGTCACTGTATAGGAATTCTGGCACCCTGCAGGAGCGGTGAAATCTACATCAATAATCAGCTACAGTTTATACATCAATTTAAATGAGTAATTCCTAGCTGCAGCTCAGCACAACAGGTGAGATGCAGGTCATTACACACTTAATGTTGACAGCTACGGGAGGCATGTTTGAGTTTAAAACGCTTTTAGTCCCGTTTCCAGAATTTGAATTTGCAAACATCGTGTGTGCGTTAAGTATAAGCGTTTAATTTCATAAACTGTCATTAAATTATCATTTAGTGATGTATCAATGTGGGCTGTTTTCTGATCATCCTTCATTTTAGTTCTCTAATTTCATTCAATGATGTATGTGGCTACCAAAGATAAGAGATCTCTCTCTATTTTTTTTTTTTAATTCGCTTATAGGATGTGGGCATCGCTGGCAAGGCCAGCATTTATTGTCCATCCCTAATTGCCCTTGAGAAGGTGGTGGTGAGCTGCCTTCTTGAACCACTGCAGTCCGTGTGGTGAAGGTACTCCCACAGTGCTGTTAGGGAGGGAGTTCCAGGAACTTGACCCAGCGACGATGAAGGAACGGCGATATATTTTCAAGTCAGGATGGTGTGTGACTTGGAGGGGAACTTAGAGGTGGTGGTGTTCCCATGCGCCTGCTGCCCTTGTTCTTCTAGGCGGAAGAGGTCGCAGGTTTGGGAGGTGCTGCCGAAGAAGCCTTGGTGAGTTGCTGCAGTGCATCTTGTAGATGGTACACACTGCAGCCATGGTACGCCGGTGGTGGAGGGAGTGAATGTTTAAGGTGGTGGATGGGGTGCCAATCAAGCGGGCTGCTTTGTCCTGGATGGTGTCGAGCTTCTTGAGTGTTGTTGGAGCTGCACTCATCCAGGCAAGTGGAGAGTGTTCCATCACACTCCTGACTTGTGACTTGTAGATGGTGGAATGGCTTTGGGGAGTCAGGAGGTGAGACACTCACCGCAGAATACCTAGCCTCTGGCCTGCTCTTGTTGCCACAGTATTTATGTGGCTGGTCCAGTTAAGTTTCTGGTCAATGGTGACCCCCCAGGATGTTGATGGTGGGGGATTCGGCGATGGTAATGCCGTTGAATGTCAAGGGGCGGTGGTCAAACTAGAGTATTTTTTCTTTCTGTGCAATCCTTTGAGTGAAGAAGGCAAGGTGGGCCAAACTATCCTTCCATCCTTTAACAACTTTAGATGTTAGGTGTAAGGCCAGCCCTGCTTGGTAAGCACTTTCACGGATTTCGCGGACCCCCTGGAAAATCTCTACGGACCCCCAGGAGTCCGTGTGCCCCAGTTTGAGAACCACTGCCCTACATTATAACAGTGACTACACTTCAAAAGTACTTCATTGGCTATGAAGCGCTTTGGGTTGTCCTGAAAGGTGCCAAATAAATGTAAGTTCTTTCTTTGAATGTAAATATGAATTTTATAATATTACAAAGGATACAGTCCTCTGCCTGCAGTCAAATACTTGAAGGTTTATTAAGGGTTAAATTAACCTGGACATAATCACGGCCCACACCAAGATCACGTTGTTCACGGAAGATACACACATTACAGTGCCACCCTCCAGATGTCTCCCTTCTTTATCTCCCAATTCGCGGTACAATGGTTTTGCTTTTAAGTTTAGCTAAAGACCATTACATCACCTCCTCCATGACCCTTCTCCCACTCTCAATCTCCATTCTGCCGTCTTATGGTCTCGAGTTGTACAGAAAAACATTGGTGTTTTCGGGTTGAATGACTCAGCCTGGGAGCTGCACATTTCTGATTTCCTTTTCTCTTAGGTGAACATCAAAGGGCATCAGGAGTCTATCTCAAAACCATGTTCTCGGTTCCTCTGAGACCATCTTGAGAGGTTTTGTGGGGCAATGAGGAAAGAACCCCATATAGGTTTAGTACTAAAGGGCCAAAAAATGATTTCAGATCCACTATTACTGAAGGGTCGAACATTTTTCATTTTCTGTATTATTTGAAGTTATGTTACGTAAACTACTGTATTCGCTTTGCTTATTCTGCTTATGTCATTTTTGATCAATCTATCCCGAACTTTATAGCCTAATCCACATGTTAATAGAGTGTTTGTTTTACTGCTGTCCTTAGTCTAGGAGATTGTTAGAGAGCTCGTGTCATATCCAGTAAGCTAAATACAGCTAGTGCGCTTTTTATTTTACTTTTGTGCTCATCAAGGTGAGGGAGGTTCGTGCTGGGGAAGGCCCAGGTCAGGAATAGCACAGAGTAAGTTAGTGCTGGGGAAGGCCCAGGTCAGGTATAGCACAGAGTAAGTTAGTGCTGGGGAAGGCCCAGGTCAGGTATAGCACAGAGTAAGTTAGTGCTGGGGAAGGCCCAGGTCAGGTATAGCACAGAGTAAGTTAGTGCTGGGGAAGGCCCAGGTCAGGTATAGCACAGAGTAAGTTAGTGCTGGGGAAGGCCCAGGTCAGGTATAGCAAAGAGTAAGTTAGTGCTGGGGAATGCCCAGGTCAGGTATAGCACAGAGTAAGTTAGTGCTGGGGAAGGCCCAGGTCAGGTATAGCACAGAGTAAGTTAGTGCTGGGGAAGGCCCAGGTCAGGTATAGCACAGAGTAAGTTAGTGCTGGGGAATGCCCAGGTCAGGTATAGCACAGAGTAAGTTAGTGCTGGGGAAGGCCCAGGTCAGGTATAGCACAGAGTAAGTTAGTGCTGGGGAAGGCCCAGGTCAGGTATAGCACAGAGTAAGTTAGTGCTGGGGAAGGCCCAGGTCAGGTATAGCACAGAGTAAGTTAGTGCTGGGGAAGGCCCAGGTCAGGTATTGCACAGAGTAAGTTAGTGCTGGGGAAGGCCCAGGTCAGGTATAGCACAGAGTAAGTTAGTGCTGGGGAATGCCCAGGTCAGGTATAGCACAGAGTAAGTTAGTGCTGGGGAATGCCCAGGTCAGGTATAGCACAGAGTAAGTTAGTGCTGGGGAAGGCCCAGGTCAGGTATAGCACAGAGTAAGTTAGTGCTGGGGAATGCCCAGGTCAGGTATAGCACAGAGTAAGTTAGTGCTGGGGAAGGCCCAGGTCAGGTATAGCACAGAGTAAGTTAGTGCTGGGGAAGGCCCAGGTCAGGTATAGCACAGAGTAAGTTAGTGCTGGGGAAGGCCCAGGTCAGGTATAGCACAGAGTAAGTTAGTGCTGGGGAAGGCCCAGGTCAGGTATAGCACAGAGTAAGTTAGTGCTGGGGAATGCCCAGGTCAGGTATAGCACAGAGTAAGTTAGTGCTGGGGAATGCCCAGGTCAGGTATAGCACAGAGTAAGTTAGTGCTGGGGAAGGCCCAGGTCAGGTATAGCACAGAGTAAGTTAGTGCTGGGGAATGCCCAGGTCAGGTATAGCACAGAGTAAGTTAGTGCTGGGGAAGGCCCAGGTCAGGTATAGCACAGAGTAAGTTAGTGCTGGGGAATGCCCAGGTCAGGTATAGCACAGAGTAAGTTAGTGCTGGGGAAGGCCCAGGTCAGGTATTGCACAGAGTAAGTTAGTGCTGGGGAAGGCCCAGGTCAGGTATAGCACAGAGTAAGTTAGTGCTGGGGAATGCCCAGGTCAGGTATAGCACAGAGTAAGTTAGTGCTGGGGAAGGCCCAGGTCAGGTATAGCACAGAGTAAGTTAGTGCTGGGGAATGCCCAGGTCAGGTATAGCACAGAGTAAGTTAGTGCTGGGGAAGGCCCAGGTCAGGTATAGCACAGAGTAAGTTAGTGCTGGGGAATGCCCAGGTCAGGTATAGCACAGAGTAAGTTAGTGCTGGGGAAGGCCCAGGTCAGGTATAGCACAGAGTAAGTTAGTGCTGGGGAAGGCCCAGGTCAGGTATAGCACAGAGTAAGTTAGTGCTGGGGAAGGCCCAGGTCAGGTATAGAACAGAGTAAGTTAGTGCTGGGGAAGGCCCAGGTCAGGAATAGCACAGAGTAAGTTAGTGCTGGGGAAGGCCCAGGTCAGGTATAGAACAGAGTAAGTTAGTGCTGGGGAAGGCCCAGGTCAGGTATAGCACAGAGTAAGTTAGTGCTGGGGAAGGCCCAGGTCAGGTATAGCACAGAGTAAGTTAGTGCTGGGGAAGGCCCAGGTCAGGTATAGCACAGAGTAAGTTAGTGCTGGGGAAAGCCCAGGTCAGGTATAGCACAGAGTAAGTTAGTGCTGGGGAAGGCCCAGGTCAGGTATTGCACAGAGTAAGTCTGCCCTAACAATGTGCGTCAGCACCAACCTGAAAGAACACTCTCTGCTGCAACAGTGTGACATTTTCCATTTCCATTTCCCAGACCAGCCACCTCTGAGTGAGACTGCTAATTAGTGCTGAATTAAGGGCAGTTCTGTGCTTTGGGCCTGTGCTCACTAGGAATTGGATTGAGACTGCCGAAGCTCATTTCACATCGGATCCTCACATCAGCAGACAGAGAAGACGTTCACCCATCCGTCAGAGCTGGATTTGTACCGAAGTCCCAGAGATGAAAGGCCTTAATCTACTGTGGCACCTACTTCTCAGTGAAAAGGGTTTCTCGTCTAGCTCTTTTGTTTCTTTCACTTCTTTTGTCCGATCGCAGCCCTGCCTTCGATCTGTTTTCTTTTCTTTCCAGTTTTGAAGAAGAGTTCGACCCGAAACGTCAACTCAAATTTCTCTCCACGGATGTTGCCTGACCAGCTGAGTTTTTCCAGCATTTTCTGTTGTTTTTTCGGATTTCCAACATCTGCAGTATTTTGCTATCGTTTCTGTTCGATTGTTGGCCTGGCTACATGATTAGTTATTTGGGTCTCTCGGTTTGTAGGGAGTGTGGGCTCACTTACAGGGGTGGTTGTTGGTACTCAATACAAGAGAACTATTTGAGTCAAAGCCTAAAGAGGATGACACTTGGCTTCGTTCCCACTAAAACACAAGGGATGAATTAAAGATTGTCTTTGCAGCATTATGGCATTGCGGCGGCAACAACACCATTGGGAACAGTGGTGACTGAAGTAACATCGGCCATGAACACAGAAGTAGATGCATCTCCCATGAATGCTCCCACTGAATGTTTTGGGATGACTTTGACTTGTTTGGAGACAACCATCAGGGAGAGACTTACTGCCCGTACAGATGCTCGGTGATCTGCACTCACACAGATTAAAGGGCGTCGTGAGGAGAAGGCCTCAAGCAGTGGAATGCATGGAAAACCACAGCAGCAGTCAAGTGACCATCATCGCCAGCTGCAGTTCTGGGCCAACACATATGGCAGCAGCCCACTCACTGCCTCAGAAAGCAACGGGCCCATAGTGATTTCAGCAGTGTACTCCTGGCCTCTACGCAGATACGCCAGGACGTCACTTAATTCTTATGGCTGACTTTAAGCGAATGCCATAGAACTGCTGCACAGTGACAAGATCAGCAGCTTTTTTCTGCCTGTGAATGTGGAGGTGCAGCTTATGTACCAGTGTGAGTGATTTTTTTTTTGGAGCACAACAGTCACAGGTGGGATTTATAGGCAATTTTTTACGCCCATTTTTCTCCCCCAATGGACGTCTGCTCCAGCCCATAATGGTTCCATTATGTTTTCCAGGCTGTTTTAATACTTGAAATATTAGTATTTATGTTGGGCCATGTCGTATTACTGCAGTGAATCATCATGACAGCCTGCTTTTAATTTCACGCACTACTGAAATATTACCGATGAATTATGTTTTCGGAGTATATCTTCTTACAATTTAAGTGTTATTTATAGCGGCATTGTTACAGTGTTGTGAAGTCGTTCATGCTAATGGCTGGGTTATTTTGGCTTTATAATATATACTAGTTAGTAATGTTTCCTGAGGTCTAACACCTAAATAAGAAAAAGCTGCAAAGACTGCAACTGCTGTCTTACGATTCCAGATTCCTTCACTAGCTGTTATGCATTAGGAATAATAAAGAGGCCCAGGGCTTTGGGATCTACTTGGTTGAAGTAAATCACGTCTTGCGATGGTATCTGACCCCCCTTGATTGGATTTTCACCTTTTCACTCACTTGCAGACAAACTACTGGTTTGGGGGTTTCATGGAAAATGGGACAGGCTTGTTAAAGGTGATCTCCAAAAGGGCACTAAAAATCCAGAAATTTCATAAAATAAAAATAAAATGCGACTTAATCAGTCAGCAGAATTCAGTTCGATTTGCCTCCCTGTTAAAAAACAAAATACCAATTCATCACGAGCAACCAAAATGGCTGCCTCTTTTTTACGGAGGGGTCATTTGGTTTAAAAACATCATCTTTCCTTCTCTGTCTAGGAGACACTTTTTAAATATACCTGCTCACTCCGTGGCTCTGTCGAGAACAGCATCACATGGTGAGGTCCTGAGCCGTCAGAAGCAGGAAGAAACCATGTCCAAGCCCTGGTCTGTGTTGAGTCAGCTGCCAGTGTTAGGATTCTCCTTGGCATCCTCAAGTTTGGCAGGGAAATTAAAAAAACACAATTCGGCCTGGGTTCCTGTTCCTCGTCACGCTCCAGGGGCTCGCCTTTGGGAACACGCTGCAAGTGTGTACACTTGTGTGCATAGATGGGTATCGTTAGAAGAAAGAAAGAACTTGCATTTCTATAGTGCCTTTTGTTGTGTATGTAATATGTGTGCTACTTTGAACCTATGGACAGGACTGCACTACTTGTTGGGCGTAGTGATACGCAGTACCACTCCTGGCCATAGGGGTATAAATAGTACTGTGGGTACTGATCTCCCCTCAGTTCCCGCCTGTGGGCATGAAGTAAAGACCTATGTATAGTCCCTACCGCCAACCAGTAAAGACCTGTTTGAGTTATACGTTTAAGTCTTTGTGTTAATTGTTCAATACAATACACATACTTAACACTGGCGACGAGTCAGGTTCTTACCCTGCGGCAGTTGAAGAGAGGTTTCAAACATCACCACCCCACTAGAAGCGACAGGCTTTAGGACTCTGAAGCCTCCATCAGCGACTGAGCACTGGAGTGCAGCAAACATCCTGACAGCTTCCAGCGACTGACAGAAGTCTTTCCTTGTTCAACCTAGGTGGTGGGGTAAGCCGTGCAGTGTTGGCTGCAAAGACAGGGCTGGGGAAGTTGGAGAAGATAAGGGCGATCGCAATCCCTGATAAGAGCCGCGGTGAAACGCGCGAGCGGGTAAGCCAGAGCCCGGGAGGGAGCGAGCAAGAGCCGCGCGAGCGGGTGAGCCAGAGGCCGGGAGCCACTTCAAGTGCGAGGCGCAGCGCGGGCCAGCGATCGGGACCAAAGGGCCGCACTCGGACTGAAAGGCGCGGCGGCTGCAGAAGCTCAAGGTGCGAGAGCCGCGGTGCACAGCGCGGGCTATCGATCGCGGCGAAGATAAGGGCCGCACTCGGGGGCTGAAGGGAGACGGCGTCGGGGGACGGGTGAAGACCGCCAAGCGCGGGAAAACCACCATTTTGTGGGCGGAGGACGACGGCAAGAGCGGGAAGCCGCCATCTTTGATAACAAGTAAACAAAATAAAATCTGAGAAATTGCAAATCTACAATGCCTAAACACGGGAATATTAGCACCTTTGATAGTGACCTCGAAGATTGGGCCATATATGTTGAAAGAGTAAAAAATTATTGTAAGGCCAATAAAATTCATGACCAAGATAAAGCTCTAACATTATTAAATTTAATGGGTGCGAAGACATACGGGCAATTGAAACACCTGTTATCACCAGATGAACCGGCGGATAAGACGTTCGATGAGATTGTTACTGTCCTGAAAGATCATCTAAACCCCACGCCGCTGATGCTAGCGGAACGATTTAAATTTTACGACAGAAGGCAGCTACAGCATGAAAGCAATGCTGAATATTTGCTGGAATTGCGTAAATTAGCGAAATATTGCCAGTTTGGAACGGGACTGACAGATGCACTACGAGACAAATTTGTGTGTGGTTTATTTAAACAGGATACACAAAAGCGACTGCTCGAGGAGAATGAGCTGACACTTGAGAAGGCGGTCACTATGGCAGCAGCACACGAAGCCGCAGCGAGAGGCACGGCAGTAATGCAGCTACGGTCACCGGAGCTCAGTGCACACAAATTGGGTGTGAGTTCTGGCAAATGTTATCGTTGTGGAAAGACAACGCATGATCAGAACCAGTGTTGGTTTAAAAACCAAGAATGTAGAACTTGTGGTAGGCTTGGACATATAGCTAGAGTATGCAGGTCAGGGAAGAAGACCAGCAACAAGAAGTCACCGCAAGGAAAATACGCAAAGGTACACAAGGTGACCGAACAGGAGTCCGATTCAGACGCTAGCAGTAATGAACTGGCTAGCTTAAGCTGTAATGAACTGGCTAGCTTAAGAGTACTCAACGCTGGTAAGGGTGCAGACCTCCAGACAATTTGGGTCACTCTTCAGATAGAAGGAGTCCAAGTAAAACTGGAATTGGACACTGGATCGGCATTGACGGTCATAAATAAGAAAGATTACAGAAAGTTATTCCAACATATTCCCCTACAGGATACGGGGATTATATTGAAAACATACACGGGGCAAAGAGTGTACCCCATCGGGAAAATAGAGGTTGCAGTGGTCCACAAGGGCGAAGACAGTCAAATAATGGACTTATATGTGATATCTGAAGGAGGTTCTCCACTACTAGGACGGGAGTGGATTAGGAAAATGAATATGGACTGGCATTTCCTACAAACAATAACGAGTGAGAACTCGGTGAAGATAGTCGGCCCAGACTCTGGAACGGATGATGGTAAGCCCAACTCAGGTGCAAAAGACAAAGTTTCAGCACAGAATTCCACTGAGCAACAACAACATAGTTTAACTGTGGATTCTGAGTCTGGCAAGTCTACTGATGTGCCCATTTCTGAGGGACACCGGGCTCGAACTCAACTCCATTTCAAACTACAACAGCAATTAGAACAAATGCTTCGCCGTTGTGAGCAAGAGTTGAATGCAACGAAAGAGTTCTTTGATATAGAGTTGGAGAATCTGGAAAGACAACAGAAGCAGCTGATGGAGAAAATGGAGCAGGAGCACACAAAACGTCTGATGTCAGAGGAGTTAACGGTCAGCCAACTCCTGCATATGCTGAAGGACAGGACTCTGAAATGGGAAAAACTTGAACACGAACTTCAATATTCAAACGAAAGGGGTTCGGAGCTCTCAAAGGTTATTGGAAGAGCTGAGGTGGCAACACAGACTGAGATGACTGCAACAGAGCAGCCCTTGGATGCCAAAAGTACGCTGACTCACGTCAACGTAGAACAACAGACCGCTGAAACAGCTGCTCCGGTAGAGGGATTGAATAGTCCGATCAATCAATCTCCAAAAGAAGTTGAAGTAGTAAAATCTCAAATGAGGTCATTAGTAAACGACTTGCTGAAAGCCCAGAAAAAGCTGGATGAAGAGGTACGCATGAAGAAGTCTCTTCAGGAAAGATGTCTGGACTTGGAACAAAAGCTGGCTAACGCCCAGCTGGGTATGGAGGAAATAGAAGACCCTCTCGCTGGCCTAGATCAGGACGACACCGAATATTACTATGTCCTGTCCTGCCCAACTTGTAACTTCGACTCCCACCATACAGAAATCATGGAGGAGCACCGAAAGTCTACGGAACATCGGGAGAAGGTGGCTCTACTACGGAAAAAGGAGGGAGAGAAGGAGGAACTGCGCATGCAGCTGGCAGCTGACAGTGGAGCCCAGAGAGTCTCCAAGAAGCAAAAAAGGAAAAGTCGAAACAGAAGATGACCCATCTGAACCATTATTACCTCTACCAGATCACACACGTGGTCCCTCCGAACGGAGCCAATTCAGTTCGGAAGTTCAAACTGTTAAATCCATGGAAGGACTATTGAATGAGTCACTCCAGCAACGTGAACCGACACCACCACAGAGATTGAATCTGTGAACTGTTTTCCGCAGAGACTGAATCTGTGATCTGTTTTGACATGAAGTTATCTATGTATCTATGTTATTCTGTTATGTAAACCTGAAGTTATATATGTATATATGTTATTACGTTATGTTAAATGGGGAGATGACTGTAAAGCTAGGAAGGGAGGAATGTTGTGTATGTAATATGTGTGCTACTTTGAACCTATGGACAGGACTGCACTACTTGTTGGGCGTAGTGATACGCAGTACCACTCCTGGCCATAGGGGTATAAATAGTACTGTGGGTACTGATCTCCCCTCAGTTCCCGCCTGTGGGCATGAAGTAAAGACCTATGTATAGTCCCTACCTCCAACCAGTAAAGACCTGTTTGAGTTATACGTTTAAGTCTTTGTGTTAATTGTTCAATACAATACACATACTTAACACCTTTTACAACCTCAGGACGTCCCAAAGTGTTTTACAACCAATGAAATGCTTTTGAAATGTAGTCACTGTAGGAAATGTGGCAACCAATTTACACACAGCCCCATTCCACAAACATCAATTTGATAGTGACCAGATAATCTGTTTTAATGATGTTAGTTGAGAGATAAATATTGACCAGGACAAAAGCGTGAAACATAGAAACATAGAAGATAGGAGCAGGAGTAGGCCATCCGGCCCCTCGAGCCTGCTCCGCTATTCAATGCGATCATGGCTGATCATCCAAATTCAGTACCCTGTCCCTGCTTTCTCCCCATATCCCTTGATCCCTTTAGCCTTAAGAAATATATCCAACTCCTTCTTGAGTATATTTAATGAATTGGCCTCTACTGCCTTCTGTGGTAGAGAATTCCACAGGTTCGCCACTCTCTGGGTGAAGAAATTCCTCCTCATTTCTGTCCTAAATGGCTTACCCCTTATCCTTAGACTGTAACCCCTGGTTCTGGACTCCCCGACCATCGGGAACATCCTTCCTGCATCTAGTCTGTCCTGTCCTGTCAGAATTTTATAAGTTTCAATGAGATCCCCTCTCATTCTTCTAAACTCCAGCGAGTATAAGCCCATTTGATCCAATCTCTCCTCATACATCATTCCTGCCATCCCAGGTATCAGCCTGGTGAATCTTAGCTGAACTCCCTCCATGGCAAGAACATCCTTCCTCAGATAAGGCGACCAAAACTGCACACAATACTCAAGATGTGGTCTCACCAAGGCCCTGTACAACTGCAGCAAGACATCCTTGTTCCTGTACTCAAACCCTCTCGCTACGAAGGCCAACATACCATTTGCCTTCTTAACCGCCTGCTGCACCTGCATGCTTACTTTCAGCGACTGGTGCACTTCCCCTTCTCCCAATCTATTGCCATTCAGATAATAATCTGCCTTCCTGTTTTTGCCACCAAAGTGGATAACCTCGCATTTATCCGCGTTATATTGCATCTGCCATGCTTCTGCCCAATCACCCTGCTCTTCTTCAAATAGTGCCATGGGGTCTTTTACGTTCACCTGAGAGGGCAGACAGGGCCTCGGTTTAATGCCTCATCCGAAAGACGGCACCTCCAACGGTGCAGCACTCCCTCAGTATGCCACTGGAATGTCAGCCTCGCATGCCTTGTGCTCATGTCTCTGGAGTGGGACATGAACCCACAACATTCTGGCCCAGAGGCAAGAGTGCTAACAACTGAGCTACAGCTGACAGCTGATTGGTCGAAGCCTCGTTGATCAAAAAAAAGACTGGGCTTGGCTCTTGTGCCCCAGTGGTTGATTTGCCACTGCCCAGGCTCATGCATGAAGAGCAACCACTTGGGGGCGAGGTATGAATAGATCCCAGTGCCATTGTTATCAATCCCCATTGTGAGGATGATTTCCTCTGGTTGCTGTGTGAGTAACATCATAAACAAACACAGGAAGATTTCCCTGGGTCCATAGTGAGTGTGAGACCGGTATAAAAACCGGAGAGAGGCGAGGCCCGAGACCAGTCGGGACCAGCGGGAGCAGCGAGGAGGAGCTCGGCAGGAAACCCGGCGACCAGCGAGGCCCGAGACCAGTCGGGAGCAGTGTGAGACCGGTATAAAAACCGGAGAGAGGCGAGGCCCGAGACCAGTCGGGACCAGCGGGAGCAGCGAGGAGGAGCTCGGCAGGAAACCCGGCGACCAGCGAGGCCCGAGACCAGTCGGGAGAGAGCAGCAGCGGAGAGGCAGCAGTCGGCGAGACTCGGGGCCATTTAAAAAACAGCTGAGGCGGAAGTCCAGCTCTTGAGCTTTTTTTCAGAAGCGGACCTGGTGGGAAGCACCCAGGTGAAAGGTATTTAAGGAGGGTGGTGGCTTAAACCCGAGTTCCTACAGAGTAGGAACCCCCACCGCCCCCCTCCTCTAACCTAGTAGTCTTTTAGCAGCTGTCTAAAAACAGAGGTCACAAATTTTTTGGTCTCAGTTTCTTTTCAGCAGGGCAGGAACCGGGAGGAGCGGGAAGTCGGCGTAGGACCAAGGGGACGCAAGACCGGGAAGTCAGCGAAAGACCAGGGAGGTAAGACTAACTGGTAAGTACTTTCCTCAAACCTTCCTAGGAAGTAAAACCAAAACTAGTGGGATTTGGTTAGTTTAAAAAGGAATAAGAGGAGTACAGTATACATTGGTCTAAGTAAGCTTCGGGAAAACAAAAGTCGATAAATAAACTAAAACTAGAAAATTAAAAGTAATATAAGGGTTAAGTCATGGCAGTAGAGCTCGGACCTGTGTCATGCTCCTCCTGTAACATGTGGGAAATCAGGGACGCTTCCTGTGTCCCTGACGACTATGTGTGCAGGAAGTGTGTCCAGCTGCAGCTCATGTGGGACCGCATGACGGCCCTTGAGCTGCAGATGGACTCACTTTGGAGCATCCACGATTCTGAGAGGGGTGTGGATAGCACATTTAGTGAGTTGGTCACACCGCAGGTTAAGGCCAGCGTAGACAGTACATGGGTGACCAAAAGGCAGAGCAAGGGCAGGAAGGTAGTGCAGAAATCCCCTGGGGTTGTCTCCCTTAGCAACAGGTTCACCGCCTTAGGTACTGTTGTCGGGGGGGGTGACACATCGGGGGAAGGCACCAGCAGCCAGGCTCATGGCACCATGACTGGCTCTGTTGCAAAGAAGGGAGGGAAAAAGAGTGGCAGGGCTATAGTAATAGGGGATTCGATTGTAAGGGGAATAGATAGGGGTTTCTGTGGTCGCGACCGAGACTCCAGGATGGTATGTTGCCTCCCTGGTGCAAGGGTCAAGGATGTCTCGGCGCGGGTGCAGAACATTCTGGAGGGGGAGGGGGAACAGCCAGTTGTCGTGATACATGTTGGTACCAACGACGTAGCTAAAAAAAGGGAAGAGGTCCTACAAGTAGAATTTCGGGAGTTAGGAGCCAAGCTAAAAAGTAGGACCTCGAAGGTAGTAATCTCTGGATTACTACCAGTGCCACGTGCTAGTAAGAGTACAGAGAACAGGATAGTTAGGCTAAATACGTGGCTTGAGCAGTGGTGTAAGAGGGAGGGTTTTAAATTTTTGAGGCATTGGAACCAGTTTTGTGGTAGGTGTGACCTATACAAAAGGGACGGTCTACACCTGTGCAGAGATGGAACTGATGTTCTCGGGGTAATTTTTGATAAAGCAGTTCGGGAGCATTTAAACTAGTATGGCAGGGGGCTAGAAACCTATGTAGTGAAATAGAGGAAAGTGAAAGGCAGACAGAAATAAATGATAAAAGGGTGAGGAACAAAAAACAAAGGGCCAAACTAATTCATAAAAAATGTGAGCATAAAAAAAGCCTGAGGGTTTTATACCTTAATGCGAGAAGCATCAGGAACAAGGTAGATGAATTAGCTGTGGAAATAGAGGTTAATAATTATGACCTAATTGGGATTACGGAAACATGGTTGCAGGGTGAGCAGGGCTGGGAGCTTAACATACAGGGGTATTCAGTATTTAGGAAGGATCGACAAAAAAGAAAGGGAGGAGGGGTAGCATTGCTAGTAAAAGAGGGGATAAATGCAATTGAAAGGAAGGATATTAACTCAGTTAATACAGAATCTATATGGGTGGAGCTAAGAAATAGCGAGGGGCGAAAAACATTAATAGGAGTGGTATATAGGCCTCCAAATAGTAAAATAGAGGTTAGGGAGGGCATCACGAGGGAAATTAGAGAAGCGTGCAATAAGAGCACAGCTGTCATCATAGGTGACTTTAACTTACATATAGATTGGACTAGCCTAATCAGTAAAAATAATGAGGAGGAGGAATTCCTTGAGTGTTTGAGGGATGGTTATCTGGATCAATATATCGAGGAACCAACTCGGGAACAGGCTATATTGGACTGGGTACTGTGCAATGAGAAGGGACTAATCAGTAATCTTGTTGTACGGGGACCCTTGGGTCAGAGCGATCATAACATGATCGATTTCTCACTCGAAATGGAGAGCGAAGAAATTGACTCAGAGACTAAGGTCCTGAATTTAAACAAGGGGAATTATGATGCCATGAGACGGGAACTGAGTAGGTCTGATTGGACAACGTTCCTGGGAGGACTGGAGGTAGATAAACAATGGCAAACATTTAAAGATAGAATGACAAAATTGCAAAAATTGTTTATACCAATCTGGCATAAAAGGAAATCTAAAAAGGTGACTCAACCGTGGATAACAGGGGAAATTAGAGACAGCATAAAATCCAAAGATAGGGCGTATAAAATAGCCAAAAAAAGCGCCAGAGCGGAAGATTGGGAACAGTTTAAGATAGAGCAAAGGAGGGCAAAGGGCATAATCAAGAGGGGCAAAATAGCTTACGAAAACAAGCTGGCGGAAAATATAAAAACTAACTCCAAAAGCTTTTATAAGTATATCAAAAGGAAAAGACTGGTGAAAACCAAAGTTGGTCCATTGCAGTCAGATACGGGGGAATATATAATGGGAAATAAGGAAATGGCAGATCAACTAAATGCATACTTTGGGTCAGTCTTTACGAAGGAAGACACAAAAAACCTCCCTGGGATATCGGGAAAAATAGGGACATTGGCAAAGGAGGAACTGACGCAAATCAATATCTCTAAGGATATGGTGTTAAGGAAGCTAAAGGGATTGAAGGTGGACAAATCCCCAGGGCCTGATAACATGCATCCTAGAGTACTGAAGGAGGTGGCCCTAGAGATAGCGGATGCACTAAGGATGATTTTTCAGAATTCATTAGACTCGGGAACAGTGCCGATGGATTGGAGGGTAGCTAACGTTACCCCACTATTCAAAAAGGGGGGTAGGGAAAAAGCAGGTAATTACAGACCTGTAAGCCTTACATCAGTTGTGGGCAAAATGCTGGAGTCCATCATTAAGGATGAAATAGCGGAGCACTTAGCAAATGGGGACAGGATAGGACAGAGTCAACATGGATTTACAAAGGGTAAATCGTGCTTGACTAATCTATTGGAATTTTTTGAGGGAGTAACTGGTAGAATAGATGGGGGAGAGCCAGTAGATGTGGTGTACCTGGACTTCCAAAAGGCCTTCGATAAGGTCCCACATAAAAGATTAGCATGGAAAATTGAGGCTCATGGGATAAAGGGGAAAGTTTTGGCGTGGATAGGGAACTGGCTGTCAGATAGAAAACAGAGAGTTGGAATAAACGGCTCATTTTCTGAATGGCAGGCAGTAACAAGTGGGGTACCACAGGGATCTGTCCTGGGCCCCCAGCTGTTCACAATTTACATTAATGACCTGGATCAGGGAGTCGGATGCAGCATTTCCAAATTTGCAGACGACACTAAACTAGGAGGGGGGGTGGGCTCAGAGGAAGAGACCAGGAAGCTCCAGAGCGATTTGGACAGACTGGGCGATTGGGCGGATAAATGGCAGATGCACTATAATGTGGACAAGTGCGAAGTTATCCACCTTGGGTGCAGGAACGGGAGGGCAAATTATTATTTAAATGGCAATAGATTGGGAGAGGGGGAAGTACAGAGAGACCTGGGTGTTCTTGTACACCAGTCACTGAAGGCGAGCATGCAGGTGCAACAGGCGGTCAAGAAGGCAAACGGTATGCTGGCCTTCATAGCAAAAGGGTTAGAATACAGGAACAGGGATACCTTGCTGCAGCTGTACAGGGCACTGGTGAGACCACACCTCGAGTACTGTGTACAGTTTTGGTCGCCTCATCTGAGGAAGGATGTTCTTGCCATGGAGGGGGTGCAGCGGCGATTCACCAGGCTGATACCAGGAATGGCGGGAATGACCTATGAGGAGAGACTATGTAGTTTAGGGATGTACACACTGGAGTTTAGAAGATTGAGAGGGGACCTCATAGAAGTGTATAAAATTCTGACAGGTCTAGACAGACTGGATGCAGAAGGAATGTTTCCCTTGGCGGGTGAGAACAGAACTAGAGGACATAATTTAAGGATAAGGGCTAAACCATTTAGGACAGAGATGAGGGGGAATTTCTTCACTCAGAGAGTGGTGAACCTGTGGAACTCATTGCCACAGAGGGCAGTGTACGCCAGCTCATTAAATATATTTAAGAGGGAATTAGATATATTTCTACGGGCAAAAGGGGTTAAGGGTTACGGAGAGAAGGCGGGGACGGGATACTGAATTAAAGGATCAGCCATGATCTCATCGAATGGCGGAGCAGGCACGAAGGGCCGAATGGCCTACTCCTGCTCCTATCTTCTATGTATCTATGTATATTCTCAGTGAGGTCACCAACATGTTGTTTTTGAAACTGATGTGACTTCCTAGTTGTGGTCTCAGGAATGTAGACATTTTCAAGATTAGGCTGTCTTCACTGTGTTGGACTTCTGGCCCCAGTACATCAAAAATCTTAACACAGCTTTAATTACGCAAGTTATTGGCAAAGTAACATAGGAACATTAGGAACAGGAGTAGGCCATTCAGCCCCTTGGGCCTACTCCGCCATTCAACTGGATCATAGTTGATCTGTATCTTAACTCCATTTTCCCACCTTTGCTCCTTATCCCTTTACTGTACAAAAATCTATCGATCTCAGTCTTGAAAGTTCTACCTGACCCAGTACCCACAGCCTTTTTGGGAGGGAATTCCAGATTTCTACAACCTTTGTATGAAGAAGTGCTTCATGGTTTCTATCCTGAATGGTCGAGTTCTAATGCTAAGATTATCTCCCTTTGTTCTCGATTCCCCCACCAGAGGAAATACTTTCTCCATACCCATTCTGTACTACTCTAGCTTACACTGGCCCCACAAACACGAATTTGCATCTTGTGAGTTACGAGCTTGGATTAGTTTTATTATGATATCCAACTGCCCAAATTCTAGACTATATCAAAACAATGTGACAAAACCAGGTTGTCAAAACAGTGACTTTAACTGAGGCGCATGCATTTAAATTGGGTTGGCAGCAAAAGTATGGGCGCGATCTTGCCAGCCCTGGGGAGGCGGGTTTGGAGGCGGGACTACCGGAAAAATGGCAGAATCTGGGGGCGGGTACCCATCCCACCTCCAACCCGCCTCCGTGCCATCTTCCCAGGAGGCGGGTAGCCGACCCGCACCAGATCGCGTCTCCTGGAGGCGGGAAGGGGATTACAGCCACTTAACTGCCTGTTAACAGGTAGTGAACAAGCAGTTAAGAGGATTATCCCCATTTTTTCCAACAGAGGCGCGGGCTTCCCGACGTCGGGGAAACCCTGCCAGGGTCACTGAGGTGAGTAGTGGGTCTGCGGTGGTCGGAGGGTGCAAAAGTGCGCTGTGGAGGTAAGTGATGGGTGCAAGTGTAGAGAGGTGAGTGTGTGAGTGGAAAGTGATAGAAAATGTTTACTTCCCTTTGTTTCTTCCTGCAGGCTTCAACAATTGGGGATGCGGAGAGTCTCGCATCTCACCGGCAGAGATGACAGATGTCTGCTGCATTCTCTGCTGCAACATCCATCTAATTTCTGCTCACAAAAGAGGTTTGATGAGTCTTGAATACAAAAACTCATCCAACAACAGAGAATGTCAGCTTCACAGAGCTGTCAAACGATGACAATGCATCTGTCAAAAACTTTTGACAGATGAAACGTCATACGCTGACATTCTCTGTAACCGGCTTCCCCTTAATTGGCCTGCTAAGCCCGCTGGAAGTAGCGTGGGTTGGCCACACGTCGATGGAGGTGGGACTAAAACCCAACAAGCAGCAGTCCCGCTTCCAAAAGCTCCCCATTGACAAAATGGCCCCCTAGGTGGCAGGAATAATAATTCACTAAGCACCGCTGAAGCCCTCATCTGCGGTTAAAGAAAGTCTTGCATTTCTATAGCGCCTTTCACGACCTCAGGACGTCCCAAAGCGCTTTATAGCCAATGAAGTACTTTTTGAAGTGAAGTCACTGTTGATTTTCAGGAAACACGGCAGCCAATTTGCACACAGCAAGCTCCCACAAACAGCAAGACTCAGCAGCCTGAATCCTCCTCCACACTCAGTTATGCACCCACATCACCCTATCATTGCCAAGCTCCACTGGCCCACTATCTCCCAGAGAATCGTCTTTGAGATCCTTGTTCTTGTCTTCAAATCCCTCCATGGCACCGCTCAACCGAATCTAAATGGCCTTCTTCAGCCTTACGTCCTTGCCTGTAGTCTCTGTTTCCCTGAAACTGGACTACTCCTTGTCCCCTGTGAATGTTTCAACTACTAAACCCTTGGCCTCCTGAGCTATCTCCCAGAACTGCTTGTTCTGAGTGCTTCCTGCATTCAAAAGCTTTCCAAAAATCATTCTCTGGTCCTTCCTCAAAATGTTTTCTTTCTCTGGTTCCGTGTCCACATTTGCCTATTTGTTAAGTGCCTTGAGCTGTTACAGTTAGGCACGGAGTGCTACACAAATGCACGTCGCTGTTGTTGCCTTGCCTGTCTCTGAACAGACTGGCAGTAGCAGTGCCTAGACTACTTGTCTGGGATTGTGGGAGCAGAACCTTAGGGGATTGTGGTCTGCTGCCCTCTTCCACTCCAAACGCTTTTACTGAAGAGTCTGTCCATAACTGGTGGTGGCATCCTCCCTTTTCATTAGATTACATCCGAATCTATTCTGAAGTGACGGTTTCAAGAAACTGCACCATTTAATCAGTAGAAAATGTAATACCTATTAATTTCCATTGCTAAAACAATGTAATTATTTCTTCTAAGTCTTCTCAAAGCAATTTCCTGCTCATTCCTATGGGAGCCAAGTGCTTAAGTGCTTCCCTTTAATATCTGTCCAACTTCCACATCAAAAGAAAGCAGCAAGGACTCATGAGCCCTCACTACATTCTCAGAGGCAGTGGCTCCTTGGCTGTTGAATTCATTTCACATTCTTGCGTCATCTCTATGAAATGAACTTTTAATTCTACCCAGTGGTTCATGCTAGAAAATACTGCATGTTCTTTAATCAAAGCAATGTTAAGGCTGACTGAACTGAAAATGATGTGGTACATTTGCAGGGTTCATGTCTATATCACAGACACCAAGTTGTTTATTGACTCAAACCCACCACTACAATTATATTTTGGTTAGCCAGATATCTGGCACACATGGAAACTCATCACCATGTTCAAAAGCCTCTAAATCAAACTACTGAAACATCAACATCACCAGTTTTAATTTGCCTGATAGGGAGGGCACACTCTCACCCTGTAGGGATAGCAGCCACTTACCTAGGCTCAGAATTGTTAGGTACAGGTTGACGACAGCCAATGCTTAGAGAGCCCCAGGTCTGCGGAGTTTCATTGGCTAAATCCGTGCAGCTGATTATTACAGAACGTTAAGCTTCACCCTCCTTGCCCAGCTAATACCTTCTTACCACTACAGCTGGACGCAAGCTTGGGCTATCCGGACACCACGGCGAACTCCTCCCCATCAGTCAGCGTGATCCCCAAATCTCCCTCACTTTCCGTCAGTGTGGCTCTCAGCTCTCAGCTCTTCCCCCTCCCCATCCCTCAGAATGATTGTCGGCTCCTGGTCCCGTCCCATCTCTTTGCTTGGCTATCGGCTCCTCCTCCCTTCCCATCACTCAGTTGTGGCTCCAGCTCCTCCCTAGCCCTCAGCACAATTCCTGGCTCCGCCCCGTCCTGCAGCGTGGTTTCCAGCTTCTCTCTGCAATTCCTGGCTCCCTCCCTTCTGGTGGTTCTTGGCTCCTCCCCATCCCTCACTGCGGCACACAGCTCCTCCCCATCAGCATGGCTCTTGGCTCCATCGCCACACACACCCTGGGGTTGCTGCCACTTCCTACCGCCAGCTACTGCTCCAAATGATTGAATGCCATTATAAACTGTGGGCTGAATTCTGGCAATAAGAACATTAGAGTGAGGAGCAGGAGTAGGCCATACAACCCCTGGAGCTCGCTCCGCGATTCAATAAGATCATGACTGATCTTTGCTTCGCCAATCTCCATAGCCTTTGATTCCCCTAGAGTCCAAAAATCTATCGATCTCAGCCCCGAATATACTCAGGATTCAGGATCCACAGCCCTTTGGGGTAGAGAATTCCAAAGATTCACAACCCTCTGAGTGAAGAAATTCCTCTTCATCTCAGTCTTAAATGGCCGACCCTTTATCCTGAGACTATGTCCATTAATTCTCGCTCAGCCACTTGGAACAGCAACAATGAGGCAGGAGCTGGCAGCAGTGCTGAGTGGCTGAGGGGAGCCGGGCACTGCGCTATGCAGGCAGGATATTGGAGCTGTATTGAATTGGGGAGAGGGGGAGCCTGGAGGTGTGCTGAAGGCGGACGAGTGTCAGCAAGAAAAGGAAGTGGAAAGTTGGGGATAAACACTGCCAGCATGAAACATGGTGGAGGGCGAGGGAGAATAGTATCACCTCGGATTTCGTTGCTGGGTGAAAATCCTGGAACTCCCTCCCTAACAGCACTGTGGGAGTACCTTCACCACACGGACTGCAGCGGTTCAAGAAGAAGGCCCATCATCACCTTCGCGTGGGCAACTAGGGATGGGCAATAAATGCTGGCCTTCTGCAGCAATTTCCATATTGTGAGAATTTATAAAAAGGAGCCAAAAAGGTAAAAACACTAAGGCTGAGCACATAATCTGAGGAACCCACTGAAAGTCATGGCGAGAGACACAGAATAATGGGAGCTTGGAAGTAAGGCTGTGAATGAATGTTTCTGGGCCTTCAGTCATAAGAACATAAGAAGTAGGAGCAGAAGAAGGCCATACGGCCCCTCGGGCCTGCTCCGCCATTCAATAGGATCATGGCTGATCTGGATCCGATCAGAAAGAGCTGCCAACAACCACCCCAGGACATGGCTCCCAGTGATCTTCATGCCTCCCAACAATGAGCCAGTTGGGTTCAAAATCTGGGCATTTCTTTCATAAAAAAGGAACTGGGGGGGGGGGGGGGGGGGAAGAAAAGTGCCACACTAAACTGGGGGTGATGGAGGCACGAGGAAAGTACCCAAGCATCAAAAGGATGTGAAAAAGGTAAGAAACCCTGGGTCATCCTAAGCAGCTTCCTAGTGGTGGCGGTGCTAACATACAGCTTTTCAATACTTGTCCCACAAGTTCCAAGGGTCCAAGTGAGCAGCCTACCAAGAGAAGATGTTTGGACTTTGCTGCTCTGGGAATTAGGCAGTATGCCTGAGAGTTGACAAGAGGTGGGGGGAGATTGTGGCAGCCCAAGTCATTCAGTGACATGGAGGCAGCACGGTGCTTGAATCATTTATCAGGACATTTCCCCACTGCCTCAGAGGAACGCAAGATAAAATTAAAAAGAAACAAGTTTCACCAGAGGCGGAGTTGGTAGCAAACTCCTCAGCAAGAACGGCAGGGGAACTTTTCAGCAACGCGAATAGGTCGGATAACATTTGCAGATTTGTGTACGTATTGAACACAAAAACCTTTCCAGCAATGCGAACAACTGCTGCCATAGCAACCATAACTGGGCCACAGCATGATCATCGAGAGTTATTTAAAAAAGAGCATGCTTATTTTTCTTTCAGAGGTCAGAAATATTGAGAAGAGAATCAGAGATAAAAGGGTGCTGAAAATATGTGAGCGCGATACAGAGAGAGAGAGA
The DNA here is from genome assembly GCF_052327205.1 of Somniosus microcephalus. Classification (NCBI taxonomy): domain Eukaryota; kingdom Metazoa; phylum Chordata; class Chondrichthyes; order Squaliformes; family Somniosidae; genus Somniosus; species Somniosus microcephalus. The sequence continues at coordinate 22,502,211 of NC_141002.1, read as the reverse complement.
GAGAGAAAAAGGGGATAGATGGTGGAAAACAAACAGAAAGAGAATTAGAGAGTCGGAGATAAGCAGAGAGACAGCTACAGGAAGAAAAAGACAATTTAAATTATTGCTTAACATTCATCTGTGAGCAATGTGGGTACAGTAGCATAGTGGTAATGTCACTGGACTAGTAATCCAGCGGCCTCGACTAATGATCTGAAGTCACGAATTCAAATCCCACCACAGCAGCTGGGGAATATTAATTAAATAAAATCTGGAATTTAGAAAAATCTAGTATCAGTAATGGTGACTACCAGATTGTCTTGAAAACCCATGTGGTTCACTAATGCCCTTTAGGAAAAGAAATCTGCCTGGTTTGGCCTATATGTGACTCCAGACCCACAGCAATGCGGACTCTTAACTGCCCTCTGACATGGTGGCCCACCACCACCTTTCAAGGGTAACTAGGGATGGGCAATAAATGCAGCCCTTGCCAGTGATGCCCATGTCCCATGATTGAAGTTAAAAAAAATGCCACAGGACATCCACTAGTAGAGCATAATTAGAAGTCTTTGCACAGTAGTTCATCCAGGATTCTAACTTTCTTAATTAAAAATACAAATTGGTGCAAATAAGTTTCTATTCACTTTATAGGACGACTCATTTACAAAGGGCTTTTTAATTCCACAGTGAAATCCACTCCAGGTCACATTTACGGATTCCGCCAGGCAAGCCATTCACAGTAAGACAGTTGGCATTCACAGAGAGGTGGGTGAGCCTTATCTCGCCTATGTACTATAATATCATGGAACAGTGAGTCACTGGCTGCAGAACAGAGCTGTAGTGCAGCACTATGGTGCTGACACAACGTCGGAGTCTGGCTAATGCATCTGCTCTTCATCTGTAGTATCAGCCTGAGTGCATCAACACTGTGTTCCTTTGAAGGCATCCTCTTGAGACTGAATGGGTTCAGTTCTTTCCGCTCAGTCTCACACCACGGCACTCACTGAACACATGAGTACGCAGATAAGCCAATCCAGTGCGGGCGTTAACTTTCCAACTGGCCAGTAATTAAAACCTGAACTGAAGGACCTTCATGAAGAACCATGAACAGATCTGTTCAGTCAAGGGTCTTAGCTGAAAAATGCTATGTTGGCACCAGAACAGCATCTTATTAGAGGTCAGGACTGAACATTTCCCGAAAACATGTTCCTTCCTGGATTATCTTAAAAACAAAAATTGTGGAAAAACAGATTTCAATTTGCTGAAGGAATTTTGTGTGCTAACTCTAACAGAAACACTGACACAGCAAATAGCACAAACCATTCTATCTTGTTACCTAATGAGATCAAAATGAACAGACAACCTGGTAATGCCCTAACTTGGCTGAGAATCCTTTCAGTTGATCTTTGTGATCAACTTGCTCTTCCCCACTCCCACCAAAAAAAGAGATGAGCATCTTTTAGCATGTTTTAACTAAAATTTTCGTGCAGCCTAAAAGCGACAAACATTCCAAAATGAAAACGTCCTCGAGTTAAAACAAAATCAGTGTAATGATGTGTCGGTTAACCATGTGGCATGACTTAAAGACCCAGTTTATGGATTTGATGCCTATGAATTCTCACACAAGGTGAGTGCCTGATCGAGGCAGAGAATCAACATCAGAGTTATGTGAATTCAGACAACATGATGTGCTTTCACTTAGACACCCCTGGCACGTGTGATGTCATTTCTATTGGCCTGACATTTTAAATTATACCACCTTCTTTGGTACATCTTTCTTACCAATTCTCAGCATGTGTACAGCATTTGCTTAACAATTCTCACTTTTTTCATTTCATCCAACTTTGGGCATTTCCATATACAAGAAACTTTGGTTTATCCGGAGGTTAACTGTCCGGAATGCTCAATCCACCGGCAAAATTCAGGATTCGGTTCAGTAAGTTTTTTTTCTTTTCGTTGCTTTTTTTTCACCAGTCAGGCTCTGCAAGGTCTAGCTAAAGCTGTTGCTTAGCTACAGAGACGCTTGCAAGCTACAGCCGACTGTTTAGAAGCTGTTGGGTTTGTTGCTAGATACGGAGCTCAAAAGCTCCGTATGTTTTAACATTAGCGCTGGTTTGTCTGGCAGTTTTGATGGGACGGCAACAGCTCGGTCCCGTCGGTGCCGGATATCACAAAGTTTCCTGTATGTTCTCCATCTCTGTATTAAGAAAGTCTGAGTTGGCTCCCGCAAATTCACTGCGTGAGTAGTGCTTTTTTATCATTGATAAATTTGGCAACTCCCATTTTTTACTTCACACCCATATATATGTCCTTTATCCCCTTCTTCAGACGTGGTGATATTCTTGCATTACCATACTTTTCTTTTTCAAACATTAAACTTGACGTGGCTCTCCTCTCACTTCCTCATAGTGGTAAGCCTCAAAGTGACCCACCTGGTGACATACTGGTGTGCGCCTTTGACCCTGTGGAAGTTTCTCAATTACCCTCAGCCCTCTTCCCTCCCAAGACCAAAAGGTTCTTTGCCTTTTTTCTAATTATGAATTAAGACCTCCATGTTATAGTCCGTGAATTGGGCTTTTTCATAGCTTCTGCCATTGCTGATGAGTTTTTCATAATCAATAGCTGGATAAATAAAATATCCATTATTTACTACAGTTATCTGGCAATTTGGGTGCGTGAGAAGTGTGAAAACAATTACACCTGATGACTTGGAATAGAAGGCTGCGTATCTAAGTTTGCAGATGACACTAATTTAGGATTCACAGTGAGCTATGTAGATGGGAACAGGAAGTTACAAAGGGACATAGACAGATCAAGTGAGTGGGAAATACCATGGCGGGTGGAGTTCAATGAGGGGAAGTGTGAGAAATATATTCTTTATGGTAATAGACTAGGAACTGTGGAGGAGCAAAGGAATTTGGATGTCCATGTGCACAGATCACTAAAAGCTAGTACATAGGTACAAAAAAGTAATTAAAAAGGCTAAAAGAATGTTGGCCTTTACCTCAAAGAGGGTTGGAATTCAAAAGTGAGGAAGTGATGCTTCAGTTGTGTACAGCCTTGGTCAGCCCCCATCTGGAGAACTGTGTTCAGTTTTGGGCATCAGACCTCAGGAAAGATATATTGGCCTTAGAGGGGGTACAGCGCAGATTCAGCAGAATTATACCACAGCTTAAAGGGTTAAATTATGCGGACAAGTTGCCATTTGTATTTCCTCGAGTTTGGAAGGTTCAGTGGTGATCTAATCAAGGTCTGTAAAATGATAAAGGGATTTGATAGGATATATACAGATAAACTATTTCCTCTGGTGGGGAATCCAGAACAAAGGATTTTCTTAAAATTAGAGGAAGGCCAATTAGGAGTGGAATCAGGAAGCACTTTTTTCCTATAGAGGGTAGTTGAATCTGGATCTCTCTCCCCAAAAGGCTGTGGATGTTGGGTCAATTGAAAGTTTCAAGATTAAGATCAATAGATTTTTATTAGGTAAGGGTATCCAGCGATATGGAGCAAAAGCAGGTAAATGGAGCGGAGGTACAGAGCAGCCATAATCTAATTGAATGGCGGAACAGACTCGAGAGGCTGAATGGCCCACTGCTGTTCTGATGGTCCTAATGTTTAGATGGGATACTTGCATGCCTTCCATATGGGCTGGAACCAAACTGAGGGCCCCAAAAGTGAAAGGACACCAAGCTTGCAAAAAGTTCTGTTTCTCATTCCCGGTTTACTGTAGGAACAGCACATCAGCATGAAAGTGATCTTCATTCTGTATTCTTACTAGGATTAAGCCCACAGAATAATAGATAGTGATCTCAAAGGCCTTACAAAATGAACTTGCTCAATTGCATGCTGGAGATAGATCTGAAGGTGACATTGGGATAACCTGAGTGGTTGCTTATAGTCATCCAATCTCATGTACTCCATCAGTCAAAACAAACATGACCACAAATCGGTTAGGCACATGTCAATGTCAGGTCACAGGGAGATGTTATTGTGTGAAGAGACAGTTATGGGAAAACTGGCTGGCAAGGACGCCTCTTGACTTTGCAGGAGATTTGTCAAACTTTCTAATAGAGGCTGAGCTTGCCTGCATTGAAAGATAAATAAACATGTAAAACTCCATCTGTAACTTTGTCCTTCCAATGATATATTGCTTATATGGCTGCAAAGGACAATTTATAATGACAGTTATATATAAAACATAAAATACATTTTATAAATCCCCAAACCCACACAGGTAACTTGATAATTAAAGGCCAGATTTCAAAGCAGCAGTTACATTGACCTACTAGTCTCAGACTGGTAGCTGTAGATTGCAAAGCGTAGCCTGCCACCAGAGTTATACTGCGGGCTGTGAGTCATACACTGACCATCAGGAGAGAGCTCTGCACATGTTTGCCTATACACGCGCAGAGCCCTGCTCTACTTAACAGCTGTTTTATAATGTCGGGAGAGTGAGGGTGTGAGTAGGCACTCTCTCATAACATTTAAAAGGACTCGGCAGTCATTTTATACAGTGCACAGGTGATCCAATGAAACCCCTGGGTCTCATACCCATTGATGTTAGTGTGTTCCAGAGTCAGATTGGGACTTCACTCCACAGGTATGCTTTCACTTTAAAAAAAGAAAGACTTGCATTTCTATAGCACTTTTCACGACCTCAGGATGCCCCAAAGTATTTTACAGCCAATGAAGTACTTCTGAAGTGTAGCCACTGTTATAATGTAGGAAATGCGGCAGCCAATTTACGCACAGCAAGATCCCACAAACAGCAATGTGCTAATGACCAGATAATCTGCTTTTTAGTGATGTTGGTTGAGGGATAAATATTGGCCAGGAGAACTCCCCTGCTCTTCTTCGAAATAGTGCCATGGGATCTTTTACATCCACCTGAGAGGACAGATGGGGCCTTGGTTTAACGTCTGATAGACTGCACCTCCGATAGTGCAGCACTCCCTCAGTAGTTAACTGGAATGCCAGCGTAGATTTTGTGCTCAAGTCTCTGGATCTTGAACCCATAACCTTCTGACTCAGAGGCGAGAGTGCTACCCACTGAGCCAAGGCTGAAGCCTAATGCGCACACACAAGCGTTCTGCGTTGATTCGATGGTGGCAGTATAGTTGGAGCCTTACTGTGTTGAAGGGGAGGGTGGTAAGTTTGCACATACTTCCAAATGCAAAGCCCTATTTCAGAACTATTTTTGCATTACCTACATAATTCCTCACCAACATTACATACTGACATAGCAGATACTAAACCCTTCATACAGCTTCAAAAATAAACTGCTGGTGAATTATAGTTACCTCTAAAATTACATGCCCAAAGGTTTGCTTTATAGATTAAACTGATTTGCTTGGTCAGGTTTTAATATAGTGTGATACCAGAACAAGTGCTGCTTACTGAAGGGCACTAACAATCTGAACTGCTAAGAGGTGTGAATTATAAAAAAGATGACTAATCATATTCTAAGCGCTCGATGCAACACGCTCTTTCTCCTTATATCCTTGCAGTGTTGAATTCAAGACTCATCTTGTACTCATTCTTTCACAGGACCTCAAAATTGTAGATCTGGTTAACTCCCCCAGTCTTCCCTTACTCGATAATCTTCAAAGCTTTTAAAACTCAAGCTTGGTGTCACCTAATCACTCTATCCTGATCTACCTCATTTTCTCTTTGCAAACTCGGTACTGTTCCGCACCCAGCCATCTCATTAAACTGGGAAACCGTGCTGGAAATGACAAGACACTGGCAAGAAACGGTCTTGAATTGGACAACGTGTAAAATCTGACTGAAGCCCTGAGAAACAAACGCCATGATCAAACAATCACAACACACGTCCTTTGGTTTTTATCTCTTTTTGCCATATTTCAAAGTTATTCCTCGAGCAAGAGGATGGAGAGGTGACCTGCCCCCAGATCATTATTGCTCAAGACTGTTGCCAGGAGGGCTAGAAGAGGAAGCTAGAGTTGACATGCCCTCTGAGTTTCCTTGCTGCTCTCTGAAGAGGCACCCAACTCCACTCAGTACATCTGTGGGATGGATTGCCGAGATCTCGCGCCCTCCTCCCACATGGTGAATCACACTGTGCAAAATTCCATCAGTCAACATGGAGCACCAGTCAACAAGCTAGCCTAGGTTTTCTAATCGGAAAAAGGCAAAGCGTTGTTCCGGCTTCTGGATAAGTGAGCATATGTGTACCCATTTTGGGAGTCTCAGCCTGGGTTGTGACTTAGACCTGTCCCGTCGAAGATTTGCTGAAGGCAAAATGTTATTTTAGCTCCCTTACGAAGTGGCTATTGGGCTGCTGATACTTGGCTTCTGGGCGGGGGGGGGGAAAGGGGCTGAAGCAGTCCGTAATCCACTGTAATTCCCAGCCTCTTGGGGCAGGCAGGTCTTGAGATGCGCTACTAATGGCGCAGACCCCATGCAAATGAGATGACCTCCCGGTGACACTGCAAAGCTTGTGGGATCAGCCTCGGGATGTTTGCCCTGAAGATTTTTGGCCCAGTGTCTTTCCTCATCCTAATTTCAGCTCTTATTTGTTATTTATTTGGGGGGAAAAGAAAAAAGAGTGGAATTTTAAAACGTTATGAGGCAAACAGAAAGGCTCTGATTAGCCCCAGCTGTGATTTATTGATAGTTACCAAATGTAAGCATTCTAATCAGTGACAGCTGTGAGACATGGAGACGGAAAGAGAGAGAGACAGAAAGAGACAGTCAGACATAGAGACATGTATCCAAGAACTAAGCAAAAATAGTTCAATGCTTGCAGAGATAGCTGAGAAAGTTACAACTGCTGTCAGACACAGGATACCTCCTCCTTACAATGAGAGGCAGACCGTGCCCTCTAGTCACTGCTAACACACTCGAGGAATTCGCCTTTAAGCCAAACCCACGTTCCAAGCCCATGTTCTGCAAAACTTCAGGTGCCTCCTCCACAATGGTACCAGACCACATGACTTCTCCCCCAATGCTGCCAAGTTCCAAGATCCTTCCCGCCCCTTTAGTTCTTTCAACACCCAGAATCCCCCTCCTCCACCCCCACCCCCCGCCCAAAACCCGTGCTGCCAGAGAACCTTGGACCACTCTCAGCACTATCAGAACCGAGGACCATCCCAGTTTAGCTAAACCCCATCAGTACCACTAACTATGACTAACCACACCATGACTAACTATCAGATATCTATTTCCAACTGGTACCTCTTGTATACATCTTGTGGAGCATGCTTGGCTTTAAAAATGTTACAGAATACAAATAAATACATAGGTAAAGGAATATATATATATAAAATAAAGAGTTATTCAGTTTTCAAAAAATAATGGACAGTAACAGAACTGATAAAAATCTCAGAATATCATGTAATAATAATGGTATTTGACTTATTCAGTCATGGTAAATGAGCAGTCCTGATGTCACACCTTACAAGGCATAAACCCCTACTGTCATGAAAATAGCAGGGGGAGATCTGCCAGTATGTCTAGAAAGATATATTATTATTATGCTAATAAGATTTCTCATTTCACTGTGAAGTTTGCTGAAACAGACAATCTATATACTTTTGATTGGTAGGGGATAGAAGTGAGTTTACGCCTTTAGGTGCACTTTGGTGCCCAGGAAGACTGGACTGAAGTCCAGGATTAAGGTCCCAAGATCCCTGGTCTGGGAGGGTAGAGTTTTGGGTGGAACCCAGATCTGCCAAATCACTAATTAGGAACTCCGATGTGGGGGTGGGAGAGAAGCAGCACAGGTGTTTTTTATGCCCAACCCTTTCTGCCCTGATATCAAGAGAGGAGGCGGGACTGGTAGGACACTCACCCACCAAAAATCCTGCCAGTTCCAAATTACTTGCATCCCCATAGGAAGTACACCTGCATAATGCACCAAGGAGGAAGTGGGCCCCACAGCATCAGTTCCCGAACGTTAATCGACTGCAGAGCGATCAAATGCCATTAGGAAAGCAGCAACAGTGAAGAAGTGATTCATTAAAAAAACAGAAATAGAGCAGTAAGTGGCGCTGAATCCTCCCTCATTGCCATGGGCCAGCAAGGTGTCACTCTGGAATTCTTGGTCCCTGGGATTGGGGACAAGGTTCCGCTGAAGGTCAGGGCAAACTGATGGCCAGAAGTCCTGATTTGTGGTATTTCTGGTGACGGAACAGGGTTTGAAGAATTTCAGGCCAAAAGTCCAACAGTTTACCCAAATAAAGTACCAAACTGTAAAGGGAGATTCCTACATACAGGATGCCACTTACCCTCCTGTCACCTGGTTCGAATGACTTGTCTACCTTCTTGGTTTTTGAAATGACTAGAACATGGTTTGTCAAAATTATGACCTAGGTATTAATTTTCAGCCAAAAGCCATTGCTTCAATGAGGCAATGTTCCATTTTTGTGTGTGTAACGTTTAACGTCCTGTCTGAAAAATTCAATTTCCAAAATAATTTTAACAACTTGCATTTGCATAACGCCTTTAACGTAGTAAAACATCCCAAGGCGCTTCCCAGGAGCATAATCTGACAGAAATTGACACTAAGCCAAAGAAGGAGACATTAGGCCAAGTGACCATACGCTTGATCCAAAAGGTAGGTTTTAAGGAGGAGAGACAGAGAGTTTCAGGGAGGGAATTCCAGAGCTTAGGGCCCAAACAGCTGACGGCACCGCCACCAATGGTGGGGTGAAAGAAGTGGGGGGAGCACCAGGGGCCAGAATTGGAGGAGCACAGAGATCTCAGTAGGTTGGAAGAATATACTGCAGATTAACAGAATAACAACCAGCAAAGAACTATTAGCGTCAGGCTGAGATGGAGCATTGCCGCAAGGAAGGTCGAGATGAGCGTTGGTACGATGACACAGCCTTGCTTGACCCCGGGTTCGTACGTGAATTGGGTCTGTGGTGGAACCGTTGGTTAGGATCACGGCTTGCATGTCGTCGTGAAGCAGCCGAATTTGAGGAGGACACTCCATAATCCCTCACGGTTGACAGTGTCGAAGGCCTTTGTGAGATCAAAGAAGGCTATGTACAGTGGTTGGTGCTGTTCCCTGCATTTCTCTTGTAATTGACGTGCGGTGAAGATCATGTCCATTGTGCCCCTTAGTGGGCGGAATCCACATTGCGACTCTGGGAGGAGCTCTCCGGCCACTGGGAGAAGGCGATTGAGGAGGATTCTTGCGATGACTTTCCCTGTGGCAGACAGCAGGGAAACTCCTCTGTAATTATCGCAATCGGACTTGTCACCTTTCTTGAAGATGGTCACAATTACGGCATCTCTGAGATCCCCTGGCATGCTCTCCTCCTTCCAGATAAGAGAAATTAGTTCATGAATTCGCGCCAGTAGTGCTTTTCCGCCATGTTTTAGTGCCTCGGCGGGGATTCCATCTGCTCCTGAGGCCCTGTTGTCCTTCAGTTGTCGGATGGCCTCTTCAACCTCATGCTGGGCTGGGGTTGTGCTGAGATGGTGGCGGGTAGCATGCTGTGGGATGGAGTTGAGGACACTCGTGTCGAAGACAGAGTCTCGGTTAAGGAGGTCTTCGAAGTGCTCCTTCCAGCGGGCACTGACTGCCTCTCTGTCCTTGATGAGTACCTCTCCGTTCTTGGCCCGCAGTGGGAAAGAGCCTTGGGTGCTTGGGCCGTAGATGGTCTTGACTGCGCTAAAGGATCCACGCATGTCGTGGTTGTCGACTAGCTGCTGGATCTCCTGCGCTTTCTCCACCCACCATCTGTTCTTTAGGTCGCGAGTTTTTTGTCAGACCTCGGCCTTCAGGCTTCTGTAGAGCTGCTTTCTTGCTCTTGAGTCTGTTGCTGTTTCCAGATCAGGAATGCCTTGCGCTTGCGGCTTATTAGCTCCTGGATCTCCTGGTCATTCTCGTCGAACCAGTCTTGGTGTTTCCTGGTCGAGTGACCGAGCGTCTCTTCACAGGTGCTGATTATGGAGGCCTTGAGTGCAGACCAGATGCTGTGAGCACTCTGTGTCTCTGCATCACTGGGAGTCGTCAGGTTGTTTGTGAGGCGCAGGCTGAATAGGGCTTTCTTAGCGGGGTCCTTGAGTGCTCCAGCGTTAATTTTCCTGCGGCATTGTTTCTGTTGCCGCCGCTGTTTTGGGGCTACATTGATGGAGATGACAGAAGTCTAGGCGGTGGTCTGTCCAGCAGTCATCAGCTCCTGTCATGGCGCGGGTGATGCGGGCGTCCTTGCGGTCCCTCGCTCGGATGATGACGTAGTCCAGCAGATACCAGTGCTTGGAACGAGGGTGCTGCCATGAAGCCTTGAACTTGTCTCTCTGACGGAACAAGGTGTTGGTTATGACAAGGCCATGTTCTAAGCATTTCGACAGGAGATGGGTACCGTTGGAGTTGGCTTTCCCTACCCCCTCTCTGCTGATCACACCTCCCCAGAGGTCTGTGTCCTTTCCAACTTTGGCGTTAAAGTCGCCAAGGAGGATCATCTTGTTGCCCGTTGGGACTCGGGACAGGGATTGTCTGAGGCTGGAGTAGAATTCCTCTTTGGTCTCGTCTGTGGGTTCCAGTGTTGGGGCGTACGCACTGATGACTGTAGCGCACTGGTTCCGGGCTAGGGTGAGTCGAAGAGTCATGAGGCACTCGTTTATACCGCTAGGGGAGTCTCTGAGATGCCCAACCAGTTCATTTTTTATGGCGAAGCCTACCCCATGGAGGTGGTGTTCTACTTCAGGTTTGCCTTTCCAGAAGAAGGTGGAACCACGGCCTTGCTCCTTGGGCTGGCCTTCCCCTGCCCGCCGGGTCTCGCTTAGGGTGGCGATGTCAATGTCGAAGCGTCTGAGCTCCCGGGCAACGATAGCAGTACGGCGTTCCGGTCTGTCACGGTTGGGGTTGTCCATGAGGGTCCTGACATTCCAGGTCCCGAACTTCATTTTAATGGGTGGAAGATGCCTGTGCGTGAATTCTTTTAATGTGGGGTGGCCGTTGCACACCAGCTACCACACGGGCTTGACAGAGCAAGGTCTTGGTCCAATGGCAAGGGGATCCAAGATGATTGGAGACCAGGCTCTGCTACAACGGCCTAGCACACACACACAAACATACGGCTACCGTCCTCCTCCCTCCTTCCCGCAGGTCCTCCCTGCTTGGGTTTCGTAGGATGTATTGTGGCCCTCCCGACCTCGCTGTTGGCCCGTGCCGCACCTTCCCTGGGCCCCGACCCCGCTGCTGGTCCATGCTGCGCCACTCCTGGGCCTTGACCTCGCTGCTGGGCTCGTCCTCGTTCCTGGGTCCCGGCCTCAGACATGAATGATGTTGTCTCTCACAGCGCTCTTCTCGATCTTCCTGGCTGCAATGCTCCATCTCACCCTCAGTAAGCTCCCCACTGGAGTGGAGCTAATTTACAGAACAAACGGGAAACTGTTCGACCTCCGTCATCTCCAGTCCAGATCCAAGGATGTCCCTTCCTCTGTCATCGAATTACAGCATGCAGACGATGCTTGCGTCTGCGCTCACTCGGAGGTCGAACTCCAAACCAGCGTCAACACCTTCACCGAAGCGTACGAGAGCATGGGCCTTACACTAAACATCCATAAGACAAAGGTCCTCTCCCAACCTGTCCCCGCCACACAGTACTGCCCCCCGATTATCAAAATCCACGATAAGGCCTTGGACAACGTGGACCACTTTCCATACCTCGGGAGCCTACTGTCAACAAGGGCAGACGTCGACGACGAAGTCCATCACCACCTTCAGTGTGCCAGCGCAGCCTTCGGTCGCCTGAGGAGGAGAGTGTTTGAAGACCAGGACCTCAAACCCGGCACTAAGCTCATGGTCTACAGAGCAGCAGTAATACCCGCCCTGCTGTATGCCTCAGAGACACGGACCATGTACAGCAGGCACCTCAAAGCATTGGAGAGGTACCACCAACACTGACTCCGCAAGATCCTGCAAATCCATTGGCAGGATAGGCGCACCAACATCAGTGTTCTTGCTCAGGCCAACATCCCCAGCATCGCAGCTTTGACCACGCTCGATCAGCTCCAATGGACGGGTCACATTGTCCGCATGCCCGATATGAGACTCCCAAAACAAGCGCTCTACTCGGAGCTCCGGCACGGCAAGAGAGCCCCAGGTGGGCAGAGGAAACGCTTCGAGGGCACCCTCAAAGCCTCCTTGAAAAAGTGCAACATCCCCACTGTCACCTGGGAATCCCTGGCCCAAGACCGCACAAAGTGGAGGAGAAGCATCCGGGAAGGCGCCAAACACCTTGAGTCTCTTCGCCGGGAGCAAGCGGAAGCCAAGCGCAGGCAGCGCGAAGAGCGCACGTCAACCCAAGCACCCCACCCACCCGCCCCTTCAACCACCGTCTGCCCCACCTGTGACAGAGAATAGGTCCCGCATTGGACTAATCAGTCACCTGCGAACTCGTTTTTAATGTGGAAGCAAGTCATCCTCGGTTCCGAGGGACTGCCTAAGAAGAAGAAGAAGATTAGCGTCAGCAAATCATTCCCCAGTTGGTGACCCGGGCAACTAAAGTTTTGTTGTTTTCAGCACAGGTTTAAAAATGGGAAGTAGAAATAGGTAGGTTGACTAAAACATGGGCTATCACAATTACTATCAGGTTGACTATACTTTGACTGACTTCAGTCATCATAAAAACCTAATAGGCAGTTCTCTTCTGTCATACTGTATGTAGGACTTATTAGCGATGTATATAAATGTCTGGTGTAATTACCCACCTCCGCAGTAAAGATCGTATTCATCAATGTTCATGTTACATTTATCACTAACACTGTGATGCACAAGTCAATACAAGAAATATCAAAATCTAGCACTGTTGTAGTCAGGCATACTTTTGCACCCTCTGTGATATGTATCTAGAGGCTATCTAACAAATATTGCTTCAGATTATTCAAAAATACTTGCGGCCTTGCTCTTTGCAAGCCAAAAGATATGGGGGTAAAGTTTCCGCTCGGTTGTGCTGGTTTTTACGGTGCAATTTGCTCAAAATCAGTGAAACCAGTGCAAGAGATTGAGGAATTTTAAGCGCAAATTATGTTCAGCACAAATTGAGTTTCCGTGATCATTTGAGCTAGTTAAAAAAAACTGTGCTGGAAGCTGGCCCCGCCCACAGAACGGGCCATACCCCAGGATAAATTAATCACCATTGGGAGTTCCGCTAATTGCGCCTGTTTGCAGGCCTTCGTGGAGGCTCTTAAAATTAATCTGGTTCTTTTGGGCGCAAGGACACTTATAAGCACGTTTTAAAAGCTCTTTGAATGTAATTTTTCTTAAATTTACTAAGAAACTGACTACTGTATCTCAATATAACTAGCAAATGGTTCTGTATATTTTTTTAAGTACTTTAAAATCGAGTTTGGATTGACAGTGATTAAAAATGCTTATTTTTGTGATTTAAATCCATTTTCAGCTGCATTAATCAAACTGTACCAAGTTACCATTCTTAAATATATCAAGAATTTTTTTTAAAGCAAATTTAAAAAAAAATGTTTTCATCGCTGGTTCATGGCAGATTTTGCGATCGACGATATGCAAATGACGTTGGAGCGGAAACTTTAAAAAACTTCAAAATGGGCACAATTTGCACCCGGATCGCTGATTGTGCCCAAAGCGGAAACTCTACCCCACGCTGTTTTATGAGCACAGGAGCAAAAAAAAAGGCACCGACCCCTGGTCTGTCTTGAGTCTCCAATGGTTTTCTGGGGAAAAGGCACCAATCCCTGGTCTGATGGTTCAAATCTGAACCTGTCCTCACTCGATAACCATCCACCTGCACGTTCCACCATAGATATATAGATATTTCTGCAGCTCTGTATTTTACAGGCTACTTCACTACAAGTGAACTGATAGCACAAATTCTTCATTTCTATCGAGGTATGGAGCAACACTTCAGATTATGATCTGAATCCGAATCACGTAGAGTGCGAATTCCAAAAGAACGCAATATTAGTTCATAGGGGGGTTTTTTGTTCGAAAATTGTGTTCATTCATAAGGAGGATGAACTGCATTTCCTCAATTTCCTTTTGGTGTTATTTCACAAGAGCTCTCAGTGGACTGATCACTGCTACCACAGAATAGTTTGATGCCAGCATTCGTGCGAAGGTGATGCAAACTTTCCACAACTGCTTTGTTATGTTATGGATGTTTTTATACCGGGCACGGCAGAATTACAATAAAATGGAATTCAAGAGTTAATGCATCTACGTAGTCAACATATTAGAGAGGATATTGGAAAGTCACAGCCACTGCATGTGGACAAGGTCATTTCCCCAACCCCACTCCGCAGTCATGACTTTTTGCAAATAGGCTTCAATTCCTCTAACAAAGTGTGGTGATTTTTTAAGCTTATTTGGGAAAATTATTTCATTTTGACTTTTAACAGCGCTTTAAGGGTTAAATAGCACCAATGGTTTGTTTTTAGGCTTGAAAATCTTCTCACAAAGTCTCCTGGAAACAGGTCGGTACTTCCCCATTAGGGTGCCCTAGTTTGTAATGCTGGCACGAGGAAGATAATCAAGTCAACGCCAGTAAGTTCTGATGCAAACTCTCTTTTTACCCTTGTGATAGGAGAAAAAGACATTGCCGCGATTTTACGAACCTCGGTGGGTCTGTGGTGGGCGATGTCGGTGGCGGGTTCCGACCCCACTGCTGTCTCCATCCCGGCTTCTGAAAAGAATTTCCCCTGATTGGGCTTGTTAAGACCGCCCAGCACGTTTCCTGGCCAATTAGGGGAAGAGGGTCTGGTGATGTAATTTCATGCGGCGTCATCAGCCGGTTTTCTTAAAGGGACCATGGCCAACTTTCTTTTGACAGTTGTGCTGTCAGTGTTCTACAGCACTGAAGTGCTGCAAACACTGACAAACACAGCACAGAGGTGCAGGGCTGCACTCAGGCTCTCCCATGACTCCATCCATATGATTATGGAGGGAGTCACAGCACACAGGGAGGTCCGCTTCCCTTCCCATGGGCAGAAGAGATCTCCCAGGAGACCAACACAGCCTGGTTGTACATTGCAGAGTAGGGCACAAGCAGGGATGTGGTCACGAGGACCCGGGTGTAGTGCCGCAAAGGTTTTAATGATCTCAGTAGATCACGAAACGTTAGTACAAAGCCACACTCAACCTCATCCTGCTGTGCCTCTCATTACATCCCCATCATTCTGCCGTCCCTATCCTACCCCTGCACATCCTTACTCACACCAACTTACCTTGCACCTCCACCCATCCCTCTCTATCTACATTATCACTTCCCCATCTCACTGGCCACTCCCCACACTCACCCTCAGCCTAGTCCAATCATACCAACTAACGACACACAAGGGTAGGCACTTGGGTGTTGTATGCAATGTTCATGTAAAGTTTCTATTAATGTGCTGTCAAACATTGAAACCTTTATTTTCAACACTTTGTGTTCTTGGACAGATTTGTGTGCACCTTTGGAAGTGGCTTAGTGAATTGCAGTGAATGGTGAGACATAACGGTACCCCCCGCAGTGGTGATGAGTGTGAAAGGAATGGCTTGGGCATTGTAGGGATGGTGTTGGTGTGGGGTGGTGGCAACCTGATGCATCATGTGGCAGCCAGGGTATACAGTATCAAGTGAAGTAAATCTGGCCATGGTGAGACCATCCCTGGCCTCCCGAGCAGCAATGTGGTTGGGTGCTGATGCCCTCTGACCTGTGCAGCATCAGTTGATTGCGGAGAAGGTTGGTGGTGTTGTTGTTGGTGCTGCTGGTGTGCCTGGTGCTGCTGGTGTTGGGGCTGATCGTGGTGGGATTCTGAGGATCCAGGTGAGAGAGTATAAAGTGCACCCATGCTGATGGAATAGATGGCAGGTGAAGTAGAGATGACAGAAGCGATCTGTCAATGGTGAGAGAGGTAATGAGGTCAGACTGGATGGAGACTTGTGGAAAGACTTGCAGCATGGTGAATCTGTTGTGGAAATGCAGTGAGAAAGAGTTTGTGGCTGAGGGAAGATATCTCTGTAAGGTGGGAGCTTTTGCTGTACATTTGAAGCTGTCAACTCAACAGCTGATTCAATGGCCACTAAACCCCCGCCTCAGCTTCACAATCAGTGTGGACCCCATGGGCGAGCTGTTAAATGCAGAAGGTGAGCTGAAATTCCTTGTTAAGTGGCTCTAAACAAGCCACTAATGACCTGAATTGGGTCCCCCGCTGTCAACCCGCTGCTGCGTGTCGGGTCTGCTCAGTGCTGACAGACCCGGCATCGGGGAAAGGCATGTGGCGGCGGTTTCACAGCGGGGTCCTGACCCGCTGGGGAAAAAAACCACTTTCCCACCTGACCACCACCCACCCCCACCCCCCCCCCCCCCCCGCAAAATCCAGCGTTTGTGACAGTATAGTAAACTCTTTCGTATCCGGCACCTACGGGACCGGGATGGTGCCGGTTGATTAAAAATTCCGGATAACGGAGAGGTATACCTACTGAGGCAATTTATATATCGGCCGACCTCAGACCAGAAGAAGGTAATTCTGTGGGGGTGTTCCGAACTCAGGAGGGGAGGTAGGACATGGAGTGGCAATGGCCCAAGCTGGTTTTGTAAAAGCCGAAGGAGCAGAACCTGCTTATTCTGGCCCCACAAATATACAGTAAAACTTACCTTTGGGTTCTTCTTTGGCTGGGCGGCCAGCTGATACTGTGCGGAGAAGATTGCAGCGCCCACAGCGACAGCAGGAACAAGTGGTAAGTCACTCCCCACCATTTAAACATGCAGTTAGAATGTGCATTAATCAGAATACAATTTTGCCGGTTATTAAAGAATTCCGGATGATTAAGTGCCGTTTAAACAAGAGTTTACAGTACAATTAGATATTATTGGGATTACTTTTTTTATTCTACACGCTCTTTTTTCCATGCCACCCATTCAGCACTGTTAATTTTTTTCAAGTTACAATACTTACCTTTTCATTATTTCCTGTTTTTGTCAAACAAGTACACAAAAGGCCAAGGAAGGTGCTGGGAACCTGCACCCAGGTCCTCACCAATGCTGCTCTGAACTGGCCACCATGAGGCATGAAAAAGTAGCCAGAAAATTGCCTCTTTCTCTCTCTCCTTAATGGGAAAGTACCTGAATTCTCCCTAGAATAAAACAGATCAAGTCAGAAACCTGGCAGAGAGTACAACTGAACCTGAAGCAGCAGATGAGGGATCTGTCTTGGAAATTAAATTCTTTTTAAGAGGCTATGGGGAAAAGGGCAGGGGAATTGAAATTGCAACAGACTGCCAGTGCAGGTCAGATAGGCCAAGAAGCCTCCGTCTGTGTTGTAAAATGCTCTGGATCTAAGAGAAATCTGCTGTTTGCCCTTGCTTCCAATTAACCTTACCTCTTAATAGACTACAAGACCTGGTAGTTTGTAGTCTATATATGGTCTGTCACAGTCTTATTTGTCCATCAGTTGGAGAGATTTGGATGACTATTTCCTGTGCATGTATTGAAAGCAAATGGATTTATTGTTCACCCGGGGCATGCTACCTTCCCAGTTTATTTCATGCAGAAGGTCATGTTGCAGTTCCTAGGAAGCGTGAGCAGCACGGTGGGGCAGCACGGTGGCATAGTGGTTAGCACTGCTGCCTCACAGCGCCAGGGGCCCGGGTTCGAATCCGGCCTCGGGCGACTGTCTGTGTGGAGTTTGCACATTCTCCCCGTGTTTGCGTGGGTTTCCTCCGGGTGCTCCGGTTTCCTCCCACAGTCCAAAGATGTGCGGGTTAGGTTGATTGGCTGTGATAAATTGACCCTTAGTGTTAGGGGGATTAAATACGTGGGGTTACAGGGATAGGGTGGGATATGTGTTGGTGTAGGGGTTACGGGGATCGGGTGGGATATGTGTCGGTGCAGGCTCGATGGGCCGAAATGGCCTCTATCTGCACTGTGGGGTTTCTGTGATTTCTGTGATTCTGTGACGTGGTTCTTTGAGCTGGGCACAAGAAGAAAAAAAATATCTGAAGAACGCCTGAATTGTAACACCACTTCCCACCATTGTGTGCTGTCACCTGGTGATGCTTCTGCATACTCTTAACATCTGTTCCTACTAGTTCTTGAAAGTACCGTTCTGTGTCTCTCCTCCCTTGGTTCGTCCACTTCAATCCAAGCCTTCCTTACGTCCTGAGAATCAACTTCAAGAGCCTTGTGCTCATTTTCAATTCCCTGCAGAGCCTTGGCCCACCCTACTTGGGTAATCTTCACCAGCCATATGTCCCAGTCTGCACCCTCCATTCCTCTAAATCCAGATTACTAATGCTCCACTGGTCCCTCCACTCCACCAATCTTTGAACCAATTCGCCACTCTGGAACTCTCATCCAAAATCATTTTGTCTTGCTACCTGTAATGTTATCTTATATCGTAGTATTAAGAGGCTTACGAGTAGATATCGTTGAGTACTCTTTATTAGGTCTTGAGTCAGTGCCAGCTCGTGTAGTACTGCCGCATGGCCAAGATGGCTTCCTATTTATCCGACTGCCGTCAAGCAGCTGTCTTTACTACAGCTACCGTCAAGCAGCTGTCTTTACTACAGCTACAGTTATCTGTACATCTTTCCCCCTCAACAATGACATAAACAGTAAACACCATAACATAACATAACACATAGAACACATATTAACAACATATAAAAACAGTCAGTGTAACTACTATTAATTACTATTAACAACATGTAAAAACTGTCAGTGTAACTATACCTTGCAATAACTGCCAGTACATATAAACACTACCCACACCCAGAAGTCCATTAGCTGTTTACAGTCTTTCCCTTGTCTACAGGTCGAGTCTAACGACAGGCTTTCTGGTGCGCTGTGACCTGTGTAGCTGAGCGGGTATTTGCTGGGCCAACCCAGTTGTGTCCATTAAGTTCATGTCTGTACCACACGGATCCCTTGTCTCATTGTCACCCCTGTGTACTTCATCACTTTGTGGCATTGTCCTCGTCTCCTCGTGACTCTGTTGGATTTCCATCATCAGCTCATCCTCTCTGTCATCCTGCGGCTGATAGGTCTCGTAGTATTCAGTAGGTGCCTCCTGTTTCTGCGATACACATTGCCATTTTCTGTCATGACACTGTATGACCTGGGGGCAACCTGTTGTAGAACGGTGGCTCTTTGATTCCATGACCCAGGCCCTTCAATGCGAACTACATCCTTCTCCTGTAGAGGCACTAGTGCAGTGGCTGTGCGGTCATGGAGCGTTTTTTGTTTCCGCTGAAGTTTCCGGGCCTTGTCTGCCCATACCTCATCTCTGTGATCAGGTGTGACATGCCTGGGAAGTCGAGTACGGAATTTGCGACCCAGTAAGAGCTCAGCTGGAGACTTGCCACTTTCCAGCGGGGCCGCCCTGTACGACATCATGGCCAGATATGGGTCAGTGTTGCTGTGTGCTGCTTTCTTTAATAGTCTTTTCACAATCTGCACCCACTTCTCCGCTTTTCCATTGGCTTGAGGGTAGAGCGGGCTGGAGGTTACATGCTTAAACTCATACTCTGTAGCAAAGGACTGAAACTCATGACTGGCATAGGGAGAGCCATTATCAGAGACCAGAGTTAGAGAGATGCCCTGCCTGGAAAAGATTGACTTCAGGTGAGTTATCACAGCTCTTGACAGCTGCTTGACGGCAGTCGGATAAATAGGAAGCCATCTTGGCCATGCGGCAGTACTACACGAGCTGGCACTGACTCAAGACCTAATAAAGAGTACTCAACGATATCTACTCGTAAGCCTCTTAATACTACGATATAAGATAACATTACATGATACCAGGATTTATAGAACGCACGATACGGGCATACGACAATGGAAGGGATAAAACCACCGACTAGCCTGCAACTTGAAGGAAATCTGGACGAAAATTGGCGCGAATTCAAACAACGCTTTCTTCTCTACCTCACAGCGATCGACGCCACGACTAGCTCTGGAACACGTAAGGTAGCTTTGTTGCTAACAGTGGCTGGCTCGCAGGCAATCGAGCTGTATAATACATTTACGTTCGCAGCTGAAGGTGACAAAAATGATCTGGACAAGGTGATAGATTTGTTCGATAAATACTGCACACCTAAAAAGAATGAAACGTTCGAGAGATTTGTTTTTCGCTCCCGCGGGCAAAAGCAAGGAGAATCCTTTGATGTTTTTCTGACGGACTTAAAAACAAAAGCACAAACATGTAACTTTGGAGACTTGAAGGAATCGATGATACGCGAGCAGGTCGTTTTCGGAATACTTGACAAGAAGGTGAGGGAGAGAATGCTTAGGGACAATGACTTAACTTTGGATGCTGCAGTAAAAATGTCATGCTTCTGAACTCTCAGCCATGCACATGCAAAAATTCGATGGGAGAACTACAGCAACGGGCGTGAGAGCGCTAGGACTGGACAACCTGCCAGTGGATGTAGTACACAGAAGGGACACAAGAGGGCACACAGAGTTCAGGACTATGATGCCATACGATTGCAGACAGTGCGGCAATAGACACGTGGCAAGACAGTGTCCGGCTTATGGCAAGAACTGCGCAAAATGTAAAGGCAGGAATCACTTTGCTAAAATGTGCTTTTGGGAAGAGAAAACCGAAGATAAAAAGACAGTGCATGCTATTGAGACTGAAGACACGGAATCGGAGACTTTGTATGTTGGAATGGTGCAAAATGACTTAAAACAGGGTAAAGATATGGAAAAGGAAGTACATTCCGTAGGACTAAAGACTGAAGTTTGGATAGCCCCCTTGCTGGTAAATGGCACCATTGTTCCCTTCAAGCTAGATACAGGTGCTAAGGCAAACCTCATAAGCTGGAGTGATGCACGGAATCTCAAAGTGAGACCAAAAATACTGAACGACAGTGGCTTTGAAGGCGTACAATGGACAAAGTATTGAAACAAAAGGAACGTGTAGACTGAATGTTAAGGTAAAAAATCGCATTCACCCATTGACGTTTGTTATAGTGCCTGAAGGACATGAGTCACTGTTGGGGGATAAGGCATGTGTGGATTTGGGCTTGGTAAAACGAGTCTATACTATTAATGAACTGAACTGTGTGCAGAGTGCCCCCCAAGACAGTACAAATATAAAGCATGATGCTATAACACACAAGTACGCGGATGTATTTCAGGGTTTCGGAGCACTGCCCTTTACATACTCCATCAAACTGAGAGATGACACACAACCTGTGATTCACGCACCCAGGAGAGTTCCGGTGGCCCTCCGTGAGAAATTGCGGAAAGAGCTAGACCGCATGGAGGGACTAGGTGTCATAAAGAAGACTGAGGAACCGACTGACTGGGTAAATTCCATGGTTTGCGTCAATTCAAAAAAGACTGATAAATTGCGTGTCTGCATGGATCCCAAGGACCTTAACGCTAATATAAAAAGAGAGCACTATCAAATCCCAAAGAGAGAGGAAATAGTCAGCGAAATGACAGAAGCAAAATTCTTCTCCAAGATGGACGCCTCGCATGGATTCTGGCAGCTGAAACTTGATGAAGAGAGTACTAAGCTGTGCACCTTTAACACCCCGTTTGGTCGATACTCTTACCAGCGCCTGCCCTTCGGCATTAGCTCCGCCCCAGAAATCTTCCACAGAGCAATGGAGCAAATCATCGAGGGCCTGGATGGTGTGCGGGTGTACGTGGATGATCTGGTAGTATGGGGCTCCATTCAGGGAGAGCACGACACCAGACTGGAAAAAACACTTCAGAGGATACGGCAGTATGGACTCAAACTAAATAAAGACAAATGTCAGTTCAGCGTCAATGAAATCACATTCCTCGGGGACAAGATTTCTGCAGAAGGGATTCAGCCAGACAAGTCAAAGGTAAAGGCCATGCATGACATGGAAAAACCGAAGGACAAGAAAGGGGTTCAGCGGGCCCTTGGCATGGTTAATTACCTTGGGAAATTCATTCCAAATCTGGCAGTGAAAACCACTCACTTGAGAAAACTGCTGCACCAAGAGACAAAGTTCCAATGGGGACATGAACATGAGAATGAATGGAAGGGGCTGCTACACATTCTAGCAAGTGAACCCCTACTGAAGTTCTTCTGCCCTGAAAAGAGGACAAAAGTGTCCACAGATGCCTCTAAGGATGGATTAGGGGCTGTCCTTCTACAGGAAGATGAAGGAGAATGGCGACCAGTGGCATATGCGTCACACTCCATGACGGCTACAGAGTGCCGGTATGCGCAAATAGAGAAAGAGTGCCTGGGCTTGGGATTTGGGTGTGAAAAATGTCATACCTACATCTATGGACTTCCCAAGGTTATCCTAGAAACTGACCATAAGCCACTGCTAGGGATCGCAAAAAAGAATCTGTGTGACATGTCATCACGGATACAGCGCCTAATGATGAGACTACAATGCTATGATTTTGAGCTCACATATGTGCCAGGGACACAAATGTTCATTGCAGATACACTATCCAGGGCTGCGCCTCGTGCCACACAAAACAGTGAAACAGAAGAGGATGTGGACCTTCATGTGGATATGGTCAATGCAGCATTGCCCGCCTCACAGGAACAACTATCAAAGATAGCCACAGAGACATCAAAGGACCCTGTTCTGAGGAAAGTGATGAGAAATCTTCAAGAGGGTTGGAAGAAAGGGTCATGTAAACAATATCATCATATTCAGTCTGAGCTTTCTGTGGTCAATGGACTACTGCTTAAGTGTGACAGGATTGTAGTGCCCATCTCTATGCGACGAGAAATGCTTAACAGGATACATGAAGGGCACCTGGGTGTGGAAAAGTCAAAAAGGAGAGCACGTGAGGCACTCTACTGGCCAAACATGAACTCTGATATTGACCAGATGATCAGTGAGTGTGCTACATGTCAGGAGTATCACTACAAGCAAACAAAAGAGCCCCTCATTACCACAGAGCTCCCATCACAACCTTGGGAAAAGGTAGGAACTGATATTTTTCACTACGAAGGAAAAGACTATTTGTTAGTTATTGATTATTACTCTAATTATCCTGAGATTGCTCTCCTACCCAGCACCACGTCAAGCAGCTGTCTTTACTACAGCTACAATTATCTGTACACTACCGACCTTCAAAAGCCTCCTAAAAATCTTTAAAAACACTTTAAAAAGTGTCAGCTGTGGCTTAGTGGCAGTACTCCCGCCATTGAGTCAGAAGATCATGAGTTCAAGTCCCACTTCAGAGACTTGAGATGATAATCCATGCTGTCGAGGCGCCGTCTCTCAAATGAGACATTAAACCGAGATCCCGTCTGTCCCCTCAGGTGGATGCAAAGGATCCCATGGCACTATTCGAAGAGCAGGAGAGTTCTCCATGGTGTCCTGGCCAATATTCATCCTTCAACCTACATCACTAAAAATTAGATTATCTATCCATTATGTCATTGTTGTTTGTAGCACCTTGCTGTGTGCATACTGGCTCCTGCGTGTCCTACAATACAACAGCGCTTCAAAAGTACTTATAATTTTTTCCACCCCTTTGTTTTGGGTCTTCCTTTCCCCCCCCCCCCCTTTCCTTTTGTTTCTCTCTCCCACCTGGCAGCTGTCTCCTATCCTGCCAGCACACTTCACACCTAATCTCAGCTGTCTTTTGTCTCCACTGGCCTATTACCATCTCGTCTGGTTTCGAATACCTTTTATTGTCTCTTTTACTTCTTCTGTTCGATCACAGCCCTGCCTTCGATCTATTTTCTTTTCTTTCCAGTTTTGAAGAAGGGTTTCGACCCGAAACGTCAACTCAAATTTCTCTCCACGGATGTTGCCTGACCTGCTGAGTTTTTCCAGCAATTTCTGTTGTTACTTCAAAAGTACTTCATTGACTGTAAAGCGATTTGGGACGTTCTTAGGTCGTGAAAGGCGCTACATAAAAGTAAGTCTTTTTTTCTTTTTCTTTGACTGGTCCACTCTCTATTAAACTCCTTTACTTTCTGCTCATTGTCCACCTTTTCCTTCTCTGAGATATTCTTTTACATGAGGATCACTATATAAACGGCACTTCTTGTATTCCGACTCTAACCAGTCATCCATTGCTGACTAACATTGCGCCAGTCTCCGCACAGCACGAGTCCCTTCACATTTTCTTCCTGAGGCCATCTCATACAAATTTCTAAATCTATTCTGAACGTCAATCCAAAAAAAAGGTCAGCTTCAGGCACCAAGTCAAATTTTTGCATCAATAGATTAGCACAGGAAATGCAACTGCCTCAGTCTGTTACATTTTTTACATTGCAGCGGATATTTCTCTCTGGCCAGACTTTAATTATGGCAATAAAATTCCTTTCAACACTTCCAGATTGCTGTCGCCAAGGTGTTGACAGCTGTCTGAAATGTGCAAAATCTCCCCATCGCCTCAGAGCATTTCCGACTGATTTTGGTTGCATTGTCCAAAGATTGTTTTCTTGATGGTCAAGTTGAGCTTGTGGATCTTCAAAGCTGCATTGTTCCAGGAAAACTCCACTGAACTGTCCAATAACATGTGTGGAGCTCAGAACATGCACACATCTCCACCTCATAGGGACACCACCCAAAGATGTGTGAGAAACACTACGCTTGTTTGCTGATTACCCAGCCAGTCCTCCACTGTTCAGCGACATTGCACTGTCAGTCTCCGAACAGCACGAGTGCAGTCTCCACACACGGCACGACTGCAACTCTCTTGCGACACTCCCATGTAAACAGCCTGTAATATATGTGGGTAGAACAAATGAAGGACAGAGACAGGATGAGTTGCTAGTTCACGTGCTTGCTTTATTAGGCCAGAGCAAACTGAGCATGCTCATACCAAACCATGTGATAACACATTACACTGCTTTCCCCCTTAAAAAGAATGTACATATTCCCCTCTCAAATACAACAAAACTCTGGTCCCACCTTTCCCAGCATTACATGTACCACGTAACAAAAACTCCTGGCTTTTTTTCTTTTAAATGAACTATAAATCCAGTTTAATAACAGGTTGGCAGAGCCTTCCTGATCTCCTTACTGAAGGTTTTGGTCTGAACTCAAAGATGATCCTGTTTCTATCTCAGACTTGTTTGAACCTGGTACTTCAGTTACTGAAGTCTGAACTGAGTCAAACTCATGTATGTGTTCATGACCAAGTGGTTCACGATCACGTCTTGGTTTATCTCTAGCGGAGATCATTTGATCTACATGAACATTTCGGATGTCGTCACCAATTTCAAACAAATATCTCTAGGTTCCACCAACCTCTACTATGGTTCCGACATCCCACTTGTGTGAACTTGACTTGCCGGAGGACTGAGAACACAAACACACTCGGTTTGTTTGAAACTGCGTTCTTTCTGATTGGTGTCATAATAACATTTCTGACTCAACTGTTTCTGTTCAATTCTTGAGGCCAAATTTAGTTGAACAAGATTCAGTTGTGTTCTCAATCTCCTGTTCATCAAGAGTTCTGCTGGGGTATGTTCAGTTGTAGTGTGTGGAGTAGTTCTGTACTTCAGCAAGAAATATGCCAAACGTTGCTTCATGCTGAGTCCCGAACAACCCTGCAACATTTGTTTTTGGAGAGCTTCTTTCACTATTCTGACTGACATTTCGACTGCTCAGTTTGAAGCTGGATGATATGGCGGAACGAGAGTGTGTTTGATACCGTTCCGTTTCATGAGTTCTTGGAATAGAGCAGAATGGAACTGAGGGCCATTGTCAGAAACAAGCTCTTCAGGTAAGCCATGACATTGCAAAGATAGACCTCCACTCATCTATGGTACTCTTTGTAAGTGGTACTTGATTAAACTTACTCTCATATGTGTCCTTACTCATGAAAGTGCAGTCGATACACATATATCAATATATTGCTCATTGATCAAAAGTTTTGTATGGAAGTCTTTCTCACGACTGCTCGCATTGCTGCTAGTGGCATAGATACAGTAGATGCCTAGTTCTTCAACATCAGGTGGGTTCACTTCAATATTGTGAACTCCTCCCTTTTGTTGTTGCTGCTTTGCATTGTCACTAGAATGGTTCTTACTTCCTGCTTTAGATCTAGCTCTGCAAGCTGTTGAAATATGGCCTTGCTTCTGGCAGTGAAAACACTTCACATTTCTGTATTGGCAGGACTGTGGTGAGTGATTTCCATTGCAGCGATAACAGTTCACTAAACTGCTCTCACTGACATGCTTTTGACTCGGTCTCACAGCTTTAGGTTTGGCAGTGGCTTTGTGACTGGAGACCTCAGCTGTACTAGTCACTTGAGTTGGATGGAGTTCCCTAGTATTCTTAGACACCATCTCCATAGATAGGGCAATTTTGCATGCTATGTCAAACGTTAGGTTCGAAGTGTTCAGTAACTTGGACTGTGTGCATTCATCCACCAGTCCACACAAAAACTTATCTCGCAACGCACGATCCAAAAATGTGTTGAAGTTATAATGCAAAGACAGATAGCTCTCTGCTATCTCTAACAGCTTTGGGTCGAAATGGTCCTCGAGTTTCTCGACAATGTCTTCAAAGGACGCATTCTTCGCTTTCCCTGGCACGAGCAGGATTGTCAACGCTCCGTAGACATCTGGCCCAATCTCCGTTAGAAAAATTGCTTTCTTCCGTTCACGAATTACTTCATTTTGAGCTTGAACATTCTCATCTGCACCTTCGGTCTCAATAATGTTATTGGCCTTAAAAATCATCTCCATCCGCTCAATGTAAGAACTGAATGGTTCGTGAGCTCAGTCATACATGCCGAGGTTTCCGATGAATCCCGTAGGCGCGGCCATGATTGTCCCGATCCCGTTGATCAGTGACTCAGCACGCTACCTGTGTGCCTGTGAGAATCAACGTCACTGTTGCTGTGTATACATACATGCGAAGGTGAAGCATAGACGATTCTGCATGGTATTAATGGTAAAACATCGCAAAAATTCAGTTTAGGTGTCACAAATTCACCTTAAACTTGTCCACTTGAAGATTGAACACTGTGTCCTTCCATGAGCCCTTAAAATGGCTTTGGGATCCCATCCTCGTCGCCAAAATGTAGTATTCTTGGGTAGAACAAATGAAGGACAGAGACACGATGAGTTACTAGTTCATGTGCTTGCTTTATTAGGCCAGAGCGAACTGAGCATGCTCATACCAAACCATGTGACAAACCATGTGATAATACATTATACGGCCCAACCTATCTTGTTCCTGCACCAGTGGATGGCCACTTTTTTGTGGGTCTCCAAGTCCGCCATTTGAACAGTCTCCTCAATGGATCCCATTGGTCTCCAAGAGACCAGTGGCTGACTTCCAGTATAAAATGTGCATGGGGAAGTCATTTGGCATCACTCTCAGGTTCCGGACTGCACCCAGCCCAGGTTTATCCTGGTTCACCATGACAACGTATTACCAGCTGTGACCGTGTCTCAAAAGCACTCATTCTTCTTCATTAAATCAACCAGTTTCTTCTTTTGTTTTTATGGAAACACACAGTAGCCTTTCATAATCCAAGGTTAGATGGAAACCAGACTGAGTTACCACCTTCTGAACAACCAGATAATCTGTTTTAGTGATGTTGGTGAGCAATAACTATTGGCCTGGACACCAGGAGAACTCACCTGCTCTTCTTCAAGTATGAATTTATGATTTTTATGACATCAGCGCCGACCTGTATGGCTGCTGTTTTACAAGCTCCTCCCCAACTGGTATTTTAATGTTGTATTTAATTTATTTATTTGTATTTAATGTATTTAATATTGTATTTTAATATATCGTACTGTTAGTTTTTAGTCTTCTACTGTTTAGTATTTAGCACTCTAGTTTTAGTATTAGTAATTTAGTTGTTTTTTAAAAAAATATTCTACTGTTTAACCGACCTGTATGGCTGCTGTTTTATGAGCTCCCCAACTGGTATTTTAATGTTGTATTCAATGTATTTAATGTTGTATTTTAATATATCGTACTCTTAGTTTTTTAGTATTCTACTGTTTAGTATTTAGCATTCTAGTTTTAGTATTAGTAGTTTAGTTGTTTTTTTTTAAAATATTCTACTGTTTAACCGACCTGTATGGCTCATGAGGGTAGCCGCTGTTTTACAAGCTCGTCCACAACTTTCCACTTTATTTATTATTTTATTGTTATTATTAAACAATTTTGTAAGTACTGTTTCTTCACTTATCCGCTACGACCGTCAATCACTTCTGGACATAAGATCGTCCGGAGATATAGGACCTACCCCCGATTTTTCGAACTGGGATTCTGCTGCTACTACCATCTACCCTCCCACCTGCTTACCTGACTTCATTCCTGTGATCAGGAAGCGACGACGGCGCAAGCGGGGCAGACGAGCAGGTGCATTAGTGAAGCTGAGGCGACGTGAACACCACCCCCTGCTTCCGAGTATTCTCCTGGCGAATGTGCAGTCACTGGACAATAAGTTGGACGAACTCAGAGGGAGGCTCACCTTCCAGCGAGACATTAAGAGCTGCAATGTCTTGATTTTTACTGAGACTTGGCTTGATCCATCGACACCAGCTTCGGCCATTCAACCAGAGGGATTCAACATTCACCGGCTAGACCGAACAAAGGACTCGGGGGAAAATAGAGGGGGTGGAGTATGCTTTATAATCAACAATTCTTGGTGTTCCGACGTGGAACTACTTACATCTTCTTGTTCACCCGATCTTGAACACCTGATGATCAAATGCCGACACTTCTACCTCCCGAGAGAGTTCTCATCCGTGATCATTACAGCGGTGTATATTCCACCACAGGCTGATGCAAATAGGGCACTAAACAAGCTGTATGGGATCATTACAGGCTTGAAACTTCCCATCCAGAGGCTGCATTCATCGTGGCTGGCGATTTCAACAAAGCCAATCTGAAGAAAGTACTGCCTATATACCATCAGCATATCACCTGCCCAACGCGAGTCAAGAACACACTAGATCACGTTTACACTCCATTCCGGGATGGATACAAGGCCCTCCCCCGCCCTCCCTTCGGCAAATCAGATCACGACTCCATCCTGCTGCTACCCACCTATAGGCAGAAACTGAAACAGGAAAAGCCTGTGATGAGATCTCTACAACGCTGGTCGGATCAATCAGACGCTATGTTACAAGACTGTTTTGATTCCACTGACTGGGATATGTTTCGGAATGCCTCGGACAATGACATCAACACATATACAGATTCAGTCATTAGTTTCATAAACAAGTGCATAGATGACGTTGTTCCGAGGATTGTTGTACGAACATTTCCCAACCAGAAACCATGGGTAAATGGCAATATCCGTGTTATGCTAAAAGCACGGTCCATCGCATTCAACTCTGGGGACATGGATGAGTACAAGAAATCAAGGTACGACCTCAGAAAAACCATCAAAAATGCAAAAAGACAATACACGGACAAAGTGGAGTCACACTATCATAGCTCAGATTCGCGAAGGATGTGGAGTGGACTACAATCTATTACAGACTACAAAGGGAAACCCAACTGTGTCATGCCCAGCAATGCCTCTCTCCCGGATGAGCTTAACACTTTTTACGCCCGGTTTGAGGCCAACAACAACTGGCCTGTTACAAGGTCGCCCGCGGCTCAGGACGACCGGGTCTTCTCAATCTCCGTGGCTGACGTGAGCAAGACCTTTAAGAGAGTGAACACCCACAAAGCACCCGGTCCAGATGGAATCCCTGGGCGTGTCCTTTAGAGCATGCGCTGACCAGCTGGCAGCCGTGTTTACGGATATATTCAACCGTTCACTGTACCAGTCTGTAGTCCCCACCCGCTTCAAGATGACATCGGTTATTCCAGTCCCCAAAAAAACAAAAGTAACCTGTTTAAACGACTACCGCCCCATAGCACTCACTTCTGTCATCATGAAGTGCTTTGAGAGGCTGGCACACTGGACCCACTCCAATTTGCCTACCGCCCAAACAGATCTAGGGGTGATGCCATCGCCACTGTACTGCACACTGCCTTATCACACCTGGATAAGAGGAACACCTATGTGAGAATGTTGTTCATTGATTATAGTTCAGCATTCAATACCATTATCCCCTCCACGCTTGTCAACAAGCTCAGTGAGCTAGGACTTAACACCTCCCTATGCAACTGGATCCTGGACTTCCTGACGGGAAGACCCCAGGTGGTGAAAATAGGCAGAAACACCTCCTCCACACTGATCCTGAACACGGGAGCTCCCCAGGGTTGTGTGCTCAGCCCCCTTCTGTACTCCCTGTTTACTCACAACTGCGTGGCCACGCACAACTTCAACTCCATCATCAAGTTTGCTGATGACACTACTGTTGTAGGCCTGATCACAGATGGCGACGAGACAGGCTACAGGGAGGAGGTAAGAGCCCTAGGAGAATGGTGCAAGTACAACAACCTCTCCCTCAACATCAGCAAAACAAAGGAGATGATCGTGGATTACAGGAAGCGGCAGGGGAAGGGACACACCCCAATCTACATCGAAGGGGCTGAGGTGGAGAGGGTCAGCAGCTTCAAATTCCTGGGTGTATTCATTACAGAGGACTTAATGTGGTCCCATCACATCGACGTCGTAACCAAGAAGGCATGCCAACGCCTGTTCTTCCTCAGGAGACTGAAGAAATTTGGAATGGCCCCCCAGATTCTCACCAACTTCTACCGGTGCACCATCGAGAGTATCCTGTCCGGCTGCATCACTACCTGGTATGGCAACTGCACCGCCACAGACCCCAAGGCTCTACAGATGGTAGTGAAAGCTGCACAACACACTATAGGAATTAAACTACCTGTTGTGCAGGATATCTACCCCGAGAGATGCCAGGGGAAGGCCCTGAGAATCATTAAAGACGCGAGTCACCCCAGCCACAACCTCTTCGCCCTGCTCCCATCCGGTAAGAGATACTGAAGCATACGGTCTCATACCAACAGGTTTCGAAACAGCTTCTACCCCCAGGCCATAAGACTCATGAACGATTAATTTATTA
The DNA here is from genome assembly GCF_052327205.1 of Somniosus microcephalus. Lineage (NCBI taxonomy): Eukaryota > Metazoa > Chordata > Chondrichthyes > Squaliformes > Somniosidae > Somniosus > Somniosus microcephalus. The sequence goes on along the minus strand of NC_141002.1, from coordinate 22,471,368 downwards.
TTATTTATTACTGTTGTTTTATTTATTATTACTGTCTTTCTATTAGTATTTCTATTAGTATTTTTATCATTGTTATGCCATATTTATTCCAATGTTGGGAGGACTCGTAAAAATCAACATTTCATTGTGCAGTACACACGTCTGCTGCATATATGACAAATAAAATTGAATTGAAAAAGTAGCACCACGGGTCTTTTACATCCACTTGAGAGGGAAGACAACACCTCTGACAGTGCAGAACTCCCTCAGCACTGCAATTAAGTATCACCCTAGATTATGTGCTAAATCTCTGGATTGGGACTGGAACCCATGATCTTCTGTCTCAGAGGCGAGAATGCTACCACTGAGCCACGGCTAACACCGGAGACATTCCTGCTGAAGTACTTTTGCATTCAGGAAGATTCAAATACTAGGTTTTCCTAGATAGGACCTTCACCAAAGTGCTTAAGCTGCCCAGCGCACCAGCAGTCCTATCCACAGTTCACAACACAGTGACACAAAAATATCACCAACATTGTCCTTTGCCTATCCATTAATCTGCTAATACCTTATTTTGTGTAATCAGAAGGAAACTCTCTGGACAAAGTTGAAATGAATGCAACCAACATGATGCCCTAAAATGAGTCGAGTGCCCTTGGTAACCGTGTACGGGGTATGTGTTCAATAACCAAACTCATTTCTCCTTCTAGTGTGGGAGCAAATGAGGCAGTGGACTACTTGCTGTGAGTAGAGCCTCTTGCAGTCTGATCGTGTGCCCTACCAGATTATAGTCAGGGAACAAGTTGGATGACTAAAATAAAAACGGAAAATGCTGGAAATACTCAGCAGGTCAGGCAGCATCTGTGGAGAGAGAAACAGAGTTAACGTTTCAGCTCGATGACTTTTCGTCAGAACTATAGTCAAGTTGGATGACTATATTTGTCCTCTTTGCACCTTGGCTAGGGAGGGAAAACAATAAGCCAGGTTCCTGCTCCTGATTGCCAACCAGCGGCACCTGCTGGAAAGTGTGTGGATATTGGGTAAGATAAGCTGAGATGGGCATATAGCCAATCAGTACTCAGCGTCCAGGGACACACAGGTGAGGAATGGGCCTTCTGGAACCATACCCCAGTAACGAGTCAGCTCTTCAGGAAAGCAGGAGAACAACTGGTCAAAAATAAAGACAGAAAGATTTAAGAAATAAAACACATCTTAATCTGCCTGATCCAAAGCAGCATAATGTGGCATGGCCATTACTGAGCCAACAGAAGATGGCTACGGGCATGAAAACTGACAAGGTTAACGTCTGCACTTTGCTGCCGATAACAATAAATCAAGTCTGCAAGATCATACTTGGAAAACAAAATAGACAGCTGTCTGACTGTTATAAAGTGTGGCATGCTATGTGTCACTGGTGCCAACCCATAAATTGCTTGCTTTAATAATGCTGGTACAAAATATGATTTGTGTGGCATCAAAGAAGATGAAATAGGGCCCGTTGTAGTTTCTTAAATTTGTTTTTGGGATATGGGCGTCGCTGGCAGGACCAGTATTTATTGCCCATCCCTAGTTGCCCTTGAAAAAGTAGCGACAGCCTTCTTGAACCGCTGCAGTCCGGGGTTGAAGGTGCTCCCACAGTGCTGTTAGGTAGGGCATTCCAGGATTTTGACCCAGCAACGATGACGGAACGGTGATACATGTCCAAGTTGGGATGATGTGTGACTTGGAGGGGAACTTGTAGCTCATGGTGTTCCCATGCACTTGATGTCCTTTTGTCCTTCTGGGTGGTGGAGGTCGCGGGTTTGGGAGGTGCTGTCGAAGAAGCCTTGGCGACTTGCTGCTGTGCATCTGTAGATATTACACACTGCAGTCATGGTATAGTGGGGTGCAGATCAAGCGGGGTGCAGATCAAGCTGGCTGCTTGATAGACACCCCATCCATGAGTTCCATTATTTCACTGTCAAAGGATTCATGAGTATAATCGCTGATCAGATAGTTGTGTGATTGCAATTGTAGCTAAATAGGGGAGAGGTTCTGACCCTAAACTATGTAAAGACTACTGCATTCTAATCAAAATTTCTAATCAAAGTTTCTATTCAAATTCTAATGAAAAAGTCTTGCACAGGCATGATGGGCCAAATGGCTTCCTTCTGTGCTGTATCATTCTATGAAAACCCCACACTCCTAATGGGGAGCTGCACCCAGAGGGAGCATGGATGGGAGATGCAGTCTACACTCCCTGCGAGCAGGGCTCCCCGCAAGAAGTGCAAAATTTCCCCTTATAAGCAAGTTTGGCAAGAACATTCTTAAAGAACTCTGAGAAATTGATATCATTGCAGTTCAGATGTGAAGTCTGCCAAAACTGCAGCTTCGTTTAGGTATGGACAATGTTGCTTCAGGATCATAAGGACTAAAGCACCGTTCTGTCCCTGAAAACACTGAGCTGTTTCAACACAGAGATAATGCAGTGAAATACCTCCCAGCTACATGAATGGAGCAAGCATTTGGCTTAGTGGTAGCGTTCCTGCCACTGAGCCTCCGAGGGTTCGAACCTCGCTCCAGACAGACCCGGCAAGAGAAGACCAGCACTTTTGCTCTCAATTCCGGGTTGCTATCCAGAGATATATTCACTTCTGGTGGTTTTGCATGCCCCTTATGTGTTGTGGGAGCCCATAAAACCCTCCCGCCGTATACAAGACTAACGACCCTATCGGCTGGTATAAAGATGGTTATAGCCACGGAAGGAGTGTTCACGTCGTGGCCTGTCAGGCTGTTAATCAGCAGGCAAATCCTTCCACTATTTTCCAAGGCGACGGTGAGGTGGAGGCCGCGGCGACCGGAGGATGTGTTCGGCGAGTCGGGCGGAGGCAGCGCAGCGCATCGAGCAGCAGCAGCAGCCACGACGACTCGCAGTCCGACTGGGAGGAGGGGAGCCGGGAATGGTGGCCAGAGGGTGAACGGGAGAAGCAGGCCACCACACGTGGAGCCGAGCCGGCAACAGTGAGGAGGCGGCCGCGGTGACGAGGAGGACGGAGCGGCTGAGGGACATCGTGCTCCCACTGCCACTGGATGCCAAAGAATTGACTTTCTGAACACGGCGCTGTAAGAATAGCTGACGTGTCCCGACGGGGAGTAAGCATTCCATTGTACTAGTTACATATGGCAAATAAAATTGAATTGAATTGAAGATTAAAAAAACAACTTTCCATGATTTCCGTCATCATTTGGGGGATGAACTTCACTACTGGAGATCCATGTAGAGCTTTTCACCCATACATTCCTTCTTCTCCCTCCCTCCCCACCCCCAATTGAAGAACCCAGCTGAAGGGCCACAGTGGAAGACATCTGCCAAGGTTGCAAAAAAGAATAGTCAGTTGATTAAGTGGTGCCAAGACTGAAGATAACAGGAGGAAGGACAGACTGAGAGAAGTAAGAATTCCATAAGGTCTTGGGAAAGAATGAGTAGGATGTGCAATGAATGGTGATTTCAACACAATGAGGTGGATGTGCAGTTCAAGAGAAACAAGTGGGGCGAGTTCAGGGGAGTACTGACCATAGTCGTATATTGATAAAACAATAAAAAACAAGAAAGGTTGTGATTTAAGACAGGTCGGAGGCTAGAGGTGGAAGAGAGATCACCTCATAATCTTTCTCTTGTATCCCGCCCAGGAGTGTGTGAGAAGTGTTAGTAGAGCTCCCTCGGATATAGAAATTACTAGACGAAAAAAGACCCAAGGACAATATAGTTCATTTTCTACCATCCTGGTAGTCGCATGATACAATATGGGAGTGTTATTCAAGCTTTGGATGAACTTGGACTATGTAGACAGTTGTGAGCTACTAATGGGGGAATGTGGTTAGGGGTCAATACACTGGGGCAGAGGGGTAGACTCCTGTCCATAGGATCACAGCCATGATTATTAGTTAAGAGTTGAGGCCCAATGATGTCCTCTTCTAGGAGATTTTAAGCTGTGGCTTTATATCGATGCTAACGCCCTGACCCTTATCGCATGATGCAATCTGCATTGGCTGATAATGATGGGAACATATGAGAATGCTGACTTTAAAGAGCCTTGGCTTAGGAAGCGTGCAGAAACGGTTCATTAAACTCATGAACTTTGGAAGTAAAACTGGTTACTTATAACTATCTAACTTCCTAAAGGGTGATGCTCACCAAAGAATGCTCAATACTCTTGTTCTGGTGCATTCCTGAACTGGTTATATAAACTGACGTGACAACCACAAAGAAAGCCAGCATTTATCTATTGTTGCTATTTCATAAAGTATTTTGCAAGTTGCTGAAACAATTAAATCACCTTTCTAGCACTAATCTACTACAGTACATCATGAAACAGTAATATTGGCCCAGAAATTCGGGTCCCAACGCGTGAGTACGGACAGAGTAACCACGCGTGGACCCGATGGAAGTGCCGGTTTCTTGCATGCACAGCGCATGCGTGGGAAAACGGCACTTCCGGTCCCCTGAACGAAGGGGTTAAGAGGTGAAATGCGTGCGACGTATGAGGCAGCGCGTGCGCGTTGAACTTCCATTTTTTTGACAGGCTTGCCCGTGTGTGAAGGCCTGTACTTTTTGCACATTTAAAAACCAGACGTAAGTACTTGGTTTTAAAAGGTAAGTGGTCTATTAATTAAAGTTAGAATTTTTTTTCCACAGGTTTATTATTTTTAAAGACTTTACAGTAAGGTAAGTGTATTTTTAGACCCAATTTTTAAAGAAATTATTTTTTTCAAAAATTTGATTAATTGTTTAAATTAGTTTTTTACAGTTATTAATAGTTCATTTAATTAGTGGGATGTTTTTTTAACTTTTATTTGAAGTTTAAGTACTGTTTTGGGCGCCCGGAGTTTTCATGAGTTTGACAGTTCTTACTATCAAACTCATGAATGAACTTTTGCAACCTCCGATTGGTTGCCCAGTGCTCACGTGATCCCAGCCGGCTCATCACACTAACTACGCCGCTGGATCACGCAAGCACAGCGCGTCGGGAGCTGCAGCGGGCCACAGACCGGAAATGCACGCAGGCCCAGGCCTCAACGGCCGGTGTGCTAGGTAAGTGCAGGTCGGGGGCTTGCACCCGCGGGAAGCCCCCGACCCGAATTTCTGGGCCATTAATGAACAGTAAAATCAATACCTGCCAAAGGCCATATCAACATATTCTGGCAAAAATGAATATGGAAATATAAAAGGAAAACAAAGCAAGTTCTTGTTTATAAAAGAGTCACTTAATACAAACCTCGTGCGATGACAAACGTTTCCCTCTGCCTTGCCAGAAGTTCCATTGTATGCACCAGGGGAATGTGCATCTTGATAAGATGACCCCCTGATAAAAGCTACTCTGCTGATTCCCTCAAGAGTTTGAAAGAAAGAGATATAACTGTAAAAACGGCCAACGGACACACAAAGATTTACCTAAAGTAGAGCATTGTCTCTGCGGGCTGGTCACAGGAACAAAAGAAATTATAATTTTCTCTCAAGTGCGGTGAAAATGCCATTATCTACACTAATGGCAGCGTATTCCCTCGTCGATTATGGAAATTGGCTGATTATCAACAGTCTCCAAATTTTGTTTTCGTACGTATAGTAAGTCAATGCCCGAGGCATGGGAATGAAGACAAGTCAAATACAAATAACAAAAGAAACATTATGTAGTTCTATTCCCCAAGAAAAGAATATGAAATGCAAGTAACAAAAGAAGCCGTGTCTAACTCAAGGCTTTGTCCTGTGACAATCTGGATGAAACGAAAGACTTGAATTTATATAGCAACTTATTATGTCTCAGAGATATTTCAAAGCGCTTGACATACAACAAATTACAAATTACTTTGAAATGTAATGATTGTTGTTATGTGGGCAATCCTGGTGGCCACTTTTTGCAAAGCAAGGTCCAACAAACAGCAAGAAGAAGAAATGACCAGTTGACTTAATTTTGATGGTTCAGGGTGGGATTCTGGCCAGGAGACTGGGAAAACTACCCACTGTTTTTCAAAATATTTCTATTGGATCTTTAACATCTACCTAAACAACGTGGAACAGGCAGATGGGGCAACTCAGAAGAAATAATTGGAATGTTGGGCAATAGAGTCAGATAACCCAAGCTCCACTGTAGTGAACTAAAAAAATGCTGATTTTCCAAGAGCTGACTCGCTGATGTAAGTTACCAAGCCTGAGCGATGGAAGGCGGCTTGAGATATGAAATGGTTTTAGTGGTTCCCATAGGACTTAGGGCAGGAAATAGGAGATTGACACCTGAAGAGCTGCTTGGCTTGTAATCCCTGACTTCAAGTGTAAAATTAATCAGTAGGCGGAAAATGAGTTGTTTCTAAGTAATTGAAACACTTCTAGCTGTATTCTGTTAGTTCATTCAGCTTTGATTAAACTCCCCAAATCTAAAGCGCTGAGGACAGCGGCAACAGTCTTGCCACCACACTGAATGAGAGTGGGGCTTGAACCCTCAATCTACTGACTTAGAACTACTAGGTGAGCCCAACTGATACCGTGTTGCTCTGACAAAAATGATTTATCTTTAGTTGCTTTCCTCAGTTAATGAATGCTCTAGCTAATTCTAGCCCTGAGTTTTTTTTTAATTCTTGGGATATGGGCATTACTGGCAAGGCCAGAAATTGTTGCCCATTCCTTGTTGCCCTTCAGAGGGTGGCGGTGGGCCATCTTCTTGAACCGTTGCCATTCGTGTGGTGAAGGTGCTTGCTCTCCTTGTCCTTCTGGGTGGTGGAGGTCGCGGGTTTGGGAGGTACTGCTGAAGAAGCCTTGGCAACTTGCTGCAGTGCATCTGTAGCTCTTACACACTGCAGCCATGGTTGCTTGATAGACACCCCATCCACGAGTTCCATTATTTCACTGTCAAGAGATTCATGAGTGTAATCGGTGATCAGATAGTTGTGTGATTGCAATTGTAACTAAATAGGGGGGAGGTTCTAACCCTAGACTATGTAAAGACTACTGCAGTCAGCCTAGTGTGCTTAGCTAAAAAGAGCATGACTGAAGGCTCTTGGAAAATTTAGCTCAGTATATCCTGTTCTACAGTGAGGTAGTCCTGTTGTTAAAACTCTTGTCATACAGATGTTGTTTTCCCCTTTCGTACCTCCTAAATGGAAACTGCAGCATTACAGCTTTTTACATACACCTTAACCACATGACAGAAGCGTTCAACTTACTTCATAGCCTTCCATTGACTGTTGGGACACGGGTGACCATGATACTTCGATTTCTGATGATGAGATGCTCCAGGCATTCACTTCTGTAGGGGCTTCACTGGGCTCTAGTAACAGAATAAAACACTGGATGATTTCTTTGCAATCAAACCAGATTGTACATATACATTTTTTTACACACTGACATGACTTTAGTAACCACGGCAACAAAATGCATACCCCATTTGGGGTTGAAATTCTTTGATGCATTACTTTTAGTCCACAGGTTGATGAGTGTGTCAACTTCCTGAGTGTGATGTCTTATCCACATTTTTAACACAAACAGTTGATGACTTGGTCAAAATAGTGCCCATTGAAATTTGATACTGCTGTAAAAATATTGTCACAGAGGAATTTCAACATCTCGCATCACAAAGAAATGGATTTACATTTTGTACAAACATCTGGAAGTTTTTAAAATCTACGATCTACTTTGGATTGACGTTTTCTATGACCGCTGAGTACCTGCAGTTTATTTCTCGTCAATTACCGCCGAAGCCAGCACTTTAAGTCTCCAAACTGCGTGATGCATCAGAGGATGGCACACAGGTAGATTTCTGAATGGACCATAGCACTGTTATATAGCAATTATTCCTCTGGTTAACGCTTTCCCTTTTCACCATCTCACCGCTTATAACTCATTCCATAAGGAGAACATTTTGCCTGCTATTTCCGATGGGACTTGTGCACATCAGTCAAGCCACCTTGACAGTGAATTTACCATCACATCGTCCATAAGAACATAAGGAACAGGAACAGGATTAGGCTATTCGGCTCTTCGAGTCTGCTCCGCCATTCGATAAGATCATGGCTGACATCCAGATCGGTAAGTCCATATCCGTACAACAACAGGCAGTCCGCCACAGTGAGCCTCCATGTAATAAATCATTTATGCTGTCTTAGTTTATAAAAATTCAGTCAGGTTAACTGTAAAATTCACTGAATCTGCGGCATGATGAGGATGTTATGTACACTGGGACTCGACAGTTGAGAGTAAATTAAAACAGGGCAGAATTCTGTCCCTGGTGTTACTCAGTAGTTTGTTGTTCTGTGAAGCAATCAATTCCATCTTCCCGAATGGCCCAAACCGCAGGGGAGGTTACAACTGACTCAATCCCATGCTAACCTTCAGGTGTGCCCATCCACCAGGGAGTTGCTGAATATTGATCAGTGGTGGCAACCCTGGCCCAATTTCTCTGCCCAAGTTAAAAGCTTGGAGGTTAACGGCAATGAGTCTTGCCACCACGCCGGATCAGAATGTGGCTTGAACCCGTAATCTTCAAACTCAGAGTGGAGAGTGTTACCAGCTGCACCCAACTGAATGCAAGGAGATAAAAGCACCACCCAGTGTTGTCCTGAGCCAGAAGCACCATGTAAATCCTAAATTTGATACCTGGGGCAGAAATCTGATGGAGCAGATTGCACATCTGGATAGAAAATCAATCAATAAAGGGAGGGTGATCTACTCCACCATATTATAGCCCAGGCAGTGAAGAGAAAAGTTACTCCTGGTTTGGGCTGAGTTAGATAATCTCAGCAATAGCGACAATTATAAGAACATAAGAAATAGGAGCAGGAGCAGGCCATACAGCTCCTCGAGCCGGCTCCGCCATTCAATAAGATCATGGCTGATCTTCTACCTTAATTCCATTTTACCACCCTATTATCATATCCCTGCTTCCCTTAGTGTCCAAAAATCCATCGATCTCTGCCTTGAAAATACTCAACGACTGAGCATCCACAGCCCTCTGGGGTAGAGAATTCCAAAGATTCACCACCCTCTGAGTGAAGAAATTTCTCCTCATCGCAGTCCTAAATGGCCGACCCCTTATTCTAAGACTGTGACCCCTGGTTCTAGACTCTCCAGCCGGGGAAACAACCTCCCTGCATCTACCCTAAGTCCTCTAAGAATTTTATACGTTTCAATAAGAGCATAAGAAATAGGAGCAGGAGTGGGCCATTTGGCCCTTCGAGCTTGCTCCGCCATTCAATTAAATCATGGCTGATCTTCTACCTCATCTCCACTTTCCTGCACTATCCCCATATCCCTTGATTCCCTTAAATTTTAAAAATCTAACGGTCGCTGTCTTGAATATACTCGACGACTGAGCCTCCACAGCCCTCTGGGGTAGAGAATTCCAAAGATTCACCACCCTCTGAGTGAAGAAATTTCTCTTCATCTCAGTCCTAAATGGCCGAGCCCTTATTCTGAGACTGTGACCCCTAGTTCTAGACTCCCCAGCCAGGGGAAACATCCTCCCTGCATCTACCCTGTCAAGCCCTGTAAGAATTTTGTATCTTTCAATGAGATCACCTCTCATTCTTCTAAACTCTAGAGAATATAGGCCTAGTCAACTCAATCTCTCCTCATAGGACAATCCCCCCATCCCAGGAACCAGTCTGGTGAACCTTCATTGCACTCCCTCTATGGCAAGTATATCCTTCCTTAGGTAAGGAGACCAAAACTGTACACAATACTCCAGGTGTGGTCTCACCAGGGCCCTATATAATTGCAGTAAGACTCTTATACTCAAATCCTCTTGTAATAAAGGCCAACATACCATTTGCTTTCCTAAATGCTTTCCTAAATAGATTCTAGCATTTTCCCTGCTACTGATGTCAGGCTAACTGGTCTGTAGACCCCCGTTTTCTCTTTCCCTCCTTTCTTAAACAGTGGGGTTACATTTGCTACCTTCCAATCTACGGGAACCGTTTCAGAATCTATGGAATTTTGTAAAATGACAACCAATGCATCCACTATCTCTATAGCCACCTCTTTCAAAACCCTAGGATGTCGGCCATCAGGTCCAGGGGATTTATTGGCTTTCAGGCCCATTAATTTCTCCAGTATTATTTTTTTACTAATACTAATTTCTTTCAGTTCCTCATGCTCGCTAGAGCCTTGGTTTGCAATAAGATCACCTCTCATTCTTCTAAACTCCAGAAAATGTAGGCCCATTCTACTCAATCCTCATCGGACAACCCTCTCATCCCAGGAATCAGTCTAGTGTACATTTGTTGCATCCTCTCTAAGGCAAGTATATCCTTCCTTAGGTAAGAAGACCAAAACTGTACACAGTACTCCAGGTGTGGTCCCACCAAAGCCCTACAAAATTGCAGAAAGACATCCTTACTCTTACACTTCAACCCCCTTGCAATAAAGGATATAATATTTGCCTTCCTAATTGTTTGCTGTACCTGCATGTTAACTTTGTGATTTGTGTACAAGGACCCCCAAATCCCTCTGAATACCAACATTTACTAGTCTCTCACTGATTAAAAAATATTCTGTTTTCTATTCTTCTTACCAAAGTGGATAATTTCACTTTTCCCCACATTATACAGCATCTGCCACCATCTTGCCCACTCACTTAAGCTGTCTATATCCCTTTGCAGCCTCTTTCCTCACAGTTTACTTTCGCACCTAGCTTAGCATCGTTAGCAAACTTGGATACTTTGGCCCAGAAATTCAGGTCGGGGGCTTCCCGCGGGTGCAAGCCCCCAACCTGCACTTACCTAGCACGCCGGCCGTTGAGCTGTGGGCCCGCGTGGGAGTCCGATCCTGGGCCTCCATCAACTGCCGGCGCGCAGTGCTTGCGTATCCCAGGGGCGCAGTTAGTTCGATGCGTCCCCTGGGATCATGTGGGCCATGGAGAGCCAATGGTAGCAGGGAATGCTTCATTCATAAGTTTGACAGGAAGAGCTGTCAAACCCATAAATACTATAAGCCCCAAAACATCACTAAAACTTAAAAGAATTTTTTTTTTTTAAATCGCATTTTTAAAATAACTATAAATTACATGAAATAACTATTTTAAACAATAATTTAAATTTTTGAAAAAATTATTTACATTTTCTAACAGGGCTAAAAATAAACTTACCTTTCTTTAAGTATTTAAAAATAATAAACCTGTGGAAAAAATGTTTTAATTTCAATTAATTCACCACTTACCTTGTTAAAAGCAGGCCTTGTGCCTGCTTTTTAAAAGTGTAACAGGTGGAGACTTACCCTTCCGGAGAAACCTGCAAAAAAAACGTTAAGTTCAATGCGCACGCGCTGCCTCTCCGGCGCACGCGTTCGACCACTGAACCCCTTCTTTCAGGGGAACGGAAGTGCCGGTTTCCCACACATGCGCAGTGCATGCACGAAACCAGCACTTTTGTTGGGCCTACGTGTGAGTACCCCGTGTGTACTCACGCGTTGGGACCCGAATTTCTGGGCCAATCTCAGTCCCCTCATCTAAGTAATTGAAATAGATTGTAAATAGCTGAGGCCCAAGCATTGATCCTTGTGGCACCCTACTAGTTACAACCTGCCAACTCAAAAATGACCCGTTTATTCCTACTCTGTTTTCGGTCCATTAACCAATCCTCAATCCATGCTAATATATTATCCCCAATCCCATGAACCCTAATCTTGTGTAACAACCTCTTGTGCGGCACCTTATCGAATGCCTTTTGAAAATCCAAATATACTACATCCACTGGTTCTCCCTTATCGAACCTACTAATTACACCTTTAAAAAACTCTAACCCTTTCATAAAACCGTGCCGACTGTGCCTAATCATATTATGATTTTCTATGTGCCTGTTACCACATCCCTAATGATAGATTCTAGCATTTTCCCTACTACGGGATACAGAATCTTCAGGCGAGACAGAGGGGGAGGTATAAGAGGAGGGGGTGTTGCAATATTAATTAAGGAGTCAATTACTGCAGTAAGGAGGGATGATATATTAGCAGGGTCCTCTAATGAGGCCATATGGGTGGAGCTTAAAAACAAAAAGGGGGCAAGCACTTTGCTGGGAGTGTACTATAGGCCTCCAAACAGTCAGGGGGAGATAGAGGAACAGATATGTAGGCAAATCTCAGAGAAATGTGCAAATAATAGGGTAATAATAATGGGGGATTTCAACTTCCCCAATATTAACTGGGATAGTCAGAGTGTGAAAGGCTCAGAGGGTGTAGAATTCTTAAAGTGCATCCAGGAGAGCTTTTTGAGCCAGCATGTAGAAAGTCCTACAAGAGAGGGGGCGGTACTGGACCTAATTCTAGGGAATGTGGCCGGCCAAGTGGAAAAAGTGCTAGTAGGTGAGCACTTTGGCGATAGTGACCATAATATGGTAAGATTTAAGGTGGCCATGGAAAAGGACAGGGATGGGCCGGAAATAAAGGTTCTAAATTGGGGGAAGGCCGATTTTAATAGGATAAGGCAGGATCTGGCCAAAATGGACTGGGATCAGCTACTTGTAGGAAAATCCGCATCGGAGCAATGGGAGGCTTTCAGAAGGGAGATTGAGATCATACAATGGCAACATGTTCCCGTAAAGGTCAAGGGTGGTTCCAAAAACCACAGGGAACCTTGGATGTCAGGGGATATACGAGAATGGATTAGGAAAAAAAGGAGGGCTTTTGGTAGATACAAAAGGCTAAAGACGGAGGAAGCCCTAGAGGAGTACAAAAAGTGCAGGGGGATACTTAAAAAAGAAATTAGGAGATCAAGGAGGGGCCATGAAATAACACTGGCGAGCAAAATAAAGGAAAATCCGAAGATGTTTTATAAGTATATTAAGGGTAAGAGGATAACTAGGGAAAAAATAGGGCCCATTCGGGACAAAAGTGGCAATCTGTGTGTGGAGCCGGAAGATGTAGGAGGGGTTCTAAATGAATTTTTTGCATCTGTTTTCACTATGGAGAAGGACGATGTAGACATAGAAATAGGGCGGGGGGACTGTGATATGCTCGAACATATTAACATCGAGAGGGAGGAGGTATTGGCGGTTTTAGCTGGCCTAAAAATGGATAAATCCCCAGGCCCGGATGAAATGTATCCCAGGCTGCTGTGTGAGGCAAAGGAGGAGATTGCGGGGGCTCTAACACATATATTCAGGACCTCTCTGGCCACAGGGGATGTGCCAGAGGACTGGAGAACCGCTAATGTAGTACCATTATTCAAGAAGGGTAGTAGGGAAAAACCGGGGAACTACAGGCCAGTGAGCCTAACATCAGTGGTAGGAAAATTATTGGAAAAAATCCTGAGGGACAAAATTTGTCTCCACTTGGAGAGGCAAGGATTAATCAGGGATAGTCAACATGGCTTTGTCAAGGGAAGATCATGTCTGACTAATTTGATTGAATTTTTTGAGGGGGTGACTAGGTGTGTGGATGAGGGTAACGCAGTGGATGTGGTATACATGGATTTCAGTAAGGCCTTCGATAAAGTCCCGCACAGGAGACTGGTCAAGAAGGTAAGAGCCCATGGAATCCAGGGTGCCTTGGCACATTGGATACAAAACTGGCTTAGTGGCAGAAGGCAGAGGGTGATGGTCGAAGGTTGTTTTTGTGACTGGAAGCCTGTGGCCAGTGGGGTACCACAGGGATCGGTGCTGGGTCCCTTGCTGTTTGTGGTCTACATTAATGACTTGGATATGAATGTAAAGGGTATGATCAGTAAGTTCGCGGATGATACAAAAATTGGTAGGGTGGTAAATAGCGAGGAGGGTAGCCTCAGTCTGCAGGACGATATAGATGGGTTGGTCAGATGGGCAGAACAGTGGCAAATGGAATTTAACCCGGAAAAGTGCGAGGTGATGCACTTTGGGGGGACTAACAAGGCAAAGGAATACACAATGAATGGAAAGACCCTAGGCAAGACGGAGGGTCAGAGGGATCTGGGTGTGCAAGTACACAGATCCCTGAAGGCGGCGGAACAGGTGGATAAGGTGGTAAAAAAGGCATATGGGATACTTGCCTTCATTAGCCGAGGCATTGAATATAAGAGCAAGGAGGTTATGATGGAGCTGTATAAAACACTGGTTAGGCCACAGCTGGAATACTGTGTGCAGTTCTGGTCGCCACACTACAGGAAGGGTGTGATCGCGTTAGAGAGGGTGCAGAGGAGGTTCACCAGGATGTTACCAGGGCTGGAGCGCTTCAGCTATGAAGAGAGACTGGGCAGATTGGGTTTGTTTTCCTTGGAGCTGAGGAGGCTGAGGGGGGACATGATTGAGGTGTACAAAATTATGAGGGGCATAGATAGGATGGATGCTGAGGAGCTTTTTCCCTTAGTAGAGGGGTCAATAACTAGGGGGCATAGATTCAAGGTAAAGGGCGGGAGGTTTAGAGGGGATTTGAGAAAGAACTTTTTCACCCAGAGGGTGGTTGGAGTCTGGAACTCACTGCCTGAAAGGGTTGTGGAGGCAGAAACCCTCACAACATTTAAGAAGCATTTGGATGTGCACTTGAAATGCCATAGCATACAAGGCTACGGGCCAAATGCTGGAATATGGGATTAGATTAGACAGGGCTTGATGGCCGGCGCGGACACGATGGGCCGAAGGGCCTCTATCCGTGCTGTATTACTCTATGACTCTATGACTCTACTGAAGTCAGGCTAACTAGCCTATAGTTCACTGTTTTCTCTCTCCCTCTTTTCTTGAATAGCGGGGTTACATTTGCAATCCACGGGGACCTTTCTAGGATTACGTAGGATATATGGCACAGAAACAGGCCATTCGGCCCAACCAGTCCATGCCGACGTTTATGCTCCACATGAGCCTCATCCCGTCTTTCCTCATCTAAATCTATTAGCATAACCCTCTATTCCCTTTTCCCTCATCTGCTTGTCCAACCTCCCCTTAAATGCATCTATACTATTCGCTTAAACCACTCCCTGCGGTAGCAAGTTCCACATTCTCACCCCTCTTTGGGTAAAGAAGTTTCTTCTGAATTCCCTATTGGATTTCTTGGTGACTATCGTGTATTGATGGCCTCTAGTTATGCTCTTCCCCACAAGTAGAAACATTCTCTCTGTATCCCAATTTTTCATAATTTTAAAGACCTCTATTAGGTCAGCCCTCAGCCTTCTTTTTTCAAGAGATAAGGGACCCAGCCTGTTCATCCTTTCCTGATATGTATACCCTCGCATTTCTGGTATCATCCTTGTAAATCTTCTCTGCACCCTCTCCAGTGCCTCTATATCCTTTTTATAATATGGCGGCCAGAACTGTACGCAGTACTCCAAGTGTGGTCTAACCAAGGTTCGATACAGGTTTAGCATAACTTCCCTACTTTTCAATTTTATCCCTCTAGAAATAAACCCTAGTGCTTGGTTTGCTTTTTTTTATGGCTTTGCTAACCTGTGTCGCAACTTTTAACGAGTTGTGCATTTGTACTCCGAGATCCCTTTGTTCCTCTACCCCACCTAGACTCGCGCCCTCCAGTAATAAGTGACCTCCCTATTCTTCCTACTAAAATGTGTTGAACTTAATTTGCCAATTATATGCCCATTCTGCAATTTTATTAATGTCCTCCTGTAACTTGTTGCAGTCCTCCTCAGTATTGACTATCCCCCCAATCAATGTAGGGAATTCTGGAAGATCAAAACCAATGCATCCACTATCTCTGTAGCCACCTCTTTTAAAACCCGAGAATGCAGGCCATCAGGTCAAGGGGATTTGTCAGCTTTTAGTCCCATTAATTTCTCCAGTACTTTTTCTTTACTAATATTAATTACTTTAAGTAACTCACTCTCATTAGACCCTTGGTTCCCCGCAATATCTGGTATTTATTTTGTGTCTTCTACTGTGAAGACAAATAAAAAATATTTGTTTCATGTCTCTGCCATTTCCTTTTTCCCCATTATAATTTCTTATACCTGCCTCTAAGCGACCCACATTTACTATCGCTAATCTCTTCCTTTTTACATACCTATAGAAGCTCTTACAATTTGTTTTTATATTTCTTGCTAGTTTACTCTCATTCTATTTTCTTCCTCTTTATCAATTTTTTGGTCACCCTTTGCTGATTTTTTAAACCCTCCCAATCCTCAGGCTTACTACTCTTTTTGGCAACATTCTAAGCCTCTTCTTTTAATCTAATAAATACTATTCTTAACTTCTCTAGTTAGCCACGGTTGGACCACTTTTCATGTTAAGTTTTTTTCCTCAAGGGAATGTATATTCATTGAGAATTATGAATTATTTCTTTAAATGTTCACCATTACTTATCTACTTTTAATCTTTTAATCTAATTTCCCAATCTACCTTAGCCAACTTGCCCCTCATACCTACATAATTGGTTTTGTTTAAATGTAAGACCTGAGTTTCGAGCTTAACTACATCACTCTCAAACTCAATATGAAATTCTATCATATTATGATCACTCTTCTCATCAGGACACTACAACTTATGCATCTCTTGGCTAGGTAAAGAAAAAACATTGACCAATGTTCCTGCTCCTGATTCTTCTTCCTTTTGGACAGTGCGTGTTTGTGGAAGACTGGGAAGTGACGGATTGGCTTGGCTGCAATGCTCTCAACAGTTGAACAACTTGCCAATGCTCTGTCTTGAATCACATAAGAAAATGGGCACTAAAGCAGGATACACAAAAGCTGCCAGCACTCACGGAACTGCACCCTCACATGTGTCAACATCTTGAGGACTGGGGTGGGGAACAATGAAACCCATTATGTATTTTTTTACACTTCAATGTGTATCTGGTAACATTTAATGGATAATACACTTGCCAAACTATTATAAACGAATAACAACAAAAAAAATTCATAGAACAACTGAAATTGAAACTCTGCTCCAGAGATTAGTCTTTCAGCAAAAACACTGACAAAAACGCAAAGAATTCAGGAATAGATAGGAAAGCTGTTCAGTGCTATTTTTAATCACATGTACGTGGACCTCCCATTGCCTTTGGACTGGCGTTTTAGACCGCCGCTGTGAATGCTGGTCTGAGTTGTAAGTTAAATTAAATACATGTTATATACAGAAACTAAAAGTTCGGAAATGGCAAACAAACTTGGGATTTGGAAAGAACTTAGGGAAAAATATGCTCAGTCAGTGAATTGAGTTATTTTTGATTAGTTCCAGGGAATTTCGAGCCACTTTTATTATGCTTTTATTAGAAAAGAAAGAACTTTCATTTCTATAGTGCCTTTCACGACCTCAGGATGTCCCAAAGTGCTTTACAGCCAATGAAGTACTTTTGAAGTGCAGTCACTGTTGTAATGTAGGAAAGCAGCAGCCAATTTGCACACAGCAAGCTCCCATAAACAGCAACGTGATAATGGCCAGATAATCTGTTTTGTGATGTTGGTTGAGGGATAAATATTGGCCCCAGGACATCAAGGAGAACTCCCCTGCTCTTCTTCGAATGGGATCTTTTGCGTCCACCTGAGGGCAGATGAAGCCCTGGAGTGTTAGCCTAGAAAAAGTGCTCAAATCTCTGGAGTGGGGCTTGAACCCACAACCTTCTGACTCAGAGGTGACAGTACTACCACTTTATTCAAAGTGCGACGTGTGCTACACAGAAAACGTCTTAAATTATACTGCTGTTGCTCACAGTGAGTCACTGTGACATAACAACAGAGATGGTTTGCCACATAGCGCACAAGGGGATAAAAATTCATCTATTTACTGCCACTCCGTAGTGCCATGAAATGGCAAAAAAATGGTGGCCGCCGCTCTTTTGCCAGCTGGTGGCAGGTCCCGCGGCAGATGCCAGCTTCCTCCCTCCCTTTGCGCTGCCGGTAACTGGCAGAGCCCTGGAAAAAAATGGTGGCGTGGTGACATCAATTGGCGTGCAACGCCGACTTAATGTCACCACTCCGAACTTCGATCCTAGTGCTGAATTCAGCACTGGGTCCTAAGCATGCCAGGTTAACCTGGTGTGCAAGCCGGCTGACAGTGGTGATATCTGCAGCTCTTAAAGGGACACACACATCATTCAGGTGAGTTTGGATTTAAGCTTTTGGACTGTTTTTTTTAATTTTATTGAAGTAGTGGCTTGCTACAATAGATGTTAAAAGTTTTTTTAACTGTGTAGGGAGTGCTGCTGGACACTTGCAAGGCCTCGGATGGTAAAGGAAGGCCTCTGAGAGGACAGAAAATGCTGCAAATACTCAGCAGGTGAGGCAATATCCATGAAGAGGGAAACAGAGTTCACGTCTCAGGTCGGGATGCTGCCTGACCAGCTGAGTATTTCCAGCGTTTTATGCTGTCATTTCAGATTTACAGCATCTGCTCGCAGAGGGAAGAGGAAGACGCAGAAGGAAGGATGTAACCCAGACAGCTCCTTTCTGGCCAAGATATCCGGGATGGAATCATCTGCCTCTGGTACCATGACCACAACTCCAATTTCCCTTTCCACATTTGTCCCACACCTTACCTTCCCTCTGTTACTGACCATCACTGTGTCCTCTTGGCCACAATGCTGAAATAAAAGCCACCACAAAGCAAACCTTCCAATTCAACTTTATACATCTATCCATCCAATACGACATCAAGATATCAACACATCACCCTTATGCATTAGTGACTGTCTTGTGTGTGCCTTTGCCTATCCTAGTGCTGTTACGCAGTGCTACCCCAGTGGCTGCAGCATGGCGGACGGAAGGCTGCTAACTTTCAGTGGGGGGACACTGCAAATGGCCTTGCTGGTTGACCTTGAGGAGCTGGTGGCTGGGAGTGTCAAATCAAGTGACGGGGTGAAGCAGGGGTGGAGGCCTTGGGTTATGATATTCTATGTAGGAACCCTCACCCCTGAATTCTTCATTCCAATGACTTTGCATCCCACATCCTTCATCCCACCATTGACGGCTGTGCCTTCAGTCAGCCAGGCCCCATGCTCCGGAATTGCCTCCCTAAATCCTCTGCCTCTCCTCCTTTAAAGCCATCCTTAAAGCCCACCTCTTTGACCAAGATTTTGTTGACCACTCTTATTATCTCCTTCTTTGTTCACTTTCTATTTTTGTCTTATTACACTTCTATGAAGCATCTTGGGATTTTTTTTTACACTAAAGGTGCTATATATCCCCTGGCTGGAGAG
Source organism: Somniosus microcephalus (assembly GCF_052327205.1). Classification (NCBI taxonomy): domain Eukaryota; kingdom Metazoa; phylum Chordata; class Chondrichthyes; order Squaliformes; family Somniosidae; genus Somniosus; species Somniosus microcephalus. The sequence goes on along the minus strand of NC_141002.1, from coordinate 22,452,320 downwards.
TCTAGAATGAGGGGTCACAGTTTCAGGATAAGGGTTCGGCCATTTAGGACTGAGATGAGGAGACATTTTTCACTCAGAATCGTTGGAATTCTCTACCCCAGAGGGCTGTGGATGTTCAGTCGATGAATATATTCAAGACTGAGATCGATACATTTTTGAGAACTAAGGGAATCAAAGGATATGGAGATAGGATGGGAAAGTGGAATTACATAGAAACATAGAAGATAGGAGCAGGAGTAGGCCATTCGGCCCCTCGAGCCTGCTCTGCCATTCAATGAGATCATGGCTGATCATCCAAACTCAGTACCCGGTCCCTGCCTTCTCCCCATATCCCTTGATCCCTTTAGCCTTAAGAAATATATCTAACTCCTTCTTGAATATATTTAATGACTTGGCCTCAACTGCCTTCTGTGGTAGAGAATTCCACAGGTTCACCACTGTCTGGGTGAAGAAATTCCTCCTCATCTCTGTCCTAAATGGCTTACCCCTTATCTTTAGACTGTGGCCCCTGGTTCTGGACTCCCCCGCCATCGGGAACATCCTTCCTGCATCTAGTCTGTCTAGTCCTGTTAGAATTTTATAAGTTTCAATGAGATCCCCTCTCATTCTTCTAAACTCCAGCGAGTATAAGCCCAATCGACCCAATCTCTCCTCATACGTCATTCCTGCCATCCCAGGTATCAGTCTGGTGAATCTTCGCTGCACTCCCTCCATGGCAAGAACATTCTTCCTCAGATAAGGCGACCAAAACTGCACACAATACTCAAGGTGTGGTCTCACCAAGGCCCTGTACAACTGCAGCAAGACATCCTTGTTCCTGTACTCAAACCCTCTTGCTACGAAGGCCAACATACCATTCTTAACCGCCTGCTGCACCTGCATGCTTACCTTCAGCGACTGGTGCACAAGGACGCCCAGGTCTCGTTGCACTTCCCCTTCTCCCAATCTATTGCCATTCAGATAATAATCTGCCTTCCTGTTTTTGCCACCAAAGTGGATAACCTCGTATTTATCCACATTATACTGCATCTGCCATGCATCTGCCCAATCACCCAACCTGTCCAAATCATACTGGAGTTTCTCGGCATCCTCCTCACAGCACACACACCCACCCAGCTTTGTGTCAACTGCAAACTTGGAGATATTACATCTAGTTCCCTCGTCTAGATCATTAATATATATTGTGAATAGCTGGGGTCCTAGGACTGATGTAGAAGATCAGCCATGGTCATATTGAATGGCGGAGCAAGCTCGAGCGGCCATATGGCCTACTCCTGCTCCTATTTCTTATGTTCTTATATATACCGTATATATGGTTTAAAGGGTTAAATTATGAGGACAGATTGCATAAACTTGGCTTTTATTCCCTTGAGTTTAGAAGGTTCAGGGATGATTTAATCGAGGGCTTTAAAATGATAAAGGGATTCGATACGGTAGATCGAGAGAAACTATTTCCTCTGGTGGGGGAATCCAGATCATAGGGGCGCAATCTTAACCTTACAACTGGGCCATTTCGGAGTGAAATCAGGAAGCACTTTTTGACACAACGGCTAGCAAGAATCTGGAATTCTCTTCCCCAAATGGCTGTGGATGCTGGAGGTCAATTAAAATGTTTAAGAATGAGATTGATAGATTTTTGTTGGGTAAGAATATCAAGGGATGTGGAGCAAACGTGGGTAAATGGAGTTAAGGTACAGATTAGCCATGATCTAATTGAATGGCTTGAGGGGCTGAATGGCCTACTCCTGTTTCCATGTTAAGTAGGGCAATGGTGTGATGTGGAAATCTCTATCAGCTCTGCCCAGAGATAGTGAATTAAGTGTTTCTTGACTGGTTCCTGGAAAATAACTTAGTGTTTCCCTTCTCCATTGCATATGAATAAATAAATTGATACTATAACTGTAAATAGTTGTTTTCAAATTATCAGTGTAAAGAAAAGAAAATCAAAGCTATTGCAATTATATCCCAACCTTGCTTTTGAAGTATTAAGATGCATTTTGAAAAGTTTTCCTTTCAAACATTATCTCAAAAAAGTTCCTAAAGTTCATGCTGCAGCTTGTCTGAAGTCATTTGGAAAAACAAATGAGTTACTGTTAAAACTGAGGAATGACATGCTTCAAGTGATTAGAATGTACAAATTATATTGATGCATGAAGGAACTTCTCTGGGTGTCGTCCTTAACTCTCTTCAGCTGACAGAGTGACAGGTCTGGGAAGAATGTCCACTCCAACCCAAGGATTTTGACAGAGGCTGAAGCCTCTGAGTAAAAATATTAACGATCAGAGACACAAAAGGAAATTTTGTAAGTAAGTTTAAATGTGTAATTGAAAAAAGGGTCATTTTTAATATCTTTACTATGTCCTTATTTTAGACATTGCAAATTTCAGTTACTGAGAAAAAATGGCAGCTGAAATTGTTTCCAAAAACATTTGTTGAGTGATCTGATTGGTTCAGTTTTTGGTTCCTTTATAAATTGGTTGATGATCCCCTCTACTTATAGCTAAGAGTTCTGATTTGTTGTGGGCAATGTTTTTGCTAAAAGCATATTCTGACCAAGTTGATTGGTTCAGTTTCTGATTTTTATTACGGGTAGATTTTCCTCACTGCTCATGATTAGAGTTCTCATTTGTTCCTGTTTCAGAAATATGAGATTTGAGCCAGTCATGTGAAGGTGTGACGCAGAAATTTGATTCCTGACAGTTTATTGCCTGAAGGGCAAAACATGTACGACGTGCACGGTTTTTATTGTATGCTAAAGAAAGAAAGAAAGAACTTGCATTATATGGCGCCTTTCACACCGTCCCAAAGCTCTTTACAGCCAATGAAGTATTTCTGAAGTGTAGTCACTGTTGTAATGTAGGACTAGTTTGTCTTCCATAGGTAGTAGAAATCTGGAACTCTCTCCCCCAAAGGCTGTGGATGTTAGGTCAATCTATATTTTCAAATCTGAGATTGCTAGATTTTTTTTGGGTAAGGGTATCAAGGGATAGGAACATGGGAACAGGAGTAGGCCATTCAGACCCTCCAGCTTGTTCCGCCATTCAATGAGATCATAGCTGATTTGTATCCAACTCCATCGACCCGCTTTGGCTCCATATCCCTCATATCTTGGGTAACAAAAGACTATCGATCTAAGTTTTAAAATAATTAATTGAGCTAGCAGCTACTGTTTTTTATGGGAGAGATTTCCACACTTCTAACACCCTTTGTGTGAAGAAGTGTTTCCTAACTTCTCTCCTGAATGGCCTGGTGCTGATTTTAAGGTTATATCCCCTTGTCCTAGATTCCCCAGTGGAAAAAGTTTCTCCCTATCTACCCTATCAATTCCTTTCAAAATCCGAAAAACCTCAATTAAATCATCCCTTAACCTTCTATATAGCCTAGTTTACATACTCTATCCCCATAATCAAGCCCTGGCAACAATCTGGAGAATCTGCGCTACACTTCTTCCAAGGCCAATATATCCTTTCATGAACTTAAGGTCATCCAAAACTCTGCTGCCCGAATCCTGACTCGCACCATGTCCCGTTCACCCATCACCCCTGTGCTCGCTGACTTACACTGGCTCCCGGTTGAGCAACGCCTCGATTTAAAAATTCTCATCCTTGTTTTCAAATCCTTCCATGGCCTCGCACCTCCCCTCCCCCCGCCCCATCTCTGTAACCTCCTCCAGCCCTACAACCCTCCGAGATATCTGCGTCCTCCAATTCTGACCTCTTGCACATCCCTGATTTTAATCGCTCTATCACTGGCAGCCGTGCCTTCACCTGCCAAGGCCCTAAGCACTGGAATTCCCTCCCTAAACCTCTCCGCCTCTCTCTCCTCCTTTAAGATGCTCCTCACATAGGATTAATAGGATATACGGCACAGAAACAGGCCATTCGGCCCAACCAGTCCATGCCGGTGTTTATGCTCCACTCGAGCCTCCTCCCGTCTTTCTTCATCTAAATCTATTAGCATAACCCTCTATTCCCTTCTCCCTCATATGCTCGTCTAGCCTCCCCTTAAATGCATCTATACTATTCGCTTCAACCACTCCTTGTGGTAGTGAGTTCCACATTCACGCCACTCTTTCATAATTTGAAAGACCTCTATTCGGTCACCCCTCAGCCTTCCTTTTTCAAGAGAAAAGAGAGCCAGCCTGTTCATCCTTTCCTGATATGTATACCCTCGCATTTCTGGTATCATCCTTGCAAATCTTCTCTGCACCCTCTCCTGTGCCTCTATATCCTTTTTATAATATGTCGACCAGAACTGTACGCAGTACTCCAAGTGTGGGCTAACCAAGGTTCAAAATAGGTTTAGCATAACTTCCCTACTTTTCAATTCTATCCCTCTAGAAATAAACCCTAGTGCTTGGTTTGCTTTTTTTATGGCCTTGCTAACCTGTGTCGCAACTTTTAGTGATTTGTGTATTTGTACTCTGCGATCCCTTTGTTCCTCTACCCCACCTAGAGTCGCACCCTCTAAGTAATAAGTGACCTCCCTATTCTTCCTACCAAAATGTAATACCTCACATTTATCTGTGTTGAACTTAATTTGCCAATGATATGCCCATTTAAGCAAGTTTATTAATGTCCTCCTGTAATTTGTTGCAGTCCTCCTAGGTATTGACTATCCCCCCCGCCAATTTGGTGTCCACAAATTTAGAAACTGTGGGGGCGATTTTCTGACGTCGGAGGAGGCAGGTTTGGAGGCAGGAAAGGCGGGAAAATCAGAAACAAGGAGGGCGGATTCGGAACCCGCCTTCACGAGATTTTGCCAGTGCCGGTTTAGGAGGTCAGGAAACGGTCCCGCCTCCAGCTGGTCATAGCGCTACTTAAGATCATTAAATGCTCGTTAAGGGCCTCTCTAAGCCCATTTTGAGATGCCCTCGTGATTTTTCAAGCATTTCGGCGTGTTCCACGCACCTCCTAAACCACGCCAGTTAAACCTGGCGGGTTGACTCGTGGGTGGTCTCCTCAAAGCTGCAGGTCCAACAAGACATTGTTTATTTCATCGAGGATTACTTGCAGCTGCCAGACCTTTGCTTGAATCTATCAACTGTAGGACCCTCCTTGGAAGACTCTCTACCCGCTTGCAATGAGCGCATCCCCAAAGGAAGCATCTGCAAGCAGCATGGGAACCATTCGTTTTCTTTCTGCCTGGACCTCAGATGAGGATGAGGAGCATCCAGGGCAGCAGCAGAACCAGGCAGCTCAGGAGCAACAGCAGCAGGAGCCCCAACCTCCTGCTCAGGCAGCTCAGCAACAACATCAGCAGGAGCCCCAACCTCCTGCTCAGCCACCTGATGCTGCACAGGGCAGAAGGCGCCAGCGCATCGAGGCATCTCGCAGCAGGAGATACCCCCGACAGAGGGTTTACAAGCAAAGGATGAGCTACCTCAACATAAGTGAGCAGCAGTGCCAAAGGAGGCTGAGACTTTCGCGAGAGGTTGTCCAAGAGATCTGCGGACTGCTGCACCAACACCTGGAGCCCAGAGGAATGGCTGTCAAAGTCACCACCGCACTCAACTTCTTTGCCTCAGGCTCCTTCCAGGGATCATCAGCAGCATCTTCCAGTCGGCCACCCACAGTTGCATCATGCAGGTTACCGATGCCCTTTTTGCTAAGGCCCACAATTACATCCACTTCTCAAGGGATCAAGCAAGTATAACCGCCCGTTCAATTGGCTTTGCAAATATGGCAGGCATGCCAATGGTGCAGGGCGTCATAGACTGCACACATGTGGCCCTTAGGGCACCCCATCACAACCCAGCTATCTTTGTCAACCGCAAGGGCTTCCACTCCCTCAACGTACAGCTGGTGTGTAACCACAAGGAGGAGATTTTGCATGTTTGCGCCAAGTTCTGTGGTAGTTGCCATGACTCTTTCATCCTGCGGCACTCTAGTGTTCCTCTGCTTTTCAACCCGCCAAATCAACTTAACAGATGGCTCCTTGGTGACAAAGGCTACCCCCTGAAGAAGTGGCTAATGACGCTGATCAGGAGGTCAGCTAATGAGGCTGAAGAGCGCTACAACGCCAGCCACACTTCGACCAGGTCCATCATCGAGCAAACCATTGGGTTGTTGAAGATGTGCTTCCATTGCCTTGACTGATCAGGTGGAGTCCTGCAGTATACACCATACAGGGTCTCCAGAATGGTCATGGTCTGCTGATCACTGCACAACATCGCACAGCGCCGTGGCTTGCAGCTTCCTGAGGAGCACGTGGCTCAGTTCCAGGCCTCCTCAGATGAGGATGAAGAGGAGGAGGAGGAGGCTGAGGAGGAGGAGGATCTGGAGGAGGTCAGAGCGCCGGTGTATCGACTAGCAGCATCAGCAGCACGCAAGCACATGGCTGCCTGGGATGCAAGGGATGAAATTATCATGGCGAGATTTGCATAGGTTGCCCAAGTTGGCACATGACCTTGGCTCCATCCTAAGACATCATTGAAAATGGACATGACTCTCTGGCCTCCTTTAACTCAGGCCACCAACCTGACAACGCAAGTATCGCGGAGCCCGCAATGTGGAGTTGCCTAAGGCGAAAGAACAGATGCCATAACGTCAACATTTTGGCATCAAATCATTTTAATGCTTTCCAACAGGGATGGCATTTCATCAATACACAGAAACATTCTCCCAATCTGCACACAGATCTGGAGGTTATATCCCTTGCCAGCTGTACCCACACAGCCTTCTTTGGGAGGCCTCGTCCTCCCAGATGAGTGGAAGAGCACCTCCCTGCTAGCTGTCACCCCCTCAAACAGCATTTGCAGCGCCTCATCCCAGAGCCTCGGGGAGGCCCTTGCCTTGGAATTGGACATAGTGGTTTCTCAGAATATGTTGCAGGTGGCGCAGCATAGGCAGAAATCCTGTGGAATGAGCCAAGGGAGCAAGAAGCCATAAAATCAGACAGGAAAAGTGATGTCAACAGAGACAGGTTTCAGTCCCAAAACACTAATTGACCAAGGGCATCCCACACCTCTGAAATTAAGTGGCCAATCATGGGAAAATCTCACTTTTTTGAAAACTATCAGTGGAGGCGGGTTTCAAACCCACCCAAACCAAAACCCGCCTCCATCTCGCCACCAGTGGGAAAATCGCCCCCTTAGTTTTTGATTCCAAAGTCTAAATCATTAATGTAAATTGTGAACAACAGTGTCCCAGTACTGATCCTTGTGGAACACCACTACCCACCTTCTGCCTCTGTGAATAGCTACCATGTCAGCTGTGGCTCAGTGGGTAGCACACTCGCCTCTGAGTCAGAAGGTTGTTGGTTCAAATCGCACTCCAGGGACTTGAGCACATACATCTAGGCTGACACGCCAGTGCAGTGCTGAGGGAGCACTGCATTGTCGGAGGTGCTGTCTTTCGGATGGGACATTAAACCGAGACCCCGTCTGCTCTCTCAGGTGGATGTAAAAGATCCCAAGATTACAACAGTGACTACACTCCAAAAGTACTTCATTGGCTGTAAAGCGCTTTGAGACATCCGGTGGTAGTGAAAGGCGCTATATAAATGCAAGTCTTTCTTTCTTTTCTTTACCCCTACTCTCTGCTTTCTGTCTTGAAGCCAGCTAGCTATCCATTCTGCTACTTGTCCCCTGACTCCTCATTCTCTGACCTTGTTCATCAGTCTATTATGCGGTACCTTATCGAAGGCCTTTTGAAAATTCAGATAAATTACATCTATTGCATTACCATTGTCTTCTCTCTCTGTTACCTCTTCAAAAATTCAATGAGGTTGGTAAAGCAAGACTTCCCTTTTTGAAATCCATGCTGACTATTGCGATCCGCCAGTCTTCTGGCACTACACCTTTTTCTAACGAATTATTAAATATGTTTAGTAAGGCCACTGCTATCTCTTCCCTAATATCACCTTCAAGTCACATTTCCTCATTAAATTGTACTGGAAGGTTTAGCAGTTCATTCTGATGAATTAATCACACCACTGCCACTCTCTCTTCTCGCGTTCCTTCTCCGCCCTCCCTCTCGTTTTCCTCCCCAGTCTCTTTGTCCAGCCCTTCTCTCTCTATCTCTCCGCCCTGTCTCTACTCTCTGTCTCAATGATCCTTTTCCCAGCCCATTAAATCCTAACATCCCGCGCCTGCATTCTGTTTACCAGCCGTGTGTTCAAACCACAACAGACAGAGGAGCGGATCGCGATAAACAGACTCCATGAGATTACAATAAAACTCTCACAAGCTGACAACACCCCAATCACCTTCAAGTCACATTACAGACCACACAACACCTGAAATTTCCACCCCTCACCTTTCTCTCTCACTAATGTGTGGGAAGTCCGACGAGAACAAACAAAAACCACTGGAACTGCGAATGCGCAACTACTTTATGTCATTGGCAGCAGTCGCGTCCGCTAATAAAACTGCATATAAATGTTGGCCAGGATACTGAGTGAACTCCTTCAAAAAATGCCATGGGATTTTTTATGTTCACTTGAGTGCTCATAGCCGAGCGTCTCATCCGAAAGACGGCACCTCTGATAGTGCAGTACTCCCTCAGTACTACACTGAAGTGCCAGCCTGGATTATGTGCTCAAGTTTCTGGAGTGGGTCTATGAACCCATAACCTACTGACTCAGAGGCGAGAGCGCTACCAACTGAACCAAGGTTTAGGGACCAATTGGTCTGACCCTGAGAGATGGAAATCCAGGTGCGTAAAAAAAATGGCAAAAAAAACACTTTAAAAAGCATTTACTAGCTGCAGAAATCAATCTTCAAAATCTCCATATTGTTGTTCCATGTCACTTCTCACTTCCACCTGATTTGGGCAGCTGCTGTGCTTCTAAGTCAAAGTTACCCAGATTGCATTAGCAGTGCAAACCCAGGAAACTCACAGCTGCCATGTCATTGGCCCTCACTCTGACGTATGCAAATATGGCCAGTCAGGACTTGGCGGCCGAATGGCGGGACGGCTCAAAAAGGGCGAGGGAAGCCGGGGAAGCATTTTAAAGGCGCGCAAGTAGCTGAAACAACTTCCACTCAAATTCCTTGGTAAAAGTTTATACACCACTAACGCACTGAAAATGGGGAGGACATTCACCCCCTAAATACTCTTTTCTTCCTTTACTTAACCAAAGCCAATATGGCTTCTACGAAAGCAAAATACTGCGGATGGATGCTGGAAATCTGGAATAAAAACAGAAAATGCTGGAAATCAGTTCTGACGAAGGGTCATCGACCTGAAACGTTAACTCTGTTTCTCTCTCCACAGATGCTGCCTGACCTGCTGAATATTTCAGCATTTTCTGTTTTTATTCCAATATGGCTTCTGTTTCAAAAACTTCAGCTGGTCACAGGGACACTCGGTGGAGAGAGCCTGTAATTACATGCTGACTCAACCAGTTTTTGTGGGTTAACCATCAAAGTACAATGTTGACACTGTTGTTTTAGCAATTAGCGTTATGTGACATTTTAACATTGGAAAACCCCATCACAGTGCCTGCAGGTAAATTTTGACACTTTTATAATCCATTTTTCCACGGTATGGCTTAGGACTTTGCAGTGCGTTTTGAAATAAAATATTGCAACCCAGTTAGTGATTTTAATATACAACAGATTATGTATCTATCTATATATCCACAAAAAAGCTTGCATCTGATGTGTATTTTATTCACCACATCACACTTCCCTTGTCACACTTTGGTGCCATTTGTTTATATATGCAAAATCTTTGAAGTCTAAAGGCTGAAATGAATGAATCAAACACGAGAAATGCTGGTAGATAATATTTTGAAGAGGAACAACTAAAAACATATGAAAACAATGAATTAAGTAGAAAGGTCAGCAAAAAAATCACAAATAAAGGAAAGAAGGGGAACAAACTAAAATTCCAAAAAAAAAAATTTTGTAAATCATTTGGGCCGACATCTTGGTTTCAAAACTAAGCTGAGCAGTTACCACTGGAAGTAAAAAGTATTATATGATAACGTAAAAAAATACAAAATTGACAAAATAATGATTAAACTTACATTCACAATGGTATTTTTGAAACACCTGTAATAATGTTTTCTGTCAGAGGTCTGTGTCTATGTAAGAGGCCCAAACATCAAGTTCATTCTCGGACCCATCACTGTTGCCTGAGGTGACTCCAGCTAGCAGGCTACAGCTCCAAGCTCGCACCAGCCTGTACAACTTTGGGGATTTTTATGAGTGACAGCAAGACTGGCCATTCAAAGCGAGTACCAAGTCTTGCTGTTGGTAAGTCCCGCACCCTCCTATCAATGGAAAAATATTCCCATCGGAAAATGTTAAGGAGGCCTTTATTTTGACAAATTTACCGGAGTTCTTTGAGGATGTAACGAGCAGGGTGGTAAAGGGGAACCGGTAGATGTCATGTATTTGGATTTCTAGAAGGCATTCGATAAGGTGCCGCATAAAGGATTACTGCACAAGATAGGAGCTCATGGGGTTGGGGGTAATATATTAGCATGGATGGATAGAGGATTGGCTAACTAACAGAAAACAAAGAGTCGGGATAAATCGGCCATTTTCAGGTTGGCAAACTGTAACTAGTGAGGTGCCACAGGGATCAGTGCTGGGGCCTCAACTATTTACAATCTATATTAATGACTTGGATGAAGGGACCAAGTGTACTGTAGCCAAATTTGCTGATGATACAAAGATAGGTGGGAAAGCAAGTTGTGAGGAGGACACTAGGGGTGCGATCTTACCTTTCGGTGTGAGTTGGGAGCGGGTCAGCTGACTTGCGGGTTCTGATCCCGCCCTCAACGACGCCCGATGCACAGGCGCTATTTTGTGTCAATTGGCCTTGTTAAGCCTGCCCTGCGGGCTTGCTGGCCAACTAAGAGAAAGCCGGTGTCAGATGACGTCAGTTGATGACGCGTCATCTGCCGGTTTTCTTCAAGGGGACACGCTCATTTTTGTTTGACAGATGATTTTTCAGTGTTTGACAGCATTGAGGTGCTGCAAACACTGACAATCACTGTACAAAGGTGAGCCCTTGCACCCAGGCTCTCCAGAGACTCTCTCCTTAGGATAAAACAGATGGCAGCTGCAGGTGAGGTTACAGAAGCAACCTGTCACTGGTGAGAGAGGTTCTCCCAATGAGGTGGGACTACACAAACATTCAAACCTTATTACCTACAGAAAAGTCTAAATACATTAAAAATGATTTTCCCAGCATTTTCTTACCTCTGAAACTCACCAGTGTACCATTGGATCCTTCACACTACTTCTGCAGCTGTCATCAATGAAGAAACATTACAGTAGACTCACAACATGCCACACTTACCTGGCGTGGTGTCCGGACGCCAGGAAGCCCGAAGTCAACCTGACAAAATTGAAAAAAGTCTCTTAACTACCTGTTAACTACCTGTTAACAGGCAGTTAAGTGCCTATAATCCTCTTCCCGCCGCTAGGTGTCGGGTCCCTGCGAAAATCGGGGACCCGACACTTGGGAAGATTGTATGGAGGCGGGTTGACAGCGGGTTCGGGACACCTGTTCAAATTCAAGCATCACAAAGTACTATTGCAGAGATATTTGGCATAGGAGAAAAGATGCAAATTAGTTTGATTTTTTTGCGTTATATACCCTAAATAAATAGACAGTAAAGATAAGTAGCTGCTCCTCCATATTACATGGAGCGATTTATTTATGTAAGGAAACAGAGTCTATTCATTTTCCATGAACAGTCAGTAAATACTTGCTGCACTGTGTTCTGAGGAGATCTCTTACAAACTACTTTCTAAATTCTCTGACTGGAGATGTGGACCTCTGCCTCATTTCTACACCTAGCATCTTGCAACAGTGCCACTTCCGATTCACCATGAGCAATGACACATATTCACACACGCAATAAACGGCCTGCATCTAAACTAGAATGTAAGATGATATCAGCTCAGCAACTTACAACATGACTTTTGAAGCCATCAATGCTGCTGGAACATATCAAAGCTTACAGAAATAGAACTGACCGCCAAGAAAAGCAAAGCCTTATGAGAATTTGTACGCAATCTTTCCTTGTTCTTCATCCATTTGTACTTGGACTGAACTATTGATTTCTGCTGTCCATTCAAAAAGAAGAAAATGAAGCAGGCAGTGATTGTATCGCAACACAAACTGCTGACACAAATTAAGTATTTTGAACAACTCTGACCGTCCTAACCACCTGCACCCTCTCCCCTCTTATACACAATATTCAACAGCCAAAATTCCAAAGTTTTCACATTTGAACTTCTCTTTCCTTCTCCTAGCAAGTCATTCCTCAAAGTTACCTCTCACATTTTACCTTAGTTCTTGTTCAGAATTGCCATTTTCCCCCAAGTGTTACCTTGCAATTCTTTCCAGGCACGTTGGATCCACAAATACACTCATCCATGTCGGAAATGCGGTACCATAGAATCCTTTCAAACTATGCCTTGTCAATAGCATGTCAAACTCAATGAGATATTTGGGGTTTTTCAGTGCTCTGAAGCACATGTCCTGAGGATGGATCAAATTCTACTTGTGGCTCGACAAACTGACTCTTTTTCAGAGACCCTCCAAAGCTGGACACCCCAAATCGTACAACTGTTGTCCGCTCAGTCTTTACATCTCTAGTACATGGTGTCTATCATCACTCATCTTACAAAGTTTATCCAGTCCCAAGTGTGCCTCACAGATTATCCTCCATGAACACGAATCTTGCACATGCTTTAGTGTCATATAATGCCTGCACACCCCATCTCCAATCATAACTGCAGCCATTGTCCTTCAAAAGTAATTCATTATGAGGCGCATTTCCTATAAGACTCTATATGAAGGCAGTACTGGTATCATAATTTGTACCATCATCTGATCTCTCAGCTCCTTTACCCCTGGTTTCTTACTGATTGCATTCAAAGCTCCTTCCTCCCCAAATAGCATATGTTACAGACACTGGTGTCTCCACTCATAGAATCATAGAAATTTACAGCACAGAGGGAGGCCATTCAGCCCATCTTGTCCGTGCCGGCCGACAAACAGTTATCCAGCTTAATCCCACTTTCCAGCTCTTGGTCCGTAGCCCTGTAGGTTATGGCAGTTCAAGTGCATATCCAAGTACTTTTTAAATGTGATGAGGGTCTTTGCCTCTACCACCCTTTCAGGCAGTGAGTTCCAGACCCCCACCACCCTCTGGGTGAAAACATTTCTCCTCAACTCCCCTCTAAACCTCCAACCAATTACTTTAAATCCATGCCTCCCGGCTATTGACCCCTCTGCTAAGGGAAATAGGTCCTTCCTATCCACTCTATCTAGGCCCCTCATAACTTTATACACCTCAATTAGGTCCCCCCTCAGCCTCCTCTGTTCAAAAGAAAACAACCCCAGCCTATCCAATCTTTCCTTATAGCTAAAATTTCCCAGCCCAGGCAACATCCTCGTAAATCTCCTCTGTACCCTCTCTAGTGCAATCACATCCTTCCTGTAATGTGGTGACCAGAACTGTACGCAGTGTTCTAGCTGTGGCCTAACTAATGTTTTATACAGTTCAAGCATAACCTCCCTGTTCTTATATTCTATGCCTTGGCTAATAAAGGCAAGTATCCCATATGCCTGTCTTCATTTTTTCCCCTTGTTGCTTGCTGAAGCTCTGACTTTAGGGGGTTTGTGTTGGTTCTCCATACCCAACCCACCTTCACCTCCTCAAATCGCAAAGTCAGCTTTCAGACCCCTCCACTAGTGAACATCAAGCTCGTTTAAAGGCGACTTGCAAAAGCCGCTAGCAAACTTCCTTTTTGCCCACACCAAATAACGTGACACGGGCACAATCCACATCCAAACATTACAGAGAAATGTTACCGTCTGTTTTAAAGCGCTGCTTCATTCGGTAGTTCCAGGTGGCGTCACAAGCTATTACAGCAAAGCTTTAGTGACGTGAAATCAGCAACCAACCTCTAGGAGAAACTTCAAGACTCGAGCAATCTTCCAAAGATAATGGCCCGGATATTTCTGGGGAGGCGGGGAGGGTGCGAGGGAGTGTGGTAGTGTGAGGGAAACCCGGCAAGGCCGGGGATGCAGAGGTCCTGTCGAGTTCAATGGCACAACCTCATTATAGATAGTTTCTTCCATTACCCGCCTGGCAGCCGGACAATTTGACAGGCTAGTTGGCTTCTGGGAGGGAACACCAGCAGCAGGAGGAGGCAGCAGGGGGACCCTTGGGGACAGTCCCTGCAATCGGGAGGGCAGCAGGCTGCAGATTGCAGATCAAGGTTTGGGGGGAGGAGGGGCGGGGGGGAGTTTGGCTGTGATCGCGGGCTGCAGGTCGGGGCTTGGGGTGGGTCGGCGATCGCGACAGGGGCTAGATTAATCCGCACCTTTCTAAATGATGATTAAAACTATCCCTCAGAATTTTTTCCAATAATTTTCCCACCTCCGAGGTTAGGCTGACTGGCCTGTAATTACTCGGTCTATCCCTTTCTCCCTTTTTAAACATTGTGGTGATAATTGGCCAAGCTGACTGCAAGCCAGCATTTAGCTAAGAAGTAATATACACTGTTTCGTAGAAATGTACAGGATTATTACACACACATATATATAGGCATTATAATTATGTAATTCAGAGGTGGAGCAGGGTTTTCGATCCATTTGCCATAACGAGTGAAAGAATGTTTTAAATTTCCCTTGTGACTAACAAGAATTTAAACAAAATACTTCCAAAAATCACAGGCCTTGAGAGTGTTGGCCGCACTACTTGTACTGTTCCCCAAAGGCACGCATTAACAAGAAATCCAACACCTGTATATAAAAGAAAATCCAACACCCATACATTAAAAAAACAAATTCCATATATAAAGATCCCGTACCTGTATATTAAATAAAGCTAGTGCCTGCACTAGATAAAGAAATCAATGCGTAAAGAGCAAAAAGGAGAAGGCTGGAAAAAAAAGAACCAAATATGGAAGCAGCTAACTTGTCTTTCAGATTGGGAGCTCACCACTTTGTAGAGGGTGGATCCATAATCAAAGAGAACCGTGCCACTGATGATGACCTAATATAACAGGGAAAGCAGCAGTTCCTGAAGCACCCCTTTGTGGCAGTGATGTGAGGATGGACCCCTCCATCCTTGCATTTTATGAAGAAGTCAAGTTCCCAGTTCATAAACGTCACAGGAGGGCAGCTTCACGATGAGGTTGTGACTTATAGGAAGGTTCTGGGAATGTGAAATGGGCAAGTTGACCAGTTTGTTCTGAGCCAAACTGGTGAGGAGATGTTGTGATTGAAATGGTGCGATAGGGTGCCATGTATGACCTTTTTAATACTTGAATTGAACTTCAGGTAATCTTTCATCGAACATGGTGTTTGATGTCTCTGCACTATTCATAGTAATGAGGACATTGTTCAGTCCTATAGACTTCACACGTGGGCGGTAATGCTCAGATTCGATTTTACTGGCAGTTCTTGTGGAAGTAGAAGCCCCTCATTCCTGAACACTCCACTCAGCACATGACAGATCTCCTCAATTCATGTGACTGTCTATCCCAGAAGACAATGGGGTTGGGCTGACGTTCAAAACAGATTTCCGATCATACAAAAATGATGGTCAGGAAAAGACCAGCTGGTCCATCAAGCCTGGAGTATCATAACTAGACATTTCTACCTCCCACAGACTCCTTGGAGCTTGACTGAAAATGACACCATTTAGAGTTGATCTTCAATTGGTAAGGAGATGATGGAGTCTTTTCATATTGTCACTTGGAATGGAGAGTGTTTTCCTCAAGCTTTTCATTCCCCTGATGCACTTCTGCGTGTTGGCTCATCTTTCATTACAGGAGAGCTATAAGCTGATTGTAATCTTCGACTGCCTCAATGGGATATGGTGCTATGTTAGTCGGAAACATGATCTGCTTGGTCCAAGTCCAAATTAAATCTGTACCTCTTGATGGGTGGATAAGATGGCAGCCTGAGGCAGCAACATCCGTCTGAGACTGTTCCAACTGGTCTTGTTCATTTGGCCAAACCTTGCTTTTGTTATTCCTTTGAAGATGCCAACAAAAAGTCATCTGGTTGGAGATCAATGGTTACTAATGCCAAATGGTATTTTCTTGATGATTGCTTACAGCGAGTCAGTGCCAGATCAAAATTTGGCATTAGCTATAGCTGGAAGGAGCACGCTAACTAGTTAGGACCGAGAATTGTGAAAGGAAATGCAATAAAGCCAAGGTACGTTGTTTTTTCATTTTATATTAAATCTTCAAGGTAGCAATTTATGTTGATAAGTTTTAGAGAATGGGTGGATCCATGGGTAGTTGATCGATGATATTTGGGAAGTGTAGAACTCTCAGCTGATGGTGCACAGTAAACTATAGCCAAAGACCTTTCCTCTTCGAAGCACTTCTGCCCAAAGAGCTTTGAAGGTACATCATCCCAAACCTCACCTGGAAGAGAATGCCAACCATGTTTAGAATGTAGAGCAACTCCTGTCACAGCATAGGCACCACTGTTTCGAGAATCATTCGTGGAGGCGCGAGTATGCCAGGAGTGTCAGTGGCTGCAAACCGGCGAGAGATGTCAGGTTGGGCCAAAGGATAGAATGGTTGTGAAACGTAAGGTACATTTCTGATCCATGAAACCAAAAAAAGAGAGTCTGACAGGAATCATAGTCACCAATGTCCGCGATCAGATACCACAGCAGAGAGGATAGTGGGGCTGTGATCCTGACCACCTTTAACTGTGCAGTTTGGAACGTGGTTATGTTGGAACAACATTTTAAAGTATTCCCTCAAATCTTCACCCTCATTCCCACTACTACCAATCCGTGAAGGAAGTTTCTCCTCAGCTAACCAAGCTGGCCTACCTCATTCTCAACTGTCTACTCAGAGGTGGGACAAGGAGCTTTGCTTACTATATTTAATGATGTAAGATCTAGACATTTTACCTGATGTCAGATCACAAATCTGTCATTTCCTCTACTCTAAAAACTGCCGTACTTTGTTCTTATCTTACTGCTGATTATTTATCCTACAACCAAAATTGGATATATGAAAGGCTCCATTATCTTACATATGGAATCCCCATAAATTTTGGATGGGCGTATATATTTTAGGACTGGTATGTTCTATGAAGAATTGCAGCCTCTCTGAAGCTTTAGCCTTATTTTCAGTCCCCGGGATGACAGCACCTCCCTCCAGCTCTCCACTTCCTCCAAACTAGGGTTTCCCGCAACAAGGTTTCTTCCAGTTCCATGACTCTCCACAATCCAGAGCCTCTCTTTCAAATGTTCCTCACTTCCATGGGGTTTGAGTTCAGCAGATATTTAGTGCAAGCCCTCTTTCTTCTCAGAAACACCGACTGGGTCAGATGCCAATACACTCAGTTCCACATTGCTAAAAAAACACCAATGCTGGAAAACACGTAGATCAAATTGCCCTTAATACAAGGATGTACTTTTTGTGCTCTTTGCAACTTTGCAGATTGGCTCAATCTAGGCCTTTGCCTTTTTTTGGAAGGATGATCTTTCTCTCCATTGTATAGAACCATAGAATCATAGAATGGTTACAGCACAGAAGGAGGCCAGTCGGCCCGTCGAGCCCGTGCCGGCTCTCTGCAAGAGCACTTCAGCTAGTCCCACTCCCCCACCCTTTCCCCGTAGCCCTGCAAATTATTTTCCTTCAGATACTTATCCAATTCCCTTTTGAAAGCCACGATTGAGTCTGCCTCCACCACCCTTTCAGGTAGCGCATTCCAGATCCTAACCACTCGCTGCGTAAAAAGGTTATTCCTCATGTCGCCTTCGGTTCGTTTGCTGCAAGCTGCAAGTGGGACCATTGTAAATTATTTTAAAGCAAATCAGAAATCAAAGGGAAAATTGTGATGAATCTAGTGCAGAAAAAGTCCCTTCTTGGAGGCACTGCAATGATGTCCTCCTCCCTGCCGTACAACGCATGGCAATGGTTGCAATATTCTGCTGCACTGCAGCTTTAGCTAGAAGTGACACCAATTGTGCACATTAGACTTGGGGGGAAATAATTACTGCAGACAGAGCAAATCCTCCATCTGCCTCTCACCTCACACCAGCGATAGGTCCATCCTGCAGCTGAAAGGCAACAATTTGGCAGAACCTTCAGTTGTGGAAAACCTGTGTTGAACTTGAACAATTTAACTTAGCTTAACATTAAGAAACAAGGCATCTGAAAACAACTTCAGAACCTATAGCCAAAAAATGACAATTAAGCAGGAAAGAAATGTAACTGGAATTATTTGCTACTGCTGAGGAGCAGCAGATCACCTGCTCACATGAAGTCAGATATTAAGTCACTGTTTTATGAGTGTTATCCGTGTAATGCACAATATATTATTCTTCCTGCAAAAATGGACTTGTCTTTAACCTGGTCTGTCTCTTTATGGCCACAAAATCTGCTGACTGTAAATAGGCACATTCTTCGGACAAGTAGGGGGTGATTCCTCTGAGGTTAATTAGAAAGAGATTGTTTCACTGGAGATTGGCACCTGGTTGTCAATTCCTAGCTCTGATCCACAAGGAAGAAAAAAACCAGCATTTACTGGCTTACTGTCTTTTTATTTAAACATATAAAAGATTGTTTTGCATAAAGTGTGACATCTGAAGTGTGACAGACTCAAAACCTTGATAGATATTTCTACAGACAAATGGATAGCTCTTTCAGAAAGTTGTCACAGGCGAGATAGGCCGAATGGCCTCCTTTCAGAGGGCGGTGCCTGTAACACTGAGAACGTAGGGGAAAATAACACAGGAAGTTATCAGAGTGGCCATGGGAGCTCCACTGCAAATTCTCATAGGTTCAACTTGCATGGCTTCCATTTGGACTGCTGACAGGACTAAGTGCAGAGAACACAAAGAGCTGATAATGAAGAGGGAAGCTGGAAGTCGATGCAATGAATCAGTACCATTACAGGTTCCAGCAGGGATTGACGAAACATGCTGCAGTAAAAAGCCAGGGGGACTTCCATTCAGATAAACCCGCTCCCTCCAGCGAGTGGGAGGAAATGCCATGGAGCGACTTGAAGAGAGATTAAGGGGGAGAAATTCAGTTGTTAGCGCCACCCGTTAGCGCCTTAAGAGGGCAATAAGTGGGGCGCGAAGCAGCTAGCGCCCGGGCACGGTGAGACCTGTGCCTCTGGCGAAATTGAGCGGACATTTAGCGTCGGTGCAATGCCCGCTCAGCTGCGCGCGCCGATCCTGACGTCATTTCATGGTGCAACGCCCTTGGGGCGCCCCGAACTGGAACTTCAGTGGCGTCCCCCTCCTTTCCACCTGGCGCTCCCAGCGACTGGTTGACTGGAACGGTTCCCAGTCGCTGTAGGGGCGCTATTTAAAGGGGGCTCTTCCTGGCTTCTTTATGGTAGCCATTTTTGGACCACTCCTTCTGAGAGAGAGAGATTTGCAGAGAGACAAAGGGAGAGAGCTTTCTGCGTTGAGTCAGCGCTCGCAGAGGTACTTCTGGCTTCGGCCCAGAACTTTGTAGTTGGTTTGCTTTTTCACTGGCATAACCTTGAGTGGCCACATACTATGGGGGCTGCAATGGGTGGAAACGTTGGGTTTCTCTATTGCAATGAGAGGGCTCAGACACGCCAAGAGAGAGTGCCAATCATGGCCAGATGGAGGAGGGCAAACAGGCGTCGGCACAGGAGGCCTTACCCTCCCAGGGTATTCCGCCAACAGTTCTCATACCTCAACATGTCTGAGGAGCAGTGTTTGCGGAGGCTTCAATTCAGCAGGGGGTTGGTCACTGAGCTCTGCCACCTGCTTCAGCCAGATCTGCAGCCTCAACTGAGGAGCAGGATGTCTCTGTCGGTGGCAGTGAAGGTGACAGTGGCTCTCAGCTTCTATGCAACCGGCTCCTTCCAATCCGCTACTGGGGACATTGCCAATGTCTCCCAGTTTGCGGTGCATTGCTGCATGCGCCAAGTCACGAATGCCCTCTTTAAAAGGAGACATCAGTACATTTCCTTCCCCATGACCCTGGACAAGCAGCAAGAGCACGCAATGGGATTTGCAAGAATAGCGGGCTTCCCCATGGTCCAGGGTGCCATTGACTGCGCGCATGTGGCTTTGCGGGCGCCGCAAGAGAATGCCGAGGATTACCGCAACCGGAAGGGGTTCCATTCGTTGAATGTCCAGTTGGTGTGTGACCACAGACAGCTGATACTAGCTGTCAATGCCCGCTTTCCAGGTAGCAGCCACGACGCCTTCATCCTGCGCCAGACTTCTGTGGCAGACCTTGTCGAACCCCCGGCTCACCCAGGAGGCTGGCTTCTCGGGGACAAGGGCTATCCTCTTGACACCTGGCTGATGACCCCGCTCCGTGCGCCCAGCACCCCTGCTGAAGAACGATACAATGAGAGCCATCAAGTGACCAGGAACATCATTG
This sequence comes from Somniosus microcephalus, assembly GCF_052327205.1. Classification (NCBI taxonomy): domain Eukaryota; kingdom Metazoa; phylum Chordata; class Chondrichthyes; order Squaliformes; family Somniosidae; genus Somniosus; species Somniosus microcephalus. Next base: position 22,431,985 of record NC_141002.1, on the reverse strand, counting down.
AGCACACAATCGGCGTGCTAAAGCAACGGTTCCGCTGTCTGGACCATTCCGGGGAGCCCTTCAGTACTCACCTGAGCGAGTCTCCCATTTCGTTGTAGTGTGCTGCATGCTGCATAACCTGGCAATCGTCAGGACTCAGTCACTGCCACCAGACATTGGAGCACCAGCAGAGGAGGAGGAGCACCAAGACGGGAGGGAGGCACAAAGTGCAAGGGCCGTCCGTCAGCAGCTTACTGCAAGTCGGTTCTAGGCCCCCTCTGAGGGAATGGCTTGTGCCATTGAAAGAACATGAATAGAACCGTTCCGCAACCTCTAAGCCGGTCAAGGCAACAAATAGTTCAAAGAGCAAACATGCACATTCTGAATAAAGAAACTTCTTTATTTAACAAACTGTGTGCCCTTCCTGCATGGCAAAGTAATAGAGAGAAACCCCCAAAAAAGCAGTCAGACACATAACTGGCTCTCACAACCTGGAGACAATGAACAAAAAAGTTAACAAAAATGACCACGATCCTCGGCCTTCACTAAACAAATTAACAGAATTTTGCCACACCTCCTACTTTTTGCCCTCCGAAGTCCTGCAGACTCCTTGCCTGTGCTGCACCAAAGTCCTGGACACTCCTTGCCAGTGACTCAATGGAGTCGGGCATCCTTGCCACTGCAGCCATGAGCTCAGTGTGCCTCTGCTCCACCTGGGCGCCCATTTCAGCGAGGAGCCGCACCTCTTCTGCGCTCACTGTAGCACAGGACTGGAGGCCAGACTCTCCCTCCGGGGAGAAACATAGAAACATAGAAGATAGGAGCAGGAGTAGGCCATTCGGCCCTTCGAGCCTGCTCCGCCATTCAATGAGATCATGGCTGATCATCCAAATTCAGTACCCTGTCCCTGCCTTCTCCCCATATCCCTTGATCCCTTTAGCCTCAAGAAATATATCCAACTCTTTCTTGAATATATTTAATGAACTGGCCTCCACTGCCCTCTGTGGCAGAGAATTCCACAGGTTCACCACTCTCTGGGTGAAGAAGTTCCTCCTCATTTCAGTCCTAAATGGCTTACCCCTTATCCTTAGACTATGACCCCTGGTTCTGGACTCCCCGGCCATCCAAAACATCCTTCCTGCATCTCGTCTGTCCAGACCTGACAGAATTTTATAGGTTTCGATGAGATCCCCTCTCAATCTTCTAAACTCCAGTGAGTATAAGCCCAATCGCCGAGCTTCCCTAACCACCCCCCCGCTGCGTTGCTGCAGCCCGCTGGGCCCCGGAGCTTCACCCTCCTCAGACCCTTCCCCCCTGCTCCCCTCCAGGGAAGACGTGTCCCCATTATGGCCATGGGCTGCCTCGGCTGAGGGTGGCACTGATGATCCGGCTTCCTCTTCCTCCTCGCCTTCAGAATCACTCACAGTGGCAGCTTGAGGGCCCGCATCCTCACCTGGCGATTCAGCATCTGAAAGCAGGGAGGTACAAGAGTTGCTTTAGCATGAGGATAGGGTGGCAGCGAGGGAGGCATGAGTGCTGCAATGCACTGTATTGGTTCGATAGTGGCAAAGGATGCTGGTGTGAGGCACAAGTGGAAGGAGAGAGGTCAAAAAGGTGATGACCTTTCCATTGCTGTCCAGAACGGGGTTGGCATCTCCAGTGGCGACGGGGCCAATCATCCGGCCTGCCATAATGCGCTGGACTCGCTGCTCCAGATCGCTGAGGTCCTGAAGGTGAGGCCGGCCTCCCCCGGTCCATTGCTGCTGCCTCCCGTTATGGGCCAGCTTGCCCTGCAAGAGAAAGGATGGGCTCTGAGTACAGTGTGCAGCCCTGATCTTGGCTGCACTGCCTCCCATGGTGGAATAGCCCTTACAGTGTGAAGCCCTGATCTTGGCTGCACTGCCTCCCATGGTGGAATAACCCTTACAGTGTGTAAAGTGCTGAATGTGCATGAGGGCTGGGCATTGGGGCTTTCAGAACCCTTTGGCCATAAAGTGAGGTGCACATGCAGGGATGAAGAGGATACTGAAAAGGGTACTCACCCTGATGACCCGAGTGAGGTCGTTGAACTTCTTCCTGTATTGCACAGGGGTCCTAGGCACCATGCTGCTGGAGGTCACTCTGTGAGCCACCTCCTTCCAAGCTTTGCGATAGTCGGTGGGCAGTGGCCTCCTGCCACTATCCAGAAACAGGATAGATCGCCTGCGCTCCACCGCGCCAACCAGAACCTGCAGGGCCCCCTCACTGAACCGTTGCGCTCGCTCCCTGGCCCTCTCCATGGTCCTAGGCATTAGAATGTGGCAGCAGGTCTGTCCAGGCCGAGAATCAGGGCTCCACTGTGCAGGGTGTGGCTGCAATCCAAGATCGACCCTCCCCTTTAAGAGTTGACCGGTGCCAGCGTGTCTGCGTGCAATCGCTAACTGGCTGCACCTGCGCTGCGCCCGCTCTCGGTGGTAACGCCTCGCTCCTCCGGCTTAGCGCTTTAGGACAGTCGTGCAGCGCCTGTTTTAGCGCTCCAAGCACCTCCTGGGGCGAAGCAGGTCAATTTAGCTGTAGGTGGCGATAATTTGCGCTGGGCGCTAAATTTTGCGCCCGCTCGAATATAACGCCCCAAATGTGGCGATACTGAATTTCTCCGCCTAAGCCTTTTAAGACTTCAAAGCGATACAAGTAGCTGAGGTTCCACCTCCGACAAGTGCCTTAAGATCCCAGTGTTAACTGTTTCAATGAGGAAATTTTGAAGGAAGGCACAGCTGCAAAACCATTCCACAATGAACTCGCCTTGATTGCATTATTCAAAGTTACTCACATAACTTTTTACTTTTCCTTCTTTCGTTGCCAATTGTCTCCCCTCCCCTGCTCCTCTCCTAAAGGTTGGGCTACAGTTCCACAAGCCCTGGATGTCCAAGTGTCCATTCTTCATGTGTGACAAGAAGCTTCAGCAGACTATTAGTCAACAGGGGGGAACTGCAGTCAAAGCTACGTTTACCCTCACCCAACATATGTGTGCATGCAGCTTCTGACAAGAGTTGCTAGATTGTGATCAGGAGTGGGAACCATGCCTGGTTTTCCATTCCTTCACCTGTGGAGCTGAATCCAATTGTACTCCTGCTCCTACCCTAGCTGAGATCAGCGCAGGCTAGTGATGGAACCAGGAACTTTCTTGGTGTGCAGGCCTTCACTACTCACTGCCTTAACTAGCTGAGCCATCAGGGGAAGCGCTTTATACATTTCACATTTGCATGCTTTCACATTTCAATTAAGTATGAGAAGGGTCCACACAGCAATAATGCAAAACAGGAGTTAGCTTATCGTAACTCTCAAAGCCTCTCTCCCATCTACAAGGCATGTCAGGAGTGTCATTGAATACTCGCCACCAATGTTCCCTCTCATTTTCTTTCCCCTGTGCGGGCCCTTTAAATTTGCAGCGCAACCGCGCAAGCGCAGTATCTCTTCCAGCGAATCAGCTGGTGAGCGGCCCGCGCGGGACCTCGCGGTCGGTGCGCGGCCGTGCACCTTAGGGGGAACATTGCTCGCCACCTGCCTGGATGGGTGGAGCTCCAACAACACTCAAAGAAGCTCGACACCGTCCAGGACAAAGCAGCCCGTTTGATCAGCACCCCATCCACCACCTGAACCATCTACTCCCTCCGTAGGGTTGCCAACTCTGGTTTGACGTATTCCTGGAGATTTTATCATGTGCCGTTTGATCACATGACATTCGATCACGTGATGCTTAATCGCATGACATTTGATCACGTGACATTAGCCCACTGTTTGCCAATGTTATTGCTTTTACCTTAGTTGAATTTCTTAGCATCCCAAGCCCCAAATAAAATAATTGACCTTTTGTTTTATAGTGAAATGAATAATATTATTTATAAATCAAAGAAAGAACACGAAAGAACAGAAAGAGTTAAGGATAAGTAATGTTCAAATAAAAACTATTTCTGCGATGTTTCTACAGTATTGACCGCAATGAGAAGCACCAAGTAATTACCACTGATTCAACAAAAACATCATCGATATAAGCAACTTCTTACTGAAGTTTTGTACAATTTTATGACTTTTTACAATACACGGCAAGTTATAAAAATAATAAATAAAACCAAAACCAAACCGAATTCAATTCACTGACTCCCATCCCCTACCACTAAAGCCCAGCTACAGGGAGGTGTGGCTCAGTCCTCACAGAGAAACACCAAAGCTGCCTGACTCCTGGAATAGAACACATTGTACAAGAGCACACACCACAGGCCCACATCAACTCTCCCTCCCTACAGATGGTCTCTCTCCCTCTCTCCCCAGTTTGTGTCTCTCTCTCCCCAGTTTGTGTTTCTCTCTCTCTCCCTCCCCAGTCTCTCTCCCTCTCTCCCCAGTTTCTGTTTCTCTCGCTCCCTCTCTCTCCCCAGTCTCTCTCTCCCTCTCTCCCCAGTTTGTTTCCCTCTCTCTCCAGTCTCTCTCTCCCTCCCCCGTTTGTGTTTCTCTCTCTCCCTCTCTCCCCAGTTTGTGTTTCTCTCTCTCTCTCCCCAGTCTCTCTCCCTCTCCCCAGTTTGTGTTTCTCTCTCTCCCTCTCTCCCCAGTTTGTGTTTCTCTCTCTCTCCCCAGTCTCTCTCCCCAGTTTGTGTTTCTCTCTCTCTCCCTCCCTAGTTTGTGTTTCTCTCTCTCCTCAGTCTCTCTCTCCCTCCCTAGTTTGTGTTTCTCTCTCTCCCTCCCCAGTCTCCCCCTCTCCCCAGTTTGTGTTTCTCTCTCTCTCTCTTTCCCCAGTCTCTCTCTCCCTCTCCCCAGTTTGTGTTTCTCTCTTTCTCTCTTTCCCCAGTCTCTCTCTCCCTCTCTCCCCAGTTTGTGTTTCTCTCCCTCCCCAGTCTCTCTCTCTCCCCAGTTTGTGTTTCTCTCTCTCTCTCTCTTTCCCCAGTCTCTCTCTCCCTCTCTCCCCAGTTTGTGTTTCTCTCTCTCTCTCTTTCCCCAGTCTCTCTCTCCCTCTCTCCCCAGTTTGTTTCTCTCTTTCCCCAGTCTCTCTCTCCCTCTCTCCCCAGTTTCTGTTTCTCTCTCTCTCTCTCCCCAGTTTGTGTTTCTCTCTCTCTTTCCCCAGTCTCTCTCTCCCTCTCTCCCCAGTTTCTGTTTCTCTCTCTCTCCCTCCCCAGTCTCTCTCTCCCTCTCTCCCCAGTTTCTGTTTCTC